>NC_091727.1:86814772-87117803 GCF_042477335.2 Ovis canadensis
CAGACAGGGAAGAAGGCTTTTTATTTTCATCAGCAGCAAATGCCCTGCCTGTACAGTATCTCCATTGACTCATCATGGAGAATCATCACTCCTCCCAAGCTGCCACCCGCACAGTGATGACAAACCCACCCCCGCATTGCCCATCAATAGGCCAAGGCAGGTGACTATAAAATCTCCGATTAGGATCCAGTGCTTCTCCCACCCCCCAACCAGTCAGACTATCCTGCTTGCAAAGCCCAGCCCAAATCTCAGGAATCAGGGTACTTAGAGCAGGGAGCCTGAACATTTGCTAGTTTCTGGATGCATCTGTTCACGCATGTCCTTTCATTTTTTCAATGTTGTTTTATTGAAGTATTACATGCAGAAAAGTACCCGGATCATTTATGTACAACTAGGTTCATTTTACAATGTAAATGCACTTGTGCAACCAGAACCCAAGTCAAGAAACAGGACGTTAAGGCTTCCCCCAAACCACCATATTGCCTCCAGTGGTCGCTAATCCCCCAACCAATGGTAACCAGTGTCGTGAGTTCTACCAGTGTTTTCTTGTATATGTAATTTATTTTAATGGACTCATAGAGAACTTGCTTTTTTCACATCTAGTTTTTCTCTTTTACTCCACATTGTGTTTATAAATTTGGTATATGAACATGGCATAATTCCTGGAGGATGGCATGGCAACCCACTCCAGTATTCTTGCCTGGAGAATCCCATGGACAGAGGAGCTACAGGCTACTGTCCATAGGGTTGCAAAGAGTAGGACATGACAGAAGCGACTTAGCATGCAAGTATGCACATGGCACAATTAATTTACCCACTGTACCCTTGATGAATATTTGGGTTGTTTCCAGTTTGCACAATATGAACAATGCCATTATGCCCATTTATGCTCATGTCTGCTTGTGAACATATACATGTGTTTCTGCAACTTAGAATACTTGGTAGTGGAATAGATGCATCATGTATGTGTGTTTCACTGTAGGAGATACTGCCAGACTGCCATTCTCCAATGCGGCTGCAGAATTTATATGTCACCAGCAGTACATATGCAGTTTGGCTGGTCTACATCTGTCTGTAAGACTTGTGGTTGGGGACTTCCCTGGTGGTCCAGTGGTTAAAATGCCACACTTTGGCTGCAGGGGGTGCATGTGGGTTTGATCCCTGATTAGGGAACTAAGATCCCACATACTGCACAGGGTGACCAATATATAAATTAATTAATTAATTAACTAAAATTACTTTAAAAATTGCTTTATGGATAAGAAAGCTGTGGTACATATACACAATGGAGTATTACTCAGCCGTTAAAAAGAATTCATTTGAATCAGTTCTGATGAGATGGATGAAACTGGAGCCAATTATACAGAGTGAAGTAAGCCAGAAAGAAAAACACCAATACAGTATACTAACACATATATATGGAATTTAGGAAGATGGCAATGACGACCCTGTATGCAAGTCAGGAAAAAAGACACAGATGGGTATAACGGACTTTTGGTCTCAGAGGGAGAGGGAGAGGGTGGGATGATTTGGGAGAATGGGAATTCTAACATGTATACTATCATGTAAGAAGTGAATCGCCAGTCCATGTCTGACGTAGGGTGCAGCATGCTTGGGGCTGGTACATGGGGATGACCCAGAGAGATGTTGTGGGGAGGGAGGTGGGAGGGGGGGTCATGTTTGGGAACGCATGTAAGAATTAAAGATTTTAAAATTAAAAAAAAATTGCTTTAAAAAGACTTGTGGTCAGTCCACATTCTCATCAACACACTGTATTATCTGTCTTTTCCATTTTAGCCATTCTGCTGTGTGTGTAGTTGTCCTAGGTTTCATTTCTCTGGAAACAGACTCTAAGATACATGTTAGTGTGCAGGAAGTTTGTTAAGGTGCTCTTTCAGGAGCAGTATCTATGAGGGAGTGGAGGAAACAGGATTAGGCAGGGAGAAAGGTTAGATTGAGATGCAGTCACACCAAAGACCTCAGCTAATCCCGTGGAGAACTCTGGAGCTGGAGTGATCCTTCAGAACTGTTCCAAATTAGGGCTGGGTACTGAGATTTTGTACCTCCTTTCAACCAGTCATTAGATGCAGGCTTTGCCAGGGAGAGGAGGTGGCTTCAGGGTAGGTGGCTCTTTCCAGTTAAGGACAATCAGCAGGAGGGGGAACTCAGCTGTGGGCTGTCAGCACCCTTAGCAAGCAGAGAGTTGGATGCTTCAATCCTGAAGGGGAAATCTGGGAAGCACACCACAGAGCACACTACAGTAGTGGTATTGTATGGTAGTTGTTACTTGCATTTTTCTGATGACACCTGAGGTTGAACATCCTTTGGCATTTGAATGGCCTCTTTGGTGAAGTGTTTACTCAGGTCCTCTGCCAAATTTTCTACTGTCTTTTTCTTGTTGATTGTAAGAATTCTTCACATATTCAAGACAGTTCTTTGGATTTATATTTTGGACATATATCCCAAAAAACTATCCAGAATATATAACATATAAAGAATTTCTACAAATCGATAGGAAAAGACAGATATCAATAGAAAATGTGGCACATGGGCTGAGTAGATGTATATAGCAAATATCTTCTCCACTCTCTGAGGCTGGCCTTTTTACACTTTCATTGCTTTTTTAAAAAATAAAGTTGTTTATTTTACTGTAGTCTAATCATATTTTTAATGTGGCTAGTGCACTTAGTGTTTCATTTAAGCTGTCTTTTCCTAAATACATAAAGATGTTCTCCTAAAATATGTATATATCAATTTAAATAAAAGGGTATATATATATATATATACACATTATCTTTTTCAACTTGACCTATGACATGAAGTGAGAGTCTCAGTGTGGTTTTTCCATGATATTCAATTTACCCTTACTAATTTATTGAAGAGGCAATCTTTTTAATAAATCAGGTAATGATATATATGTGGCTTTGTTTCTAGCCTTATTATACTATTACATTTTAAAGTTTATTTTTACTGCCCTTGCATCAGTATTAATCACATTGTCTGATTTATTGCAACATTCTTGATATCCAGCTATCTAGCAGTGGAAAAAAGTTTTTTAAAGCCTGTTTGGATTTTCATTGGGATTGTGGTGAATCCATGCATTAATATAAGGAAGATGAACATATTTATGGTATTTGGCCTACCAAATCCATGAGTAATGGCATATTCTCCTTTTTAATTTAATCTTAATTTGTCTCAATGTTTTCTTGTCTTCAGTGTAGAAATTTTACACATTTTTCATTTATTTCTAGGTATTTGATGTTTTGATATTATAAATGGTTTATTTTCTAACTTTCATTTCTATTTAATTGTTGCTGACATATAAAATGTAACTGGTTTTTATATATAGACTTGGTATCTTGATCATAGAAAAAGCAAGAGAGTTCTAGAAAAATATCAACTTCTGCTTCGTTGACTACCCCAAAACCTTTGACTGTGTGGATCATGACAAACTGTGGAAAATTCTTAAAGAGATGGAAATACCAGACCACCTTACCCGCCTCCTGAGAAATCAAGTCAAGAAGCAACATTTAGAACCGGACATGGAACAACGGACTGGTTCCAGACTGGGAAAGGAGTCCATCAAGGCTGTATATTGTTACCCTGATTATTTAAATTATATGCATCATGCAAAATGCCAGGCTGGATGAAGCACAAGCTGTAATCAAGATTGCTGGGAGAAATATCAATAACCTCAGATTTGCAGATGACACCACCCTTATGGCAGAAAGTGAAGAGGAACTAAAGAACCTCTTGATGAAAGTGAAAGAGGAGAGTGAAAAACCTGGCTTAAACTCAACATTCAGAAAACAAAGATCATGGCATGTGGTCCCATCACTTCACGGCAAATAGATGAGGAAACAATAGAAACAGTGACAGACTTTATTTTCTTGGGCTCCAAAATCACTGTGGATGTTGACTGCAGCCATGAAATTAAAAGACGCTTGCTCCTCGGGAGAAAAGCTATGACCAACATAGACAGTATATTAAAAGGCAGAGACATTACTTTGTCAACAAAGGTCCGTCTAGTCAAAGCTATGATTGTTTCCAGTAGTCATGTATAGATGTGAGAGTTGGACCATAAAGAAGGCTGAGCTCTGAAGAATTGATGCTTTCGAACTGTGGTGTTGGAGAAGACTCTTGAGCATCCCTTGCACTGCAAGGAGATCCAACCAGTCAATCCTAAAGGAAATCAGTCCTGAATATTCATTGGAAGGACTGATGCTGAAGTTCCAGTACTTTAGCCACCTGATGCAAAGAACTGATTCATTGAAAAAGACCCTGATGCTGGGAAAGATTGAAGGCAGGAGGAGAAGGGGATGACAGAGGATGAGATGGTTGGATAGCATCACTGACTTGATGGACATAAGTTTGAGCAAGCTCTGGGAGCTGGTGATGGACAGGGAGGCCCGGCGTGCTGCGATTAATGGGGTCACAAAGAGTCAGACACGACTGAGCGACTGAAGTGAACTGAACTGAACTGAACTGATGTGGTATTTGTCTTTCTCTGTTTGACTTACTTCACTTAGTATAATATCCTCCATGTGGCTGCAAATGGCAAAATTTCATTTTTTTGTTTTATGGTTAAGTAATTTTGATGTCTTGCTTGGGAAGATTGCTTGGAGAAGGAAATGGCAACCCACTCCAGTATTCTGGCCTGGAAAATCTCATGGGCAGAGGAGCCTAGTGAGCTACAGTTCATGGGGTTGCAAAGAGTTGGACACGACTGAACATACACACACATCAATAAATATTACATGTATATATATATATATATAGGATGTGACTGGCTTTGTTTTGCTGTTTTGTGAACCTATGTTCATGAGAGAAATTGGCCTATAGTGCTCCTTTCTTGCAATATCCTTGTTAGGTTTGGGAATGAAGAATCCCCAGGCCTGCATTGATTCACTTGTGAATCCTTGCAAACCTTTAAGAAAGAAGTAACATTGACCTTACATAAGTTTTTGCAGAGTAGAACAAGGATATACATGTAATATTTATTGATGTGTGTGTATGTTCAGTCGTGTCCAACTCTTTGCAACCCCATGAACTGTAGCTCACTAGGCTCCTCTGCCCATGAGATTTTCCAGGCCAGAATACTGGAGTGGGTTGCCATTTCCTTCTCCAAGCGATCTTCCCAAGCAAGACATCAAAATTACTCAACCATAAAACAAAAAAATGAAATTTTCTTCTACTCTGCAAAAACTTACGTAAGGTCGATGTTACTTCTTTCTTAAAGGTTTGCAAGGATTCACAAGTGAATCAGTTCAGGCCTGGGGATTCTTCATGGGATTATTTTGAACTAATCAATTTCTTTCAATTGGACTACTCAAAATTTCTGTTTCTTCTTCTGTCAGCTTTGGAAGCTGTATCTATTTTGGCTTTTAAATAGAAGAAAAAGAAACCTCTAAGCATAAGAGAGCACCTAACTAGAGCTATCACATGAGATAGATAACCCTTGCAGAGGTGCAGCCAGTTTCCCTGCTTGTTTCAGGGTTGCAAAAGCTTTTTATTTATGATAGGAATGGACTTGTCAAGTCAGAGCAGAAAATGATCTGGAGGCAAATGCTAATGCATTGACTCTAAAGCATTTCTGTGTTATCGACAGCCCTCTGTGATTATGTAAACTGGAAATAAATGATTGGCATTCACAAATTGCCTCTGAGAACATATGGATAATTAGCACAGCATTGAGAAAGCCAGTTGTAGAAGGCAATTCTGACAAATCCACAAAAAGAATGATTCTCAATTAATAGTTAATGATACATGTCAGGGGGAGTAGAGCTTTTGGGTCCCTCCTCCTCCAGAATGTGCTTTTCCTTTCCCCTCCTGCATACCACTTCCCCTCCTTGGAGCAATGCTGAGCTCCTCCTGACCCAAGACTGGGAAATTGAAAACTCCAGGCTGGGAGGCCATAGAAGCATATCGAAAAACAAGATTCAACAGCCCCTTTTGCAACTTGCAAATGGGCTGGAAGAGTGCCAGCAAGGATGCTCCAATGTCAAACTTGTTTAAAAGCCAGTGTTTAATGAGTACATGGCTGGAGTCTCATTACTAACAGGGACCATCAGTGGTACCGAACTTACAGCCCCTCCCCTGTCATCTTTCGCTAACAATTCATAGACAAAATGCTTGTCAATTCTGCAACTCGGATAGTCTGATGTCTAGAATAACAGAAGGGCATTGGAGCTATTAAAATCAAATGGGGTTTGATGGAAGGGTCCCCAGAGCACAGAGACAGCACTTTTGAACAACCTGTACATACAGGTTACATGGTGGTGGCTTGAAAACTGATGAAAAAACAGAGGCATTTAAGGGAACTACCTGGTGTCTACAGATTTGAGACACTCTTAGTACCATGAGATCATCTGTGTAGGTGCAGGCCTTTGATAAAACTCCCACCCTGAGACACAGGAGGGGTTCAGAACAGTGAGGTATTGTAAGATGGGATGGGAGTCTCTTGTGGACAGAGTTGGGGACAGGGCTGTTGGAGGGGAAATAAGCTTTTTCAAGAGTCTGCAGAGTTTAATGACAAGGCCTGGCCAGTTTGAATACTCTTTGTTGGCCCACAGAGGGTTTTTCTCCTGGTCTATACAATAGCAGCTGACAGGGAGTTTGGAAGCCCAGATCCTGGTTCTGCTAGGTCACTGACTCATTGCCTGATCTGTGTGAGCTTCTTTTCATTATAGTAATTCTTCAAGGTGGTAGGTAGGTAAAATCCCCTGGTGGGTAAAAAGCTGAGAGGCACTGGAGGTGCCAGGATTTGGTAGCTGGGGGAAGTGTGGCATCATGGATTCATTTCACTCTGTGCCCCTGAGTCCAGTCACTGAAGCTTTTGACAAAAAGTCCCTAGAAATCAAGGCTTTGGCTCTCAGAAGACCTATTTCTGCCAAGAAATCGCTGAGTGACCTTGGGCTATTTCCTGTCCCACAGTGTCCCCAAATGTCCAATCAGACGGTCTCCCGACTTCCGGGACAGCCATTCTCATGTTTCTGGTCTTGCAGTCCCTTTACTCTCTTAGCAAATTATCAAGGACCCCGAAAGAGCTCTTGGTTCTATAGACATTTTCTGGCTACTGAAATGTACAGTTTTAGGAATTTAAACTGAGAAAGCTTTCAAACATTAATTTATTAATTCATTTAAAAATAACACTAATAAACCTATTAAATAACTATATTTTCCAGAACAAAAGTGATTAGTGAGAAGAGTGTCATTGTTTTACAGTTTTGCAAACCACTTTAATGTCAAGCTTAATAGAAGACAGCTGGATTCTGGTATCTGCTTCTGAGTTCAAGCTGTTGTGATATTACGTGTCCTGTCGTCTCTAGAAAAATTCACCATTCAACTGTGAAGGAGAACAAAGGCAAACACATCTTGATCTTATTGTTTTCACTTCTTTTTATTTTGCTTTAAACATTTATTTATTTGGCTGTGCTGGGTCTTAGGTGCAGCATGTGGAATCTTTAGTTGTGGCCTGAGAACTCTTAGTTGTGGCATGTGGGATCTAGTTTCCTGACCAGGGACTGAATCTGGGCCTCTGCACTGGAATCTTAGCCCCTGGACCACAGGGAAGTCCTTGGTCTTATTGTTGACATTATTGTGAAAGAGGTTTTGACCTTGTGGGCCCCAGAAAGGGTCTCAGGGGCCCCTGGGCCCCTCTGTATGAAGCCACGTCCCCCAGACATACTCCAGATCAAGTGCAGGGCTGGGTGTCCTGTTCTGCATAAGGTGTACACACACTGATGCTACAGCTTTTGTCAGGAGGTGGCAACATCCCCACCCCCCAAACTCCTGAGAGAAACAAGTTCTTTTGTTCCCAGAATCCTTACCCGTCTCCACCCATCAACCTGGGGTCAGTAACTGGTGCCAAGTTGCCTTATACAGTTCATACAAAATCCCAAAGAAGCCAAAAAGCAATAGAAACTGGCAAACCAGTTCGCAAAAGTATCTTCAATTTCCTGTAAGAGAACCACCACGACTGATTCATACATCAAGGTCGTCTGGCACATCGATGCCTCAAGTGGAATGAGGACACTGTGGACTGGCACTCAGAATGCACAAGCAGAACAAGTCGATGTGTTTCAGCCTGCGCTGCCTGGCAGCTCTTGCATTCAGACAGACAGTAGAGGATTTCATCACGCACTGGATTATCATACAAAGGCTGGGAGTCTGCTGGCAGGTCCACGTGTGTGTGATCCAGGCGAGTCAATCTCCCCTGGCTCTGTCTCTCGGTCTACAAGATGTCAGTGCCTTGTACCTTTTTGAGGCTGTAGGACATCCCAGCAAGCAGAGATGTTTGCAGAAAGCCCCTCGGAAACCGTGATGCACTCCAAAGCTGTCTGGGCCCCTGGGAACAGGCCATGGGCCCAGACTAGGAAAGGCAGCACCCAGAATGAAAGCTGCCAGCCTGGCTGTGTTGGGGAATAACGGCCAAGTTACCCCCAGCAGTTTCGTCCTAACCCATCACTGCTCCCCGTGGATCCTGTCTCCACACTAGCAATACTGGGGGAGAGGAGGTGGCCATGTTCAGAAAGGGTCTTTCCGTTCTCAGTTTCTCACTGGCTTAGCAGCACTTCCCCTCCCCCCAATCCTGCCCAGGTGTAGTGGTTGTGATTTTCCTGGGTTTAGGGTAAAGAAACACCTATTGCCCCCTGAAAGCTTGCAGGTAATCTTCATGCTCTCGGCCAGGCCCAGAGCCAGCTGTGGCCATGCACCTAGGAGGTTTTGCCAGGCTCTCCATTCAGAGTCTTTGCTGTCCCTTGCCTACCTCCTATCAGCTGCTGGACAGACTGTGACCTGTCCTCAGGCAGCCTGGTCAGCTGAGGCTGAGAACAGGCCCTGGTCCCCCACACTGAGTGTGGATGCCACTGGGAGAGGGCGGGGATGGCAACACTGCCGTGGGGTGCATGCTCCTGCTGCTGCCTATGACCTGATGGCATGTCACAGAGGAGGAAGGAAAGGATGGTTCCAGAGGCAGTGAAAAGCTGACAAGCACAGACTGCAGTAGCTGCTACACGGAGAAAAATGTCCATGTGCCACTTCCTCTGTGCCCAGCAGTGTGCTCAGGAGCCTATTTCTACATGCGGGGACCTCATTGGAACTGGAACAAAGCAGGCTGGGAAGGAAAATTTTAGCCAATTGGAATGTGGCATCAGTGCCACCATGGCTGCCGCCCACCAAGCACCTTCCATTCTCCACTGTCATTCACTGGGACAGGGTGGCTAGAGTCAGACGGTTTAGGAACAATTTCAACTTCCAGAGTGTTTATCAAGATATGCCGGGAGAGGGTTCTGGAGGCAGAGTTCCTGGCCTGTGGGTGACTAACCTGAGGGGACCTCAGCTTCATGGGTAGGGCAGCAAGAACAAGCCTAAGGACAGTTTACAAAAAGCCATGACATCTACTTTCTCCCTGGAACCTCCTATTAAGCCCAAGTGGTGAGGAGGAGGAACCTCATGTCTTCTATACAAAGAAGGAAATTAAGCTTCAGAGAAGGGAGGCAACTTAGTTGCTCAAAGACCCATACCTGACGTGGAAGGCTGAATCCTGGCCCCAAGATGTTCATGTGCTAGTCACTGGAACCTATGAAAAGGGACCTTGCAAATGTGATTAAATCAGGGATCTCAAGGAGGAGAGATTATCTTGGATTTTCTGAATGGGCCCTAAATACAAACACAAATGTCCTTATAAGAAAAATAGAAGCAGCGGAAGACTTGATATGTACAGAAGAGGAGGAGGCAATGTGATGTTGGAAGCAGAGACTGGATGGATGCCTTTTGAGGATGGAGGAAGAGGTCACGAGCCAAGGAATGCAGGCATCCACCAGAAGCTGGAAAGGGCCAGGGAAGAGATTCTTCTCTCATGGATGTGTGCTAAGTCACCTCAGTCATGTCTGACTCTTTGTGACCACATGGACTGTAGCCCACCAGGCTCCTCTGTCCTTGGGATTCTCCAGGCAGGAATACTGGAGTGGATTGCCATTTCCTTCTCCAGAGGATCTTACCAACCCAGGGATCAAAGCCAGGTCTCCCACATTGCAGGCAGATTTTTTACTGTCTGAGCCATCAGGGATTCTTCCCTCAGTTTGTAAAAGCAACCAGCCTGGCTGTTACCTTGACTTTATCCAAATGAAAGTGACTTTGCACTTGCACCTTCCAAAAGTGTTACAGTAAATTGAGATATTTAACTGTGAGAGTTGTGGTGATTTGTTACAACAGCAAGGGGAAAATAATGCAGGTGACTAAGTGGCAAAACTGGGGCAGAAGCCAGTCTTCGTGTCACCCAGACAGAAGCGGAAGTCTCTTCAGAGCCTGCATGGGTGGGGGGTGGGGTGGGGGTGCAGCTGGAGGATGGGAAGACTTCAGGAAAAGAAAATTATGCCTCGGGAGCAGGAAGCTGCTGGGAGGCCAGGGTACAAAGTCCCTTAGTTGAGGTTCATCATCAGGTAACTTACCCGATGGCTTCAAGGAAGGGCCTGGGAACACGGAGGCTGCACCTTGTCCTTGGCCAGAGAGGCCAGGACAGTTCCATCACTGACCAGATGAAGGACCTGCTGACCAAGACTAGGGTAGTGACGTTTGGATTCTTTCATTGCCTCCTTCCCTGAGACCTCAGTGTCCTGGAGGACTCAAGGCAGCCTCTGTCTAACTCCAGGCTCCTGGCACTGAGGTAAGTACAATCCAGGAGGGGAGTTGAGGGGAGAGTTCACCTCTGAGTCTAAAAGAGTAAGAGGCAATGAAGAGCTGCCAAGCACAAACCCTTGACACTTTTCAGAGGCTCTTCCATCATCTTTTGCATCCGAACAGCAGCAAGCAGGTCTGGCTGGAGTGGGAAGGAATAAATTCCACATCCTCCCTGCCCAGAGGTCCCTGCCTGGGATCCCAGTAGGTAATATAACGATTGCCTGCTGCCTGGTGCTTTGGGATGTGAAACTTAAACACACCAGGAAATGTTGCCATTTGTTCATTCCCTTCTCTCCCCTCCCACCTACTTTCCTCTGAGCCTCTCTCTCCTTGTCTTTCTGGTTCCTTCCTCTTCTGCCTCCTGTCCTGGTCCAAGTGCCTCAAACTTCCTAGCTCTGAGAACAATTCTCTGGTTGGAGCTTGAATTTCAGAACATTTAAACCACTTCGAATCCTTACTATGTGTACAAACTTCTTAATGTGAGCAATGGCTGGGGTAGGGATGGGATAGGGCAAAGAGCACGGCTTGTACCAAGTTCCACAGGGACTACTTGCACCCTGCCCTCACCCCCTCCCCTCACAGACCCTGGAAAAGTTCGAAAAATTCATTCTATTTCAAAATTATTTTTCTAGTGGGCAGTTCCTAGGCATTTACATAAGCTCATACTGGATTCCAAGCTTGAGGCCAGTTGAGCTGTGTGAAATGCAAACATAGCATTTTGGGAATCTTCTTTCCTCAAAATGTCCCACTGTAGGGTAAAGAGTTCACTTGTGTGTTCATTCAGAATGGGATGTTGCAGCGCTTGCTAAGCTGATCCTTGGAATAACTCCACACCTGGAGCACATGCACCCACTGAGCAGGCTTCAGACCACCTGGGCATCAGATGAGGAAGCAACTGACTTTGAAAATACTCTTTGTACAGGGATTCAGGCCACTGCTGCTCTGTGAACAGCACAGTTTCTAAAGTACCCTCACAGACATGTTTCATTTTTAACATTGCCATTATTCTGGGCACAATTCAGGGCAATGTCCATACCCCATTTTATAGGTAGGTCAAGGGCATCTCCAGGGTCACCCCGCCAGCCCAAGAGTGGTGCTTCTGGAATGAAGAAACAGGAAGCGCATCAAGCCTCCCTTGCTGTATGCACTTGGACACTAAGTCCCCAGAGAGGGAACAGGCCCCACAACTTGCTGGGGGCCCAGAGAAACCGAGACTTGGGTCTCACACACCCCTCTCCCCCAATAGCCCCCCCTTTCTGGGCCCAAGCACCTGGCTCCAGCATTCACTTCCCAAGCCAGGTGCCAGGTTGGGAAGGAACCACATCTTCTGTATCTGAGAAACTGCCAGGGCTTGGTGATAACACACCTCTTGGGGCTGGGAGCTGATCCAGAGTCTGTCCAGACGCTGGTTCTACACAACCAAGTCTGCTGTGCACGAGTCAGGACGTCAGGACAGATCACTGTTTTGTCTACTGAATTGCCAACCCCTCAGGGGCAGCCTCTCTAGCAGCCTCAGGAGAACTCCGTTTAGGAAGCCAAGGGTCTTCTTGTGATGCAAATCATTACCCCCTAATTGGCTGCTTGGTCAACTTTGTGCCTTCAATTGCTTGAGGGAGCCAAGTTCATTTGTCACCCATAGTAAGGCTTTTTTTTTTTTTCCTTTCTCATAAAGCAGGAAAGGCTAGAGGTCAATTCAGACCTGCCACCTCTGAAAGGCTGGAGGAGACACCCCTGAGCCCAGGGGTGGGCTCAGTGTCTCGGCTGCCACCTTCACACACCCCACCCAAGGCGGGTTGTTCGGTCTCAGTTAATTGGGAAACCAGCAGGGCAGGTGGCACACCACGCCACCTGGAGCCTTCTCCGACCTAGTGCCTGGCTCCGCTGAGGCTGGCCAGGAATACCAATTGCACGGTTACTGGCCTCCTCAGGAGCCCACAAGAGGAAATTAAAAGGCACACACACGCCTGGAATAAAGGGTCCCCTTCTTGCCGCTAATCAACGAAATTGGTCGCTGGGTTGTCCCTTCCCCCCTTTGGGGAAAGCCATGGTCTTTCTCTGGTTCTGTTCCATCACTGTGTTCTTGGAAGTATGCGAGGGGGACTGAGCTCTGAAAGAGCAGCCCCTCCCTGCCCTCCTTTCCTCACCAGTCCCTGCCTTTCCCAGCGTGGGGGCATCAGCCTGTCACATCTAGTGTGGCAGTCAGATCAGTCCGCCGGCTCCCAGGCCACGCAGGGCGAGGGTGGCTGGTGTCTCTACGAAGGCCCCATGCAGGGCCCTTTGCAGGTTGCTAAACACTTCTACTTCTTTTACCATGTTAGCTTCAAATCAGGCTCACTGTTAGTATTTTACCTCTTTGAAGTGGCCTGAAGTGACAGACGTGGTGGTTAAGGCTGGAACATAGGACTTTGGTGTCAGGGCCCAGTGCCTCCAGCTGGCTGGTCTCTGTGGTCCTCAGGATGATGGCAGGGCCCGTTAGCATCCCTTGAGCAAAGTCTGGGACACACCTGGAGCTTAATTTAACACTGTCCCAGCCTCTAGCATGGGCCAGGCACACGGAAGGGTCTTCGGGGAACAGCCTCCCTTCCCCTTGCCAGGCTGGTGACAGCTTGGGGACCTGATCTCCAGGGCCACTTTCCTCTTGAGTTCTGGAGAGTTGATACAAACTGTGGTCTTGCCTCCTGTGGCTATGGGCACCTGGCTCTGTGAGTGGCTCTGGGCACCCAGCCTGGGGAAAAGGTGGCTATGTGATCTTGGGGTTGATTGTAAATCTGAGCATTCAGACTATAGTGTGTTGAACGGTGGGCCTCCCAAAAGATGGATCCTCTTGGAACCTGTGAATGTGGTGTGATTCAAAAAAGGGTCTTTGTAGATGTAATGAAGTTAAGAATCTGGAGAAGAGCTATTCTGGATTATCCAAGTGGGCCTATATCCAATAACAAGGGTTCTTACAGAGGCAAAGGAAGATTTGAGACACACAGGGAAGGAGGCTCTGTGAGGACAGAAGCAAAGAGGAGCGTCACCAAGCCACAAGCTAAGGCACACCTGGGTGCCCTGGAAGCTGGCTGTGCTGGCAGCTGTTGGAGTCTTCAGAGCTGCTGACATGGGTACTCCAGACCCTGGCCTCCAGAACTGTGAGAGGAGAGATACATACATATATATATACATACATACATACATATATACATACATACATACATTTCTGTCTAAACGAATACATTTCTTCTGTTTAAAGCCACCGAGTTTATGATGATTTTGTTAGAGTACTCACAGGAAACCAACAGACAGGCCATAGCAACAGTATCAGGGAGACCAAGGCGGAGGCAGACAGAGCCACCAGCAGCAGTGAAACTCACATGCAAGGAACAGGATCTTATCACTACCACAGCCTTACGAAGCAGGCAATTCCCTTGACCCCAGTGCACAGGCAGAGGGGAACCGGGTGTGCGCCCCAGCTGTGGGACTGCAGGCCTGCCCAGATGAGGGGGGTGTACGGGGGCACCGCTTGCCAGGCTGCTGAGGGCCCAGCCAGCTGCCTGTGTGAACTGCCCGCTACAGATCGTGAACTGGTATTCAGGAGAGAGAGTGTGTGTTTCTTTTTCCTTTTTAATTTTTGGCCACACCCTGGGGCTTGTGGGACCTTAGCTCCCCAACTAAGGATTGAACCTGCGCCCCCCCCCCCACCCCCTGCAGTGGAAGGTGGAGTCTTAACCGTGGAACTGACAGGGAAGTCCTGAGAAAGGACTCATCTCTGACCTGGGAAAGCCACCCTGGAGCTGACCTCTGAGGGATGGGATGTGGCAAGCTTAACCCAGCTCCTGTGAGCTTCCCTGGTCCCATCTCCAAACACTGCAGAGTTGGCCTCACAGGAAAGCGGAAAGCAGGTGGATCTGGGCTTCCCTGGTGGCTCAGTGGTAAAGAATCTGCCTGCTAATGCAGGAGACAGAGGAGACATGAGTTCAATCCCTAGTTCGGGGAAATCTCCTGGAGAAGGGAATGGTAACCCACTCTAGTCTTCTTGCCTGGAGAATCCCAGGGACAGAGGAGCCTGGTGGGTGACAGTCCATGGGGTCACAAAGAGTCAGACACGACTGAGCAACTGAACAACAACCAGTGGATCCAGCCCTTGGGGGTGGCCTGCCCCCTGACACTCATTTCTCTTCTGGGGCCCATGTCTCAGTCATTGGCCAGAAACCTGGGCCCTCCCCTGACTCTCCTGGCCCCTTTTCTCTCCACAGCCTCTCAGCAACCAATCCTTTCTGCTTATTGCCTACATATTTCTCTCTTACCATCACTTCTTCTAAGCCATGTGTCACCCACTGCTGCAGGCCAGGTCGAGGACTCCTCGTGCTAGGACTCCCGTGGGACAGAACAGTTTCATTAGCACCTGCAACTGGCTCTTGGTGATGGCAGGACCAGAGGTGGGAGCTGGGGCTATGAGAGGAAGGGAGGAAGTGCCACCTGTGATGCACGGGTGGATTGTGCTGTGCTGGCATGTGGCTGGCTGTGCCACAGGCCTCAGGTGGCCAGGAGTGGGCTGCTGACTGAGTTTCTGGAACTTCGAGCTTTCTGCTTTTCCATATGTTAATGGTGCAGTGCTCATCACTATCCATGGGCAACTTAATGCAGTCTTGTGTCTTCTTTATTTCTTCCTGCAAAACTATTACGCAATTGTTTGCATTTCATCAATCATATCATCTTAAAACTGAGAACACACCATATCTAGGTGTTCGAGAAACTCGACTTTGGCTTCTGTGCTGTTTAGAATGGGCTCTGTGGTGTTCACGTCTGTTTTGTCCATTTGGAGCAGCTGATTATCTTAGCTTGTGATAGCCAAATACACCCACAGCAATTTAAAAAACATCTCTCTGGTTGAAATTTTTGCAGGAAAAATGGGTTTTTATTGCAAGTCCATAATTCTCTACCCTCACTCTTTGCTGTGTTTTATAATGTAATACTTGAGAGCTGGACATTGTTAGGAGCTCAGTAATCACAGAACAGAGGGGACCCCAACATCGTAACCTTGGTCACCTTCTATTACTATTATTCTCATGGCTAGTGTCTCCTGAGACCAGGACAGTGAGTTCCTTGAGGGCAGAGATTCTGTCCTTTTCACTGTTGCATCCCAGTGGTTAGTACCTAGTAGGCCTGACACCCAGTAGGTGTTCTGAAAAATGTTGCTGTTGTTTTACTGGGTAGGTGGATGAATGAGTTCCTGGGAATTGACGTCAGAGCAGGTCACAAACTGGGAAGTGCCGACCTGGCACGCAAACCCAATGCTGATGTCAGAGTTAATGGTCCGTCTCCTCCCCATACCTCAGTGATGGCAGGATGGAGTCCTTGAGCTGATGTTCCTGAGGCAGAACCTGGGGGGCTGACAAGAAGCTATTGACACAGACAGCAGGGCCTGGAGCTGGTGGGCACGAGTGGGGGCAGCCCAGGATAGCTACTCCGGGACTGCACATTCTGAGAGGAGAGGACTAGCGAAGTCAGGGAGGTTCAGGGCACAGACTCCAGGGGTGCTGTTCAGTTGAGATTTGGAGGGACATCTAGCCATATGCCTGGGAGTCTTACTTTCCCCCAAACTGGAGTTGCTGATAAGAAGAGGTCTAACCTTGGATCAAAGCAAGGAGGACACTGGAGGAGGACTTTTGAGACATTGGCAGAGGTTGAGGCAATCTAAGAAACATCTGCGCTTATCTGAGGTGTTGACAGAATGAACCCCAAATCCCTGTGTTGCAGGAAGGAGGACTCCTTCCAGGGCCCGAGAAAGGGGCTCTTATCTGACACTCAGAAATGAATTGTCTGAGGAGACACATATCCTGACAAAGCAAGAGACTTTATTGGGAAGGCAGAAATCAGGACAGTAAGAGAACCCAGGAGAACCACTCTGCCATGTGGCTCGCAGTCTTGGGTTTTATGGTGATGGGATTAGTTTCCTGGTTGTTTCTGGCCAAACATTCTGACTCAGGGTCCTTTCTGATGGCATAACTGCCAAAATGGATGCCAGCAAGAAGGATTCTTGGAGGTTGGTAGGACATGTGGTGTCTCCATTTGACTTTTTCCAACAGTAAAAAATATGCCTGCTGTGCAGAGACCTGGGTTCGATTCCTGGGTTGGGAAGATGCCTGGAGAAGGGATAGGCTACCCACTGCAGTATTCTTGGGCTTCCTTTGTGGCTCAGCTGGTAAATAATCCACCTGCAATGTGGGAGACCTGGATTTGATCCCTGGGTTGGGAAGATCCCTTGGAGAAGGGAATGGCTACCCACTCCAGTGTCCTTGCCTGGAGAATTCCTGGGTCCATGGGGTCACAAAGAGTCAGACACGATTGAGCTACTAATACAACAAGGCCCTTCCAGTTTGTGGTGGCTTGTTAGTTCTGTGCTCCTTACTAGGACCTCTTGTTGTAAAATAACTCAAGCAAATGGTTACTATAGTACCTGGCCATGGTGAGTGGTTTCAGACAGTGTTTCCCCTAACACCTGGGCCAAGACACCTGAAGGCCTTCAAGGAGTGGGTGAGGGGGCACCTGAGAGAGTCTAGACTAGGGGTGGCAGGAGAGGCCAAGGCAGGACTCAGGCTTCGTGGGCACCATTTGCTACCCTGGATATCTCCAGATCCCATCCTTCTCAGCTAGTTTTCCCACCTTTACCCCTCTTTTGAAACTGGTTCATTTTCTTGCCAACTAAGCACTGGAGGAAGCCATCAGATGCACACATAGCTTACTGTATGTGAGGCATCAGGGACCCAAGGGCGAGTTCAGCTCCAGCCCCAGAGGGAGAAAGGGTTGGGTGAGTGAGCCACAAGGCCAATTGTAATCTTGATACGGGCCATTGGGAAGGGACCAGAGCATAGGGACAGAGTCATTCTCAGCTTTGTGAGGCTGAGAAGACTTCTAGGAAGTGGTGGAGTTGGAGCCAAACCTGATGTGATGGAAGCAGTGGGCAGACGTGGAAGCAGAAGAGGGAAGGGGATTCTGGGGAAAGGGGCCAGGCCGGTTTAGGGATGTGTGTGAGGATGAGAGGGGGTGGGTAGAGACTGGCTGCAGAGTTAGGGAGTCCACATGGAGAACATTGAGGGCCAGACGAAGCAGCTCACATAGCATCTCACAGGTGCCAGGGAACCATCAAAGGCTTTTGAGCAAGGCTGCAGACAAGCTGGCCTTGGGGAAAACAAGTCTGATGTCACAGGACATTTTTCTTTTCTTTTTCTCTCTTTCACTGCCCCCACCCCCAGGGAAGCTTGTGGTTGAGAGAAATAACCAATGCAGAGGAAATGCAGTTTCCAGAAGCTAATACACTAGAATTCAGGTGACATATAGATTGCCAGTTACCTATCAGGCCTGAAACAGAAAGGCCTGGTGGAACACCATAGCAGTGACGGCAAGCTCTGGGAAGACCTGTTGTTGTTGTTCAGTTGCTCAGTCATGACCAACTCTTCGCAACCTCATGGACTGCAGCATGCCAGGCTTCCCTGTCCTTCACTATCTCCCGGAGTTTTCTCATACTCACATCCATTGAGTCAGTGATGCCATCCAACCATCTTGTCCTCTGTGTTACCCTTCTCCTGGCCTCAATCTTTCCCAGCATCAGGGTCTTTTCCAATGAGTCTGCTCATTGCATCAGGTGGCCAAAGGATTAAAGTTTCAGATTCAGCATTAGCTGTTCCAATGAACATTCAGGATTGATTTCCTTTAGGATTGACTGGTTTGTTCTCCTTGCAGTCCAAGGGACCTCTTTGCTCCCTGGGAAGACTTAGCCCACTGGACACTGCCTTGAAGACCGTATTTCCAACATCCATTCATTCACTCACCCAGAATTCCCAGTGTTCATACTGTAGGGTGCTGAATGGTGGTCCCCAAAGATATATCCCCCCTGGAACCTGCGATAACCTTGTGGGACAAAGGTCTTTGCAGATGTCATCAAATTAAAGATTTCAAGTTCAGATCATCTTGATTCATCTGGGCGGCCCCTAAATTAAATGACAAGCATCCTCAGAGGGGGGAGAAATGTACAGAAGATCACATTAAGACAGAGGCAGAGATCAGATGGAAGGAGCCAAGAGTTAAGGGACACCTGGAGCCACCAGAAGCTGGAGGAGACAATGGAGGCTCCTCCCCTAGAGCCTGCAGAGAGAGGGAGCACAACACTGCCAACCCTTAGATTTCAACCCAGTGACACTGACTTTCTTGAAGACCATGCCTGAGTACTCA
Organism: Ovis canadensis; assembly: GCF_042477335.2. Classification (NCBI taxonomy): domain Eukaryota; kingdom Metazoa; phylum Chordata; class Mammalia; order Artiodactyla; family Bovidae; genus Ovis; species Ovis canadensis. The sequence goes on from NC_091727.1 coordinate 86,833,664, forward strand.
GTCAGTGTCGGCTGAGTAAGTGAAGGCATGATCGCTGAGAGTTCACAGATCCAAGTGTACACCAAGATCTGCCTATAGACAAATGTGCCTTCCACATCTATATGACTATTTGTCCTTCTGTGTTCCTTGATGGAGAGATGACAAAATATTGCTAGCTGCTGTCATGTGGAATCTGCAAAACATTTTAATTCTGGAGAAGAGGTAAGAATATCAGGTGAGGAATTGAAGCCCATCACAGCCTTTTTCTAAGCCAGACTAGAAGAGTACTAAGACTTCAAGCCCAGGGCAGCTTCTAATCAACCTGAACCCTGACCAGCTGCTCCTAGGGATTCCCTGGTGGCTTAGACAGTAAAGAATCTGCTCATAATGCAGGAGACCTGGGTTCCATTCCTGGGTCAGGAAGATCTCCTGGAAGAGGGAATGGCAATCCACTCCAGTATTCTTGCCTGGAGAATTCCATGGACCAAGGAGCATGGAGGGCTAAAGAGTTGGGCATGACTGAAGCAACTTAGCACACAGGGTTCAGTTCAGTTCAGTCGCTCAGCCGTGTCCGACTCTTTGCGACCCCATGAATCGCAGCATGCCGGGCCTCCTTGTCCATCACCAACTCCCGGAGTTCACTCAGACTCACGTCCATCGAGTCAGTGATGCCATCCAGCCATCTTATCCTCTGTCGTCCCCTTCTCCTCCTGCCCCCAATCCCTCCCAGCATCAGAATCTTTTCCAATGAGTCAACTCTTCACATGAGGTGGCCAAAGTACTGGAGTTTCAGCTTTAGTATCATTCCTTCCAAAGAAATCCCAGGGCTAATCTCCTTTAGAATGGACTGGTTGGATCTACTTGCAGTCCAAGGGACTCTCAAGAGTCTTCTCCAACACCATAGTTCAAAAGCATCAATTCTTCAGCGCTCAGCCTTCTTCACAGTCCATCTCTCACATCCATACATGACTACTGGAAAAACCATAGCCTTGACTAGACGGACATTAGTCGACAAAGTAATGTCTCTGCTTTTGAATATAATATCTAGGTTGGTCATAACTTTTCTTCCAAGGAGTAAGTGTCTTTTAATTTCATGGCTACAGTCACCATCTGCAGTGATTTTGGAGCCCCCCAAAATAAAGTCTGACACTGTTTCCACTGTTTCCCCATCTATTTCCCATGAAGTGATGGGACCAGATGCCATGATCTTCATTTTCTGAATGTTGAGCTTTAAGCCAACTTTTTCGCTCTCCTCTTTCACTTTCATCCAGAGGCTTTTTAGTTCCTCTTCACTTTCCACTATAAGGGTGGTGTCATCTGCATATCTGAGGTTATTGATATTTCTCCCGGCAATCTTAATTCCAGTTTGTGTTTCTTCCAGTCCAGCGTTTCTCATGATGTACTCTGCATAGAAGTTAAATAAGCAGGGTGACAATATAGAGCCTTGATGTACTCCTTTTGCTATTTGGAACTAGTCTGTTGTTCCATGTCCAGTTCTAACTGTTGCTTCCTGACCTGCATACAGATTTCTCAAGAGGCAGGTCAGGTGGTCTGGTATTCCCATCTCTTGAAGAATTTTCCACAGTTGATTGTGATCCACACTGTCAAAGGCTTTGGCATAGTCAATAAAGCAGAAATAGATGGTTTTCTGGAACTCTCTTGCTTTTTCGATGATCCAGCGGATGTTGGCAATTTGATCTCTGGTTCCTCTGCCTTTTCTAAAACCAGCTTGAACATCTGGAAGTTCACGGTTCACATATTGCTGAAGCCTGGCTTGGAGAATTTTGAGCATTACTTTACTAGCATGTGAGATGAGTACAATTGTGCGGTAGTTTGAGCATTCTTTGGCATTGCCTTTCTTTGGGATTGGAATGAAAACTGACCTTTTCCAGTCCTGTGGCCACCGCTGAGTTTTCCAAATTTGCTGGCATATTGTGTGCAGCACTTTCACAGCATCATCTTTCAGGATTTGAAATAGCTCAACTGGAATTCCATCACCTCCACTAGCTTTGTTTGTAGTGATGCTTTCTAAGGCCCACTTGACTTCACAGTCTAGGATGTCTGGCTCTAGGTGAGTGATCACACTATTGTGATTATCTGGGTCGTGAAGATCTTTTTTGTACAGTTCTTCTGTGTATTCTTGCCACCTCTTCTTAATATCTTCTGCTTCTGTTAGGTCCAGACCATTTCTGTCCTTTATCGAGCCCATCTTTGCATGAAATGTTCCCTTGGTATCTCTAATTTTCTTGAAGAGACCTCTAGTCTTTCCCATGCTGTTGTTTTCCTCTTTTTCTTGCACTGATCACTGAAAAAGGCTTTCTTATCTTTTCTTGCTATTCTTTGGAACTCTGCATTCAGATGCTTATATCTTTCCTTTTCTCCTTTGCTTTTCGCTTCTCTTCTTTTCACAGCTATTTGCAAGGCCTCCCCAGACAGTCCTTGTGCTTTTCTGCATTTCTTTTCCATGGGGATGGTCTTGGTCCCTGTCTCCTGTACAATGTCGCGAACCTCATTCCATAGTTCTTCAGGCACTATCTATCAGATCTAGGCCCTTAAATCTATTTCTCACTTCCACTGTATAATCATAAGGGATTTGATTTAGGTCATACCTGAATGGTCTAGCAGTTTTCCCTATTTCTTCAGTTTAAGTCTGAATTTGGCAATAAGGAGTTCATGATCTGAGCCACAGTCAGCTCCTGGTCTTGTTTTTGTTGACCATATAGAGCTTCTCCATCTTTGGCTGCATAGAATATAATTAATCTGATTTCGATGTTGACCAGCTGGTGATGTCCATGTGTAGAGTCTTCTCTTATGTTGTTGGAAGAGGGTGTTTGCTATGACCAGTGCATTTTCTTGGCAAAACTCTATTAGTCTTTACCCTGCTTCATTCTGCATTCCTAGTGAAATTTGCCTGTTACTCCAGGTGTTTCTTGACTTCCTACTTTTGCATTCCAGTCCCCTATAATGAAAAGGACATCTTTTTTGGGTGTTAGTTCTTAAAGGTCTTGTAGGTCTTCATAGAACCGTTCAACTTCAGCTTCTTCAGCGTTACTGGTTGGGGGCATAGACTTGGATAACTGTGATATTGAATGGTTTGCCTTGGAGACGAACAGAGATCATTCTGTCATTTTTGAGATTGCATCCAAGTACTGCATTTCGGACTCTTCTGTTGACCATGATGGCTACTCCATTTCTTCTGAGGGATTCCTGCCTGCAGTAGTAGATATAATGGTCATCTGAGTTAAATTCACCCATTCCAGTCCATTTTAGTTCTCTGATTCCTAGAATGTCAACATTCACTCTTGCCATCTCTTGCTTGATCACTTCCAATTTGCCTTGATCCATGGACCTGACATTCCAGGTTCCTATGCAATATTGCTCTTTACAGCATCGGACCTTGCTTTTATCACCAGTCACATCCACAGCTGGGTATTGTTTTTTCTTTGGCTCCATCCCTTCATTCTTTCTGGAGTTATTTCTCCACTGATCTCCAGTAGCATATTGGGCACCTACTGACCTGGGGAGTACCTCTTTCAGTATCCTATCATTTTGCCTTTTCATACTGTTCATGGGGTTCTCAAGGCAAGAATACTGAAGTGGTTTGCCATTCCCTTCTCCAGTGGACCACATTCTGTCAGATCTCTCCACCGTGACCTGCCAGCCCTGGGTTGCCCCGTGGGCATGGCTTAGTTTCTTTGAGTTAGACAAGGCTGTGGTCCTAGTGTGATTGGATTGACTAGTTTTCTGTGAGTATGGTTTCAGTGTGTCTACCCTCTGATGCCCTCTCGCAACACCTACCATCTTACTTGGGTTTCTCTTACCTTGGGCGTGGGGTATCTCTTCACGGCTGCTCCAGCAAAGCACAGCCGCTGCTCCTTACCTTGGACGTAGAGTATCTCCTCACTGCCGCCCTTCCTGACCTTCAATGTGGGATGGCTTCTCTAGGCCCTCCTGTGTCCACGCAGCCACCACTCCTTGGACATGGGGTTGCACAGGGTAATAATTTGTAATTTGCTAGTCTATTCCTCCTTACAGATACTGGTTCCATGGGGGATTCTGAAGACAGGGTTTTGAGCAAGTGCATCCCCCGGGGCATCCATTGCAGGCCCCTGGGCTGCTGTGCTGGTCGAGGAGAAATGGCTTAGACCAGTGACTCTCCTTTCTTATTCTTCAGGGATATTTGCATCTCAGTGACTTCGTTGTTTCTTGGGATTTGGATCCCTGGCCCAGACTGGGAGTGGGGACTGATAGGGCTGGTGCTCAGGAGATAGCGGAGGATGGCAAAGTTTTCCAAATTGAGATCTTCCACAAAGCCGAAGATGTGCCTGAACTGGAAGCTGCCTTCCTCTACCTCCAGCACCTTCTCCGAGATGCCTCAAGGATTTTGAAGCTCAAGGCTGAAAAAAAGACTGAGATCTGAGGGGCTTTTCCTTGGGTCACAGAAGCCAGAAGTCAAGGATCTGGAGTAAGGCATCTCTCAGATTGTCTCCTGGCTTCTTCAGGGGCCAACTGAAGGCAGCAGACAAGCCCTGTCTTGGCTAAGTGGTCAGTCAAGGCAGGGATGCTGAGGAGAAAGGCAGCCTCACTAGGCAGTTAGCAGAAGGTTAGCGAGGAGAAGTGAGGCTTGGGGCAGGAGGGCGCTGGCTCCACAGCACCAGGGACCTGGGACCGAGGTTCCTTGGCTGCAGGGCCCTCACTCAACTGTGCTAGGCCAAAGGGGCCCCTTCAAGTGAATACTTACTGAAATTAAGGCTGCAGGAAGAAAGATGCCCCTATTTGGCATTGTGTTAACTGAACTTTTTTCTTGGAATATGAACCATTTCCTAGGGTGCTAAAGCTCCTTGAATATTTTACAGCCTGGAATTGAATTCACTTTTTTGTCTGGTGATCTTCCTGCTCTCACCATTTATTTGCTAATGTATGTGACCAGACCAAAAAAAAAAAGGGGGGGAAAATCCCATTCTATACAAACTAGCCACATTTTCATTCAGCTTGTTTTATGAGCATGAAAGTTTTAAACATAAAGTTTCCAGATGTTTTGCATTAAAAAAAAGACCCACAAAAAATAAGTTGTAGAATGTGATATAAAATTCAGTTTCTGCCTTGAGACAATTTTAAAAATAGTAATTTAGATGTGTTCTGCTTAGTCACTAAGTCGTGTCCAACTCTTGGCATCCCGTGAACTGTAGCACTCTAGGCTTCTCTGTCCAAGAGATTTCTCAGGCAAGAATCCTGGAGTGGGCTGCCATTTTCTGAACAGTAAACTAATTCTATGCATACATTAGAGCTATCAAAGGCAAATGTTTGCTTTTATATAATGATGTGTGTAGATTTAGCCCTAAACTGTGGGTTTGAGATGTTAATTGAGCTAAGCTGAGAGCTAGCTGATCTGATCAGGCTGGGGCAGCCAGGGGGCTGGGGCAGCAGTTGGGAACTTCTGTCACCTCTCAGGGTTCTCTTGGACTAGGTGGAGTAGGAAGGATGCCATATGCATGGTGAATGCGACTGTCAGAACCATCAGACTCCATAGAAACCCACACCCAGCTCCTACTCTGCCAAGAATTGAAAATGACCTTGTTGGTTCCATTAGCAAAGCAAAGAGATCTCCTGGGTGGAGCACTAGACCTGGAGAACTATTCTCAGGCAAAGTTGTAAGGTGTCTACAAGCTAACCTTGCTCTGGAAGAACTCAGTTCTGTCTACACCCATCCTTAAACTGTGTCTCATTAGGTAGTTGCAGAGATGACAGTCCTTGTTCCAAAAACCACAAGGAGACATGGTGATTTGTTAAAGTGCTTATCAATAAGCTGTCCCTTTATAATAGACTAGATACAAGGGCATCTGAGACACTAACAGCTCACAGTGGAAACAGCTTAGTATTAGGAAGTTTCTTCTTTTGCTTGCGAAGACTTAGGTTCAGATATTTGATGACAGCCCCCAGCAGGGGCTGGGCTGTTGGCAGGAGTAGGCATTCCTGGTCCCCAAGCCTACCATCCACCCCTAGCCTGACCCCTGGGGACTCACTCCCACCTGTCAGCCCCTCTGGGAGGCGGTGGCAGAATCAGGGTGGATCTGAGCTTGAATGGCCCTCCCTCAAAGAAAGGCCCTTTCATCCCCCCTTCCCACACCAATGCCACAGGGACCTCTGAGGCTCAGACCCAGCCAGCCTGGGCCTGGCAGCTGCGCAGAGGGAGCTGGGCCAGGCTGGTCGGCACCTGCTCAGAGCAGATGCTTTTGGGGCCTGGGGAAAAGGAGGGGGCTCACCAACCTCCTTGAATGCCACCTTCCTGAATAGAGGGAAGTAACCTTGGGCCCTACCTCTGCCAGCCTATACTCTGTTCCTACATCTTCTGTAGCTGCGGGGTAGAGGTCCGGGAGGAGTTTCCCTTTCTGCAGGTGTGAAACCCTTTCACGACTGCCTGCCACATTTTTCCCAGGCTTTTTATGTCCTTTGCTTATATTGATCCTCATTGCCAACAGCCCCAATTCACATCTGAGAACACAGAACTCACAAGCTGATGGTGATGGGTGATGCCCTCAGTCCCTGGCAGCTATTCCCTGAGCATCTCAGGGCAACAGCCTCCGACCCTGGCAGTCTTGGTAATGTCTGTGACTACTGATTACTTCTTCCTTTCAGGGCTGGAGATACACAAACTTTTTTTTTTTTTTTTTTTTAAAGAACCACAGCTGTCCCCAGAGGGTTAAAATATAAATAGCAGTTTCTAAGCGCACTAATAAGTAGATGAAGCTAAGCAAACAGTTTCTCAGCTGGCTTCCCAGTCTCTCGGTGGACCAGTCTGGCTGCCTGCCTTGCTAATGTGCCCACCACTTTCCCTGGGCATGCTCCCCTTCTGCCAAGGCCGAGAGAGGCTGGCGTAGTGGGCTAAAAATAAAATAAACAAGAGGCAGAAAGCAAGCAGCTGCCACCCAAGCAAAGGACACCGTCTGCCCAAGGACCAATCCTCTGCCCCAGGAGCCCACCTGGGCTAGTCCGGGAGGGGCCTTGGTCTCCCTGGGCTCTCTGAGGTGTGCCCAGACTGGTGTCACTTGTTGGGGTGAGGGGAGAAACTGGAGATAGCATTCTTGATCACCCTTATGATGGGAGGGAGCACCCTGTCCTTAGAACTGTGGTGGGACTGAAGGGGGACTCAGAGGGGCCCAGGCTGGTGTGGCCTCCTGTTCCAGGGCAGCAGGCAGTCAGAACTGACCAGGTTGGCCCAGGCCGCAGGTCCTGGCACACCTTGAGCCCTGAGCAGGTTGGTCCCAGTCCCTGGGGGCCTATGGGTGGGACAGGCAGGGCCCCTCAGGTCAGCCAGCACCCCTCCCCCCCATGCCACCCAACCTACTGACAGGCAGGGAGACCAGGCCCACAGGAGCAGGGCTGTGCCCAAGGTCACATGCAAGTCAGGGCACCACAGGGTCCCTGGGTCCTGGGCCAGGGCCTTGGCAGGGCCTCCCCAGGTGCCCATGGACTGTGGAAGCTTCGGCAGCTCCATACACGATCACTAGGAGGGGCTGGTCTAATGCTGGGACCCGGTAGGAGGATTTCTCCTCAGAGACTCTGGGCCCAGTCTGGGCAACCCTGGTCACCTACTGAAGGTGGCATCTGCCAGGGTCACAGTCCCTAAAAGGTCAGGATGCGTCTCAGAAGCAGCTCTCCTGACCCCACATAGGTCCCTGTGCAGCTGACCAGCTTCCCAAGGGGCACCCCCTCACACGCCACCGGGATGGCTTTGTCCCCACAAGGTAGAACAGGACACGGTGACACAGCCGGCAGTGCCCACCTCTCCTCCCCAAGGGCTCCCACCTGGCCATCACAGAGGACCAGAGGGGTGCAGCAGCCCCGGGGCAGAGGACAGTTGTGGGCATGTGAGACGCCCACAGGACGGGCCTGAGGATGAAGGCAGGGGGAGCAAAAGAGGCCAGCGCTGGGATGCCCCCTCCAGGGCAGGCAGCGGGGCCCCCAGAGAAGCCTCACCCAGGGCAGTGAGGGACCCGAAGGGCCCGGGATCCAGAGGGGTCTGACTAAACCAGAAATGGCTGTGGGGACATGGTGGCTGTAGTGACTAAGGAGAGGGTGAGGCTGGGAGAGGGGCCGTCACTCCCTTGGGCTCCCAGCACAGGCTCCCCCACCATCCCTCTCCCCTCGGTGCCAGGACTGTGCATCCAAAAGCTTGCTAGGCACATCCTCCTGCAGAGGCCTGAAGCTTATCCAGTTGGCTAGGCCAAACTTGAACTTCAGTGTGTGTTGTCCACACAGAGGCCTCTCGGTGGATGGTGGCTCCTCAGTGTCCACCTGAACTCCCACCTCTTTTCCTGCCCCTCCCCAAGGGTGGTCCATGGGCTCCTGGATCTTACTGGGCTCCAGCTGGACCTTTTTTTTCCCACCTGGACCCCAGAGCAGCTCCTCATCTATTGATGATGCCACTGGTGCCAGGGGCCCAGGCTGAACCCCTCCTGGATCTTGGCCTCCCCACCTGCCCACATCCTCTCTCTCTGCGTTCCTGGGCGGCCTTTCCTTGTCAACCTTAAATACATTGTGGGTGGCTTTGCTGGGCCTCCGTGGTGCTGGGGTTCAGCTCAGACCATGTTCTACTCACACTTTGCAAACGGTGGAATTCAGTCACACCAGAAAAATGACCAATTAGACTTTATTTGAGGTGTATATTTATTTTGCTTTTCAGTGACTGGTTCTGGTGATTGTGTAATAACCAGTTGTTTGACAGGTCATAGCTCTTTTCCCTAAGCTGGTTGCTCTGTGCGGGCCTGACTTCTGTGTTAGGAATGATGTCCAACACCTCTGGCTTGCCACGGCCCCATCTGTGCAGACCCAGGCAGGGCAACCCAGCTGAGTCTTTTGGACTGGGGGCTTTCCTCCCAGCTGCCTGGGGGCCGGACTTCTGTGAAAACTGAGACTTGTTTATGGCAAGAGTGTCTCTCTGGTTCTTTGGAGTACAGTGCCACCTCTCTTACTGGCTTTTCTGAAAGCCAAGTTAAGAAGGAACCTGGTCTTTGGTTTCTTCTTGGCCTAGGGGACCCATCCTCTTCCTAAAGCAGAAAGAAAAGATCAGAAACCAGCCCAGCCTGTAGACCCTTGCCTGTGCAGAGGCTGCTGTTGTGCATTCCTGAAAGAGCTGCTGACACCTAGAAGCTAAAAGTTTGCTGAACCACCACAGGGCTGACACAGGCTCTCCACATGTCCATTCCACTCCTTTTTAACTGCCTTAATGCCAGCTCAACTACCAGTGCTGGGAGGTGACATGGCACCCAAGGATTTCCCCAGCTATCTGGAATGAAGCTTTCACTTCTATAATTAGAGTGCCAGAATGTCAGGGCTGCAGGGGCCCTTGGGATCAGCTGGCTCATCCCCATCACAGGATTGACAGCCAGCATGGAAGGCCCAGCTTGAGGCCCACTCCTCCCCCTCCTTCCCTGCCAGGGCCCTTCATGCTCCACCTTCTGCTGCTCATTCCTTCCACAGTGTTAGTCTTTTCTCACAGACCCAAAGGGTGCTCCCTAGGTCCTGGATAAAAGGACTAGAGCTCTTCTGTCATCTTCCAGGTTGCAAGCCAGGCTGTCAGGCATTCCTGTGCAATTTCTTTCTCTAGAGATTCCCAACACTTGCAGGAGAACACAGAGCACCTCCACCTGGCTTTCAATGCTCTCAGTGATCTGGTCCCAATCTTCTCTGGCATCATTCTCACCTGGTGTCCTCTATTCATTTCTGCTGATCACATCTGTTCCTTGAACACACCAGGTAATTTCCCACCCCCAGGCTGTTATTACAGCTGTTCCCTCCAAGCAAGATGCTATTTAATTCTGCTGTGCTCTGAGAGTCTTTGCTTTTGGTAAAGCCTGTCTCCAGGATTCTTTCCTCTGTGAAGCCTTTCCAAATACAGCTCCATCAACTCACTCTCTTCTCCCGTGAGTCACTCATTTATTCAACAGATTTCCTAATGGGTGCCCACCATGTGCCAGGCACTGTTCTAGGCACAGAAGATGCAGGAGTGAATGAGACAGATATAAATCTCTGCCCTCATGAAGCTTATAGTCTAGTTGGGGAGAGAGACAAAAAACAAGACAAGTAAACCATGTAGAATTGAGCCGTGGAACTTCTCTTGCACTCCATGCATCTTCATTCTTCCATGCTGCCCTTATTTTCCTTTGCCCTGTGCTCTGGTTACTTTGTGGGGCTTTCCAGGTGGTGCTAGTGGTAAAGAACCAGGCTGCCAATGCAGGAGACATAAAAAAAACATGGGTTTGATCCCTGGGGCATGACAACCCACTTCAGTATTATTGCCTGGAGAATCCCATGAATAGAGGAGCCTGGTGGGCTACAGCCTGCTGCTGCTGCTGCTGCTGCTAAGTCGCTTCAGTCGTGTCCAATTCTGTGCGACCCCATAGACGGCAGCCCACCAGGCTCCCCCGTCCCTGGAATTCTCCAGGCAAGAACACTGGAGTGGGTTGCCATTTCCTTCTCCAATGCATGAAAGTGAAAAGTGAAAGTGAAGTCGCTCAGTCGTGTCCGACCCTCAGCGACCCCATGGACTGCAGCCTACCAGGCTCCTCCATCCATGGGATTTTCCAGGCAAGAGTACTGGAGTGGGGTGCCATTGCCTTCTCTGGGGCTACAGCCTATGAGGTCGCAAAGAGCCGGACATGACTGAAATGACTTAGCACGCATGCGGTTACTTTGTATTCTCTCTCTCAGTAGAAGGTGAGCTCCTTGAGAGTCAGGACCAAGGCTTAGCCTGTTCTGCAGCCCCTCTCAGCACCAGGCACACAGCAAACACTCAAGAAATGCTTATGAATTCAGTGAGACTGACTGACTGAGTGGATGGATGAGTAAGTGAGTGACTTAGTGAGTGGATGGATGAGTGAGTGACAAGGTGAGTATGTAGGCTCAGAACACATGTGTGTTTGGCTTTTCTGAAACAAGGCTTCTACATTTTAAAGTTGACAGGTTTGAGCACAGGATTTCAGAGAGCCAGGAGAAGAGTCAGCACTGGCTCTCACACCACAGAACAAATGAGCAGTGGCTACAGAGATTCCAGAGATTAACTTCATGGCCCAGAGCACACTTCAGCCTCATCCGACTGTGGGTTCTGGCTGTCTTTCAGGGGAAGGCACCTCTAGGGATCTAGCATTCCTGACTTGGTACCTCGCACCCAGGGCATCATGCTGTCAAAGCACCTTTGCTTTCCTCTGCAAAGATTAGTAGTACTACAAAGACTTTAGCATTTTCTGATAGCCCCCCCCCCCCAAAAAAAGTAAACACCAACTCCTCCCATAATCCATTCTTTATTAAATATGTGCTGGAATTAGCTGGTTATTATGTTACCAAATCCCTTTTAATTATTTGCTGAAGATTTTCATATCAATTCTAATCAAGTGAATTTATCTTAAATCTTAATTTTATTTGATGTTTCAGGGATTAAGGGAATGATTTTATGACCTAACATGTGAATGACCTCTTTTTAAAAACCCAGTTGGTGGCTTTATCAAGTTGCAAGCACTATTTTCGTCTTTTTATAACATAATCTGCTACGGGACTTTATTTTCTCAAGAGGTTTGATTTATCTGCTCTTTAGACACATTAGTCTCTGTAAATATGCTTTTGGCTTTCCAGTAATAATATTAGACCTGAATGCTTTGGCACATATCGATAGGGGAAGGAGATTGAAAGGGAGGTTGCTACTTACATTTACACATCACCAGGCCAACAGAAAAGAGCACATTTACAATTATTCACAAGTATTCAATGTATCTTTACACATGTTTTATAGTCTACCATAGGTTAGTCTAGGGTACCTGTTGCTTTTTTTCTAAAGTTAGTTTTCCCTTGGGTTTTCATCTGTATTTTCACTACTGGTTTTAGTCTGGGTGACCTTTGCCATCAGAATTATCAGGTGGTGTGCTTGAGAATGTCCTTATGATCCAACCGAGTTCAGACTGCAAAGCAGATTCAATAAACAATGCCCAAGGGGGACTGAACAGGGCTCTAAGTCTCGCTTCAACTCCCCAAAGTCTGAAGCCAAGGGTGACTGCTCAATAGCCAGGCTGAGCAAATCTGTGTACAATCAGGACTCCTCTGATTGATTATCTGGAACATGAATTGAACTTTCAGGATTGAGTGGTGGAAAGCACACTCCCCCGACTACTTTATGAGTGTCTTTCATCAAAGCAGAAGCAGCCCTCAGTTTACGGGCTGAAAAGCTTGGCATCATTTTTTCAGTCTCCAACTCTCTCTCTCTTCCACTGACTCATAACAAAGTGCCATCATTCCAACTTTCTCTTCTAAATGTCTCTTGGATGCATCTCTTCCTTTCCATTTCCATTGTCACCTCCTTCCTCTGAGCCCCTGGGATCTCAGCCTTGAACCATTTCAATAACCTCCACATTCTTTTCTTGGCTCCATGCTCTTGTGCTGAAACTTGACTCCCGGATTTATCTTCCTAAGACGCTTATTCAGAATCTCTCTCTCATGCTCCCTGCCATACTGGGGAACTCCTTTGCTCCCTGGGTCAAGTCCAAGCCTTTCCATTGATTTTCAAGATCCTTACTAATCTGGCTATACCTAACTTTTAGCCTTCTAATCCCTAATGAGCACAGCCTGAGGCAGTAGTTGTTGAGAGACGTCCGCCCGCTGTGGTTTTGGTGTAAGACTAGATAAATAGACTGATGAACAGAGGGGAAAAAAAAAAACCCCAAAACACAAATTGGGAAAAGGTATCTGGAACATATAAAACCAACACTAGGCTTGAAGCTAGAATGTTTTTTACAAGTTCTACAAATTACTAACAAAAAGACAGATGACCCAATAGGAAAATTGGCAAAAGACTTAACAAGTCATTTACAAACCAGGAAATCCAAATGGCCAATATATGTGTGAAATGCTGTTTGATTTCCTAGTAACAAGAGAAGTGCAAATGAAACCCACAGTGAGATTCACTGCTTACCTACCTGAAAGGCTACAATTAACAAGTATTTGTGAGGATGTAGAGCCCTGGAACACTCATGCATCACTAAGGGGAGTGTACAATGGAATAGGTACTTTGGAAAAAGTTTATGTTATCTAGTAAAGCCACAGCCAATGCCCCAGTAATTCCACTCCTAGTTATATACACAAGGGAAATGAATACACATGTGTAGCAGGAGACACGGATGACCATGTTCACATGTCCAAATCATGGAACCACCGAATAGCCCATTGCAATAGAATTGGTAAATAGAGTGTGGTGCACTCAGAGGAAAAGTATACTATGAAAATAAATATTGTGGAAACTCAAGAGTACAATGTTAAGTGAAAGAGTTCAGAAAAGAAAGAATGTGGATGAGACACAGAAGAATATACACATGTATATACGCAAATGAGCAGTGAACTCTAAGGTCAGTGGATTGTACCAATGTCAATGTCCTGAGTGATAATACCAATGGGAGAAACTAGGTGAAGTGTGCATAGGACTTCCCTGTACCCTTTTTGAAACATACTGTGTATTTATAATGATTTTAAAACAAGAAGTTTTAAAATATGAATTAAAAAGTATGTATGGTATTATTCCATTTTAAAAAACTTCAAAAAAGTAATCCTTGGTGTTCCACGATGCACCCTTGCAGAGTAATGTATAATCAATAGCAGGGAAATGATCATCACAGAAGTCAGGGGTGTGAATGAAAGTTGTGATTGTGACTGGAAGAGCATGTGGGGGGCTTCTGGGGGGCTGGCAAAGGTTTATGTTTTCATCTGGGTGATGGTTACACCAGAGTTGACAACAATTTGTTAAGCTGGACATTTATGTATGAATTACTTTTCTGTGTGTGCTGTATTACACAATAAAAAAGATTGAATTACAGCCATCTATGTGAGAGCCCCTAAGGGGTCATTTTGAACAGTTAAAACTATCTCCATTAAAGGAAAGATAGTCTCCTCAATAAGTGGTACTGGGAAAACCAAGATATCCACATGGAAAACTATGAGACTGACCCCATCTTGTACACAGAGGTCAACTCAAAATGAATTAGGCTTGAATGTAAGGCCTGAAACCAGAAAAATTCTGGGAGAAAATATGGGGATTTGAGATTGGTCTTGGTAAGAAGTTTTTGGATTTGACACCAAAAGCAAAGACAGCAAAAGCAAAAATAAAGAAGTGGAGTGACATAAAACTAAAAAGTTTCTGCACAGCCAAGAAAACCATTAACAAAATGAAAATGCAACCTATCTATGGAATGGGAGAAAATACTTGCAAATCACATATCCAATGAGGGGTTAGTATCCAAGTATGAAAGGAGCACATATAACTCAATGTAAAAAAAAAAAAAAAAAAAGAAGAAGCAAAAAACCCAAGCAACCCTGATTAAAAAAATAAGTAAAGGCTCTGAATAAACATTTTTTCCTAACAAGTTATACAGATGGCCAAAAGACATGAAAAAATGATCAACATCAGTAATCATCAGGGAAATGCAAATCAAAGCCACAATAAGAGATCGCTTCACACCTGTTAAGATGTGGCTATCATCAACAAGACAAGCGATAACAAATGCTGGAGAGGATGTGGAGAAAAGGGAACCCCTGTGCACTATTGGTGGGAATGTAAATTGGTGTAGCTACTATGGAAAGCAGTATGGAGATTCCTCAATAAAATAAAAATAGAACCACCATATGATCCAGCAATCTCACTTTTGGATATACATATATCCAAAATAAATGTAATCAGGATCTTAAAGAGATAGCTGTACTCGTATGTTTATCACTGCATTATTCACAATGGTCAACATATGGAAACAACCCAAGTGTCAGCTGAGGGATGAAGGGATGAAGAAAATGTGATACACACACACTCACACACAGGATTAAAAAACCTTTAAAAAGGAAAGAAATCCTGCCATTTGAGACAACATAAATGAAATTTCAGCGCATTATGCTAAGTGGAAGAAGTCAGACAGAGAAAGACAAACACTGCATAATCTCACATGTGGAATCTGAAAAAAAAGTCAAGTAGAAAAGCGGTTTCCAGGGGCTGAGGGGTAGGGGAAATAGGAAGAGGTTGGTAAAAGAGTACAGATTCTCAGTTACAAGGTGAATAAGGTCTGAGGATCTAATCTAAGCATGGTGACTAGATAACACTGTATGGTATAACTGAAATTTGCTAGAGGAGTAGAAATTGTGCTCTCAAAAAAAAAGTAAATATGTGAGGTGATGAATGTGTTAATTAACTCAATTGTGGGAACCCTTTCACAATGCATATATATATATATATATATACATATCAAAACATCCAATTGTATACTTTACATTATAATTTTATTTGTCTATTATACCCCAATAAAACTGGGAAAAAATGCCCCAGCACAGGGCCCATCTCGGAGCAGGCATTCAAGGGAGGTCTGGCTGCTGAAATTAGAGGGACTCTCTCAAGAAGTGTTGCCCTAGAGGGCAAAGCCAGCAGAGCATGAAAAGAAGGACTGTTGGTTCTGGAGCCATTGTGTCATCCAACCCAAGTTTTAGGGGCTCTCATTTGTAACCTGGGGGCAGTTATGTAGCTCCCAAGCCTCAGACAGTACCTCTGGGAAGCCTGCTGGGAGTACAGCTTGGCCCTGGTTGGCCGCAGGGCAAAGTTATGCCTAGAACACAATGTGGGTGTCACCTACTTGAGCTGTGTGGCACAGTGGCCCTGGATAATTTCATATGTGTGCTAATAGTACCATTCCTTCCACTACTGAGTCCTCCAGGAGAGGACAAGCTGGGGCTGCAGGCCATGACCACAGCCTACCCTGGCACCAGACAGACTACCCATGTAGGCACCTGTAGACTTCTCCATTAATTGGCGAAGTAGACATCAACAACCTCAGATATTCAGATGATGCCACCCTAATGGCAGAAAGTGAAAAGGAACTAAAGAGTCTCTTGATGAGGGTGAAAGAGGAGAGTGAAAAGGCTGGCTTAAAACTCAAGAAAACTAAGAAAATGACATTTGGTCCCATCACTTCATGGCAAACAGAAGGGGGAAAAGTGGAAACAATGACAGATTTTCTTTTCTTGGGCTCCAAAATCACTGTGGACAGTGACTGCAGCCATGAAATTAAAAAAACACTTGCTCCTTGGAAGGAAAAGTATGACAAACTTAGACAAAGTATTAAAAAGCAGAGACATTACTTTGCGAACAAAGGTCCATAGTCCAAGCTATGGTTTTCCAGTAGTCAGGTATGGATGTGAGAGATGGACCATAAAGAAGGCTGAGTGCCAAAGAATTGATGCTTTTGAACTGTGGTGTTGGAGAAGACTCTTGAGAGTCCCTTGGACTGCAAGGAGATCAAACCAGTCAATCCTAAAGGAAATCAACCCTGAATATTCATTGGAAGGACTGATGCTGAGGCTGAGGCTCCAATACTTTGGCCACCTGATATAAAGAGCTGACTGGTTGGAAAAGGCCCTGATTCTGGGAAAGATTGAGGGCAGGAGGAGAAGATGACGATAGAGGATGAGATGGTTGGATGGCATCACTGACTCAATGGTCATGAATTTGACCAAACTCTGGGAGATAGTGACAGACAGGGATGCTTGTCCTGCTGTAGTCCATGGGGTCGCAAAGAGTCAGACACGACTAAGAGCCTGAACAACAACAACAGACAGAAGGGCAGGTTAGAGGAGGTTAGAGGAAGAGCTTGTACATCTGGGAGGGCCACCATGGAATAAGGTGGTGAAAGCCTTCCTTAGACTATGAAACACCACACCTATTTATGTAAGCAACTTGGGCTACTGTGACAATGATCACCATTACTGTTCCCAGGACTCGGCCTCCTGGGCCCGAGGGGCCAGAGAGAGCATCTGGCAAAGAGGATGGGAGGGTCTTGCTGAAATTTCTAGTGAGAACCTGAAACCAGGTCCTAGGAACACCTTTAGCTGTGCAGTCAGAACTCATTCAGGTAAGGATCCCCCACAAACCCCCACCCTTCTGAGGCTGCACAGGAAGCTACCTGAAGCTGGCAGTCTTTTTTAAACACTTATTTTTAGTTGGAGGATAATTGCTTTACAATATTGTGTGGGTTTCTGCCATACGTCAGCACAAATCGGCAATAGGTATACATATGTCCTTTCCCTCTTGAACCTCCCTCCCACCTCCCTTTTCATCCCACTCCTCTAGGTTGTCACAGGGCACCAGGTTGGGGGCTGGCACTCTTCAAGTAGAGGTGGCCACTACTTTGGAGGTCACTGTCAGTCCAGAGCCCTGAGAGGTGGGTTTCTGTCCCAGCGATCCCCTTCTGCCACATGACTGTTCCAGATGGTGGGAGCTGGCCAAGAAAGGGGCAACCTCCTCCAGTCCCCAAAGGAGGCAGGTTCCTTGAGTCCTTGCAAGACGTTCATGATTCTCATATTTTCAGCAGCCAGATTCCTCACTCGAGATATCTACCCAGTGGGAACCTAGAAGGCTGGCTTCCTTTCCCAGCACCCATCTAAGTGCATATCATGACCAAAAGTCAAGAGTGGGGCCCTGAACTCACTTGGATCCACAGCTTCGTGTAAGTGAGTGCTGCTGACCTGTGTACTAACAGATGTTCTGCTTGGAACAACCCGTTCTCCTTTCTGAACTGAGGTCAAGTTTAAAAGGGATGACCATGACAGTCAATGGCAATGTGGACCGGGAAGCAGATAGCCCAAGAGATGGGCTGCATTGATAGGTATGTGTCTCAATAACGTTTGCTTGTGATGGAAAGAGGCATCCCTGTTTCCTTAAACTCCAAGGAAATGCTGTTCCAAGAAGGGCTGCTATTTTGTGAACTGCTCCACTCCCTCCCCTACTGGTGATCTCTCACAAGGCCCGGA
Source organism: Ovis canadensis (assembly GCF_042477335.2). Classification (NCBI taxonomy): domain Eukaryota; kingdom Metazoa; phylum Chordata; class Mammalia; order Artiodactyla; family Bovidae; genus Ovis; species Ovis canadensis. The sequence goes on from NC_091727.1 coordinate 86,851,463, forward strand.
GACCAGGGCCCCACACTAAGCTGCATGACACTCATCTTAACTATGACAATCCCAATGTTCGTTATCACACTATATGGAATGCTCACATGGGACCAACTTGTGGACACCACTCCACATAGTCTGCATTATCCTAGCAGATTTTTTCCTCTTCTAAATGGAAGTTTTCAGAAAGTTATAAGGATAGCCGGGCACATGGTTGAAATGTAAAGAGCTAGGTAGAATGTCTATGTTTCCTAATCTGGTGAAGAATGAACAGTGTTGGGAGTGGGCTGTCCTCCTGAGTGCCTGGACTGAGCCCCATCCAGTGATGGGAAGAAACCAGGACCAGTTAGTTTACTTTTGAGGATGGAGCAGAAAGACATTTTTTCCTACTGGGGGTTGAGATCAGGAAAGGAGGATAAGGGGGTAGGCTAATACTCAAACTCCAGGTGAATTGCCAAAGGGCTCAGCCTGAGGACTTGCAAACAGCCCATAGAACTTTCCAGACATGCCCAGAGGCATCCCAGAAGTTAAGTGGCTGGGACTGGGAATCCCAGAGAAACCACTTCATCCAAAGAAGCCTGAGTTAAAGCTCTGTTGAGAAACCCACAGCCTCTGGGTCCAAAGCGTCTTGCTTCTCAGAGCACAAAACATGCCCAAGATAGAGACTCAGTGTTGTTCTTCCTTTTCCCACTAGAGCCCCTCCACTTCTGTCATCAGAAAGCTTAGGCAGTTTGGGAACTTGGCAAGGCCTTTGACCAATTAGCGGCATGGTTTCTGTCAGGGGTTTCCTGGGCAACAAATGTCAGCAAATGGTCATGGATTCTGAAGAGGAAGAAAGAAAGTAGTAGACAGACATGATGGTGAACACTAACAAGAGCTTCTCTGGGGATTCCTAGAAATACTTGTATGAGTCAATGGGAGCTGCTATAACAAAATATCACTGACTGAATGGCTTAAACAATACACATTTCTTTGGAAAATTCAATTCCTGGGGAGAACCCCTTCCTGGTTGACAGATAGCTGCCATCTTGCTATGCCCTCATGTGGTAGAGAAAAAACTTTGGTCCCTTCCTGTTCTTATGAGGGCATTAATCCCATCACAGGGGCTCAACTCATGACCTCGTCAAAACCAAATTACCTCCTAAAGGCCTTACCTCCAAATACCATCCCATTGGGAGTCAGGGCTTTGGGGGAGGCACAAACACTCAACACATAACAGGGGCTTGTTAATGTTCTGAGGATCCTGTATCTGCAGGCAGGTGAGGCCCTGAACCTGCAGATGACAGGGTGTTGGGAATTCTGGGCAGAGGAAGTGTCAGGGTACAGAGCCGCTGCCATGCCTTGCTCCCATCAGTCCATGTACTGAAGAACACTCACCAATCTCAGGATGTTGGGTATTCGAGATTTTTAGCCCCTGCTGCTTCTTCACTTAGACACTATATTTATTCAGAGAGCTAAAAATGGCTAAAAGCCGTAGCTTTGGAGTGTAACTAGAGCTTCAGTGCTTGGAATTCCCTTCCCTGTTTGGTTCTGGGCTAGTGGGAGCCACATGAGAATCAGATGACTTTGGAAGACATAAGAAAAGCAAGAAGCCAGTGCCATGGCAGCTCGGGTAGTGTCCCTGATCCGCCAGCTCCTTTTGTTGTTGTGGGGCAGCCCTGGCCCTGCCACTCCCCCAATTCTCACCAGATATCCTCCTTCAGCTGGGTCAAGTGTGTGTACAGCTCTTGGTGATGGAGACCAGTTCCTCTGCAGGTCACTCATGCTATTGAGGTTGGAGGTGGCCAGAGACAGATGGGCTGCTGGTTTGTTCTCACACTTGCCCTTGGCCCATTTCCCTGCTGATAGTTGGTTTGGGCAATTTCAGGCTCAATAGCTGATGTGCAGATCCTTCCAGTCCGCACAGGAAGCGGGTCCCATTCCCATGATAATCCTCATGTTCTACCTCACCTTGACTGCTTAGCTTCTCTAACTGAACCCTGGATGTTGCAGAGACACCTCAAAAGAAAGAAGAGTTAGAAACCAGGGGAGTGGATGATGAGCAGGCAGAAACATACCAAAAGCCAACATCCTCTAAGGAGTAAAATCACTTGGCATATATTTAATACAACTGCAACTCAACTTTTTTTCCTTGGTGACTTTTTGTCTTCAGCTTTATTGAGGTTTAATTGATAAATAAAAATTGTATATTCTTGAGATCCACAGCTTGCTGTTTTGACACGTGTATATATTGTAAAATGTTCCCTGGTACCCTGTTGTATAGTTGAATGCACTTGAAAGAGCTCAATCCACAATAAAAAGCAGCCATTTCTGTTTGCTTCTCTAACATGTATTTAGGCTTGTTTGGGGATCCTGAACTTCCTTGGTAGTGTCAAGTCCTGGAGCCCTGGGTGGCTGCTGCCACTGCCCAGCAACTGAGGTGGAGCCCATGAGCTCCGGTCAGGAGACAACTTGAACTCGCATCCTTGTCTCTCCTTTCTCATTACAACACCTTACATATGTACCATCCCTAATTTAGGGCCCACTCTCCTCATCTGTACAAAGTCTTGTTTGGATACATTGGTGACTTTCAAACATATTTATAGTGAGAAATATATTCTGTATCAGGGCTCAATACAAATATCCATAGAAATCAATATACAGGACAATGAAAGTTTTGATAATCAATACTTACCATTACTACATAAGATGCTCCTACAGAATGAATGTCTGTATCCTTCTGAAGCTTGTATGTTAAAACCTAATTTTCAGTGTGATGGTATTTGGACTTTAGGAAGTGATTAGATCATGAGGTTGGAACCCTTATGAATGAGATTAGTGCCCTTATAAAAGAGACCCCGGAGAGTTCTTTGTCCCTGCTGCATGTGAGGTCACAGCAAAAAGATGACCTTCTATGAACAAGGAAGTCAGCCTTCAGCAGACAGTGAAACAGCTGGTGCCTTGATCTTGAAGTTCCCAGCCTCCAGAACTGTGAGAAATAAATGTTTGCTGAGTAAGCCACCTCATCCATGGTATTCTATTACAGCAGCCTGGATAGCCTCAGAGATTGTTACTGTGAAGTTGGGGTGTGGAAGTGGATTTGGGTAACAGGTAAAGGGGTGGATGACTTTTGAGATGCAGACTAGGAAAAAAACCTACACTGCCATGAACAGATCTTTAAAGAGGATTCTGGTGAGAGCTCACAGATAACCTCAATCTTCTTAGAGAATAACTAATATTCATGAACAGAATGATGGTATGGGGTTTCAGATGGGAAAGAGGAACATGTCATTGGAAACTGGAGGAAAAGTAATCCTTGTTAAAAGTGGAAAAGAAGCTGACTAAGTTGGGTCCAAGTCCTAGTAGTTTATGGAAGGAAGAACTTGCAAGTGATGAAATTGGATGAAGCAATTTCTAAGCAGTGTTGAAGGTATGGCTTGGCTTCTGACTGCTTATAGTAAAATGTGAGAAGAGAGAAATAACTTACAGATGGAATTGCTAAGCAAAAAGGAAGCAGAACTTAAAGATTTGGAAAATTCTCAGTCTCTTTATATTGCAAAAAAGTGAGAATACCAATGATGTGGCCAGATGCCTGTTTCATAGGGAAATTAGTATAGATGTAAACTCCAGACTTATCAACTTTCTCTACAAAAGCTAGGAATAGAGATAAGATTATGCCAGCCGAAACACTGCCAGCTGGGACTAAAGGAAGCGGAGAAAATAGAGAAAAATAAAGAAAGAATGCTGATTTCTTTGACCTGACAGGACTGGACCATAGAGCTATTCAGCTGTGAATATACTCTATTCTTCAAAACAAGCGAAGAAGGACCCCAGAGGGGATGGAGAGATTATTAGGGCTGCTACTCCTATCCCAGGCTCAGAGTGTACTGGCCTGTGGGCATGGCTGCCTCCACCTAGGTTCCAAAGGACAGAGTGACCAAGCAGAGCTGTGAGCTTGAGACTCCAGCCCAGGAGAGCTTCAGGGCACCAGCAAAGAGCTGTCGTGGAGCAAGGCCCGGAAGAGCAGCATCCCAATGAGTCTGAAAGGCAGAGCATGGCGCCAAAGAGGGTTACAGTAAGTCCCCTTCATAAGCATGAGTTCCATTCTGAGAGTGCATTTGGAAGTCCAACAAAGTTAGCCTAGGTACCAAACTAACACAATCAGCTATATAGTACTGTACTGTAATAGGTTTTAATACTTTTCAAAAAAATAATATGTTAAGAATGCAAAAAATAAAGAAAACATTTTAAATCTTACAGTACAGTGCTTGAAAAGTACAGTAGTATGGTACAACAGCTGACATACAGGGGCTGACATAGAGAGAACAGGCAAGAAGAGTTACTGACTGCAGAAGGGAGGAGGTGGGAGATGGTAGAGCTGAGGGGTTGTCAGCAGTAGGAGACAGAGGGCAAGCTGCAGTTTCACTCACACCTGACATGGATGGCACAGGTTCAGGTTCCTTGCTGGAACCAGATGCACGTTTGCATCTTTGAAAATTTGCATGTTTGAATCTTTGAAGGTTCATATGTACGGGACTTACTGTATTCTTGAGCCTTCAGATTTAATGTTGTTTGCTCTGTTAGGTTTTGGGCTTACTTGGGACCTATATAACCCTTGCTTCTTTCTGATTTCTCCTTTTTGGAATGGGAATATCTATGCCATGTCTGCCCCACCACTGGATTTTGGAAGCATATAACTTGTTTGGTTTTACAGTTTATAGCTGGAGAATTTTCCTCCAGATGAATTGTAGCCCAAGTCTCACCCATATTAGATTTCGATTTAGATGATATTTAGATGAGACCTGAACTTCTGATACTTTTGAACTGTGATGTTGGAGAAGACTCTTGAGAGTCCCTTGGGCTGCAAGGAGACCCAACCAATCCATCCTAAAGGAAATCAGTCCTGAATATTCATTGGAAGGGCTGATGCTGAAGCTGAAACTTCAATACTTTGGCCACCTGATGCAAAGAACTGACTCATTGGAAAAAATCCTAATGCTGGGAAATACTGAAGGTGGGAGGAGAAGGGGGTGACAGAGGATGAGATGATTGGATGGCATCACTGACATGATGGACACGAGTTTGAGTAAACTCTGGGGGTTGGTGATGGACAGGGAAGCCTGGTGTGTTGCAGTCCATGGGATTGCAAAGAGTTGGACATGGCTGAGAGACTGAACTGAGATGAGACTTTGGACTAAGAGTTTAGAGTTAATGCTGGAACAGTTCAAGACTTTTGGGGCTATTGATTGGAATGAAATGTACTTTGTATATGAGAGAGATATGAATTTTGAGGGTCCAAGGATAGAGTTCTATAGACTAAATGTTTGTGTCCCCTCCCCCAGGATTCATATGTTGAAATCTAATCCCCAATGTGATGGTATTAGGAGTGAGGCCTTTGAGAAGTGATGAGGTCATGAGGGTGGAGTCCTCATGAAAGGGATTAGTGCCCTTATCAAGAAACCCCACAGAACTCCCTCAACATTTCTGCTGGATGAAGTCACACGTAGAACATGGCCATCTATCCACCGGGAAGACATCTGTGAACTTCACTAGACACCAAACTGTTGGTACCTTGATCTTGGATTTCCTAGCTTACAGAACTGAGATGTTGCCATTTAAGCCACTCAATCTATGGTATTTCTGTTACAAGAAAGACAGTGTACTTGGATGTTTTGTATTATCTCCTTTTTATTCTGTTTCATGTTTCCAAATATATGCAGAGACTTGCTAACTCAAGTCTCTGTTGAGACTTGGTAAGTCAATTTTAGGACAACCACATATGGGTAACAAGTTGCAGTTTAAACAGTTCTAGATGCTTCCAGGGCATTCAGCCAGTCCTTAAGCTCCAGGACACTGTGGGGGTTTTAGGGGTTTGTGCTTATAGCCTGCTTCAAAGTGGCTTCCTCTCTGAGGGGGCCATGTTTTCTCCCTCTTTTTTCACTATGACCCAGCTAAAGAGTCAGATACTGAGCTCTGGGTCTCAAGGTCCTTCTTCACTGAGAACCTCACTTAGGCCTTCCTGGTTAGGGAAGCAGAAGGGTAATTATAGAGGATTCAAGTGGCCACAGAAGCTAGTAAGGCCTGACCTTGGCCATTGTGCCCTGAGCTATAGTCCTAAGTTATTCAATCAAACATTTATCTGAGGGCTTCCCTGGTGGCTCAGTGGTTAAGAATCCACCTGCCAGTGTAGAAGACATGGGTTCGATCCCTGGTCAGAGAAGGTACCACACACTGCAAAGCATCAGAGCCCATGCACCACAACTATTGATCCTATGCTCTAGAGCCTGGAAAGCTCAGCTAATGAGCCCTGCAACTACTGAAGCCCCGTGCCCTAGAGCCCATGCTCTGCAACGAAAGAAGCCACTGTAATGAGAAGCCCATGCCCCACAACTAGAGAGTAGCCCCTGCTCGCTGCAACTAGAGAAAAGCCTGTGCACAGCAATAAAGACTCAGCCCAGCCAAAAGTAAATAAATAAATAAAATTATTAAAACAAAACATTCATGTGAATATTGCTGTGAAGGTTTTTTGTAGTTGCGGTTACTTGACACCTATAATCAGTTGACTCTAATTAAAGAAGACTACTAACCCTTGATGGAGAAGGCAATGGCACCCCACTCCAGTACTCTTGCCTGGAAAATCCCTGGAAAAGGAGCCTGGTAGGCTGCAGTCCATGGGAACGCTAAGAGTCGGACACGACTGAGTGACTTCACTTTCACTTTTCACTTTCATGCATTGGAGAAAGAAATGGCAACCCACTCCAGTGTTCTTGCCTGGAGAATCCCAGGGACAGGGGAGCCTGGTGGGCTGCTGTCTATGGGGTCGCACGGAGTCGGACATGACCGCAGCGACTTAGCAGCAGCAGCAGCAGCAGCAGCAGCAGCAGCAGCAGCAGCAGCAGCAGCAGCAACTAACCCTTGATAATGTGGAAGGGTCTCATCCAATCAGTTGAAGGTCATAAGAGGAAAGATTGAGGTTTCCCAAAGAAGAAATTCTACCTCCAGACTGCATTATAACCCCTGCCTGTTTCTAGTCTGCAGGCCTGTCCTATAGATTTTGGACTTGTCAGAGCCCACAGTTGAGGTAGTCAGTTCCTTAACTATCAATTGCTCAATCTATCCATCCATGTACTATCTGTCTATCCACCTATTCACCTATCTCTATCCATCTGTCATCTATCTGTCATTGTCTATATATTGATGAGTTTATCATTATCTATCTATCTATCATCTATCTATGTATTCATCTATCTCATCTCCTATTGGTCTGTTTCTCTGGAGAACCCTGACTGAGCCAGGAGATTACTCTGTGGGCATTCCTAGGGCACTGATTATAACCCTTAATTACATTTTTCACAGCTTTATGGAGGTTTTGGCCCCCATGGTCCTGCCTTGAATCAGTGGTTAACACTTACCTGTGCTGCTCCAACCTGGCAGCACTCTTCCTGGGGGCCAGGAGGTAGCTTGGGAAGCTGCCAGGTAAGACTTGGGGGCCGGTAGAGGAGGCTTTCATTTTAAGAGTCTTAGGGGAACCTCTGCCTGAGGTTCCCTTCATAGGAAAGGACACTGAAATAGCAGTGAGAGGCAGCAGAAAGTTTAGGACTGAGTGGCATCAGCCAATTCACTTCTTATTTCCAAACTTTGGCCCTTTGGTGTGGAAAGCGGGACAAAATTCAGCATCCTGGCTATGTTCAAAACTGGTTGCATGATCAGAATTGGGAAAGAGACAAGTGGGACAGAGCCTTGGGACAGGGCAGAGTGTCCATCCATATGAGGTGTTGTACTGCGGGAGTGCCCAGGGCTGCACTGGGCCTTCTGTGGAACCCAGGCACAGACTTGCATCGCACCTTACCCAGGTGATGGTCTTCCTGCTTCTTGCAGTGTCCTGATGATGGTGTTCACAACCACATCTCCAGCATCCAGCTGAGTGCTGGACAAACAGTACATCTGGGTCTGAAGCAACAGAATGAAGGCTGGAATGAAGGACTGAAAGACATGCAGGATTCTTGCCAACAGACAGGCAGTCCTGTCCAAGGGACACAGACAGTGTGCTCCCCCCGCCCCAGACTGTTGTCACTCCAAGCCCCAGTACCAGGGCAACAAAACAGACAGGCAGTCCTGGATGTCTCCCATTGACATCTTTGGAGTTGCCCATCATCAGCATGGCCTGTTATGACTCATGCCATCAGGCAGGATCGCTGTTGTCTGCCAATGAATCACGGATGCAGCTCCTCAGCCTTGGCAGCTGGCTGGGCCTGATGACACAGGGGAAAGAGTCCTGGGGTGGGAGGTGGGAGCCACAGTTCCGGTTCTAGTCTGTGATGACTCGCCATGTGAGCTGGGCTCTGGCCTCCCCAGTCTGTAGAACCAGTCAGAACCACCTGTAGAACTCTTAAAAATGCAGCTGGCTATGGCTCTCTCTCCCGCCCACAGGGAGATGCTGATTTCAGAGCTCTGGCACAGGGTCTGGGAACCTGCTTTCTCACCAGCAGCTCCCTTGACCAGGGTGCCCATTCTAGCTTGGAGGCCCCACCAGAGCTGCTTTGGGGGCCCTGTCCATTGCCCCAGGCTTTCAGTTCTAGGATACTATAATGTCTTGCCGCCACAAGTTCCAAGAAGTTTCTGGAAGGAAGGGCCAGCTCACTTTCTTTTCCTTGAGCACCTCATCTGGGCCAGGCTCCTAGGGGGTACCCAGAAGTGGAGGGCACGCTGCCCAAGACCCTCTGTCACCTGGGACACTTCCCCTCTAAGCCACACACACTGAGACAAGGACTGGAACCTCCCAGATGCAAACCCAGGGTGTCTGGCAGGCAGCAGGACATGGAAAAACCCCTCCAGATGTGCACATGGGGGAAGCCGAGGTGGGGGCACTGCTGGACTTAGAGCAATACACTGGGAAAGTCACTACAGAGATGAAAGCAGCTTATGGCCCTGCATTGGGAAGGGCAGGGGCTGGGGGTGCAGGCAAGCATGAGAAGCCTGGTGGGAATTGTACTGTGGAAGGAAAAGGAAAGTTCTCGAATATGAGGGGGTCATGGCCATATTCTGGAGGACCTCAAGAACTGGAGGGGAATTTAGGGGTGGGGGTGGGGGATGGTGTTTGAGTAGCTCAGGAGCCTGCCCTGACCTTGTTGTCCCTGGGGAGCCAGGATGGGCCCAGAAGCATGGGCTACTGGGAGCAGAGCTCTAGGAGGCCAAGGCAGCAGCACTGGGTCTGAAGTCCCTCTGAATCCCTCCTCCTGGGGTTGCCCCCATTCAGCAGTCTGTACCCAAAGACACCGCCTCCCTATCTGGGATGGTCTCAGGGGCTTGAGGCCTGAGCTGGGGCTTCCAATGAGCCTGCTGGGCTTCTGTTCAAAGCAGGGAAGATGCCTACTCCACTGGGGCTGTGTGCCGGAGAAGGACTGGCTGGCTCGACCCTGAGGTGGCTAGCACAAGACTCTGATTCTCAGCCCATCTCTCCCCTCTGCACCACCCTGGGCAAGTTGTTCACCCTCCTGAAGACTTAGTCTGCTCCTCTGTGAAATGGGGATATAATTGTTACCTGCCTTAGGATTTCTATGATCTTAAATGGGAGGCTTCAGAGAGAGCCCAGCTCCAGGCCTCTCCCAGGGAGACTCTGTAGCCTTCCTCCTGGCCTTGTCCTTCATGGCAGAAGAGAAACCCCACTAGACCTGCTGGCCTGAGGTCAGGCCCCTGGGAAGAGAACTCCACCAAGAATTGCTGAGAGGAAGGCTGGAGAGAACACACTCCCAGGCACAGGCATGAGGGGGCAGGAGCAGTGAGTAGGAAGAAGAAGCAGCTTGCTGAGAACCCATCTCAGCTGGTGCCAAGGGGGTACATAGAAGACCAGGGCACGTGGAGAGAGCTTCACTGCCAGGGACAGCAAGAAGGGGGAGGATCCCTGGGGGCACTGAGCAGACTGTCAGCAAGGGGGAGCATTTGCACAAATCTGGTGTCCCCTCTCCTGAGTAACTATGCTTGCCTGGCCTTGGCCGGCTCCCTCCTCTTCATGAGAGGTCAGGCTGTGGGCTGGAAGCCAAGTGTGACCACTACTGACTGGGTGGAGGTGGGGCTGAGATGCAAGGACCAGGATCCCCAGGGGAGAAGACAGAGTTAGGCCAAGCCCTGAGCCAAGCCTGGATTCTGAGGTGACGTTGCCAATACCCAACCTGCCTCCTGGGATGCTGAGCCCTGGGAGGAGGCCATTGTGTGAGGCCAAGGGCAGCTGTGGAAGGTGGGGAGATGGGGAAGCAGCTTCCAGAGCGCTTCAAGCTGCCCAGACCCATCAAGGCCATCTCCCCTCCCCACACCAGCAGGCCACCACCCAGTGGCACCTTCTGTTTTTCTGCATCTCTGATTTATGACCTACACCCGAGGCCTTTGGTGGCTCCCAGCCCTGGTGTGCAGGACCCCTGGAGGTCATCCAGCAAATCCCTCCAAACCAAGTGTGGCGCAAGTCATCTGCTGTCAGGATCCTCATACCTCCAATCCCCTCCCCTGGCCCCAGGAAGAGTCTTGGTTCCTTGGGCACCCCTACATTTCAGGCTTTAGGATCCCTCCCCAATGGCTCACTGCTGAGAATTAGCTAGATCCACTGCCAAGGTGCCCTGTTCCCTGAACACACCCCCATGGAGTCCACCCTCTTGCTGAGCCTCCAAGTCCACCAGGCTGCAGCCCCCATCAGCTGACCTTCTGCTTCTCAGCCCTCCTGGCACTGCCACCCTCTACCTGAATCCTGGCCCTGGCTCACAATCTGTTGGCCAAAGCCAGCCTGAGTTGGTGCAGAAGGAACAGTGGGCATGATGCTGAGTTCTATGTGTCAATTTGGCCAAGTCATGGTTGTCCAGTTGTTTGGTCAAATACCACTCTAGATGTGGCTGTAAAAGTAGTTTTTAGATGTGATGAGCATTTGTTATCAGTTGACTTTGAGCAAAGCAGATCAACCTCCGTAATGTGGGTGGGCCTCATCCAATCAGTTGAGGGCCTTAACAGCAAAGACTGAGGTTCCCCAAAGGAGGAATTCTGACCCCAGACTGTGATGTAGAAGTCCTGCTTGAGTTTCCAGCCGTCAGACTTAGGAGAGCAAAGTAAACACTTGCCGGAACCTACATTCCACTGGCCCATCCTGCACAGTTTGAACCTAACAATCCCTAGAATAGCATGAGCTACCTCCTTAAAAATCAATCTCCCTCTGTCCCTCTCTGTGTCTGTCTCTGCCTCTTCTGGCCACATACAGTGGAAGGTGAGGGAAGAGGTTTGGCTGGACAGGCATGTGGCAGCCATTGCCACACATGGGAAATGCGAGCACCCTTGGGGAACCCACCGCTGTGTACCATGCTCCCAGCCTGCATCTGGTCCCTGCCCACCCCTAACCCCCTCCATGGACTCAAACCTGTTCCGCCCCTGGCTGGAGCACGCCACACAAGTGTGGTCTGCAGAGGCCAGTGGCCTCCAGTGAGGAGGGCTGGATGCTGACCCTGAGCAAGGTCCTTCCCCTCCCTGGGGCCTCAATGTCCCCATTGCTCAACAGCAGAGCTGGATGAAAGTAGCTCCTTGTAAATGTTTTACAGCAGCAGATTGCTTAGTGCCGAAGGGAATTGTATACAGTAGGTCAACTTGTCAAGCTGTCCAAATAGAGCTTCCCTGGCTTCTGTGGAGTGGAGGGGGCTGCACCCCTGCTCCCGCGCCTCGCTCCTGCCTTAGCTTTGGACCTTGACCCCCTGAGTCAGGCCACCCCTGCCTACTGGACACCTGTGGGCTGCACTCACCATGCTTTTGGGGGGAAGCCTGCTCCCCAGGAGCCTTGCCTGGCTCCATGTGCCTCTGGGTTGGTGGAGGGAAGCTCATTACTGCTTGTGACTCATAAAAGTCTAAAACTAGCAGACAAAAGCTCCTTTCAGAGCTCCCTTTGAACCCCAGGGTCTCGTTATGTGACAAAGATATTTAGAGGCTAGAGACAAGAGCAATCACACAGAAGGCAGGAAAAGGCTGCCTTGTCTCCTGGGGGAAGCAGCAGCTGGAGCCCGCTTCCCTGTCCTCACACTCAGGCTCTGCTCTTCAGTGAGTGGCCTAGGGAATGTGTCCCTGGTCTCAGGCTGTGCTCCAGATGCCGCCTGACGGGCCCTCGAAGGCCAGGACCCTCGATTTCCAGCAGCTTTACAAGATGGCTTCCCATCCCTGGGGACCCAGGCTGCCTGGGAGCTCGATGCTGTTCATTCTCCTGTCAGCCCTCCCAGGGATCCGCACATGTCAGTCCTGAGACCCCTGAGGCCGGAGGCACCTGACCTGAGAGGTCAAAAGGGTGGCCTCCTTTTCCCTCCACCCTTGAGAAGACATTTCTCAAAACGCGTCTAGACCACACAAAAGAAACTGGGGAAGTTAGTCACAGTGAGTTTTACCTGGGCCCCACTCATTCCTCTAGCACAAGGAATGACCTCCCGACATGTATCTTTCTGCCACTTCTGCTTCTGTAGGAGCCTCTGAAGGCTCAGAAATAAAAAGCAAAAAAAGAGCTGTCAATAATATAATCAGGATTTCAAGACTACATGAGAAGAGGTGGTAAGACCTTACTCTGAGGGCGAAGGGAAACCTCTGTGGTTTTTCCTTCCCTGACTGCCTAGGTATAGCACCAAATGCCAGTGGTTTTTGTTATTGGTAGGATCTCAGATGGAATTCCAGGCACCAGTGTGCCTGGGCCACCAGGGGTCAGAGCTGTCATTTTCTGAGCCCAGCTAGTCTGAAGCTGTCCCACGGAGCTCTTTGGCAGCTCTGGCTTGCCACCTGCTGCCTGTGATCTGACCCTCTCTGGCTTTCTTCCCCCTTATAGGCAACACCAAGAAATCAGTGGCTCATGGACACACAGTGGTGGGTGTTACTGTCTCAGCCAGGGCCTGGCTCACCTGCTGGGTACTCCCTGCTACACACTGGGTAGGTGGCCTTGGGCAGAGGACACGAGTGGGGCCAGGCAAGGGTCCCTGGATAATATCTGTATCACTACACCTTGGGCTGGCATCACGGCAACACAGAAGCCAGGAGGCGGAGGTGCAGGTGGTGCTGTGAGCATGGTGGCTGCCAGCCATTGTCAATGAATGCTGTGGTGCGTGACCCAGCCTTTGTCTTGCTGAGACCTGCCTCTTCTACCAGTGTCTTCCTGGGAGGTGGCCTGACATCCAGGGACTCTGCATCCTAATCAAAATTCACTGGACTGCTGGAATTTCCTCTCTCAGGAGAGAATCATTTTGTTCCCAAAGGCCCAAGATGGGGATCATCTTTCTTTTGTCTCTTCCTCCTCAGCACCACTACCTTCAGGCCCAGAACCCTTCCTTGTCTGGAGTGTTTGGGCTTACAGAATGCCGGCCCAATGTGTGTGTTTGAACTCCAACCAGTCTGGAGAAGGGTTATCATCCCATCTGAAGAGGAGGAGGCTGAGGCTAGGATAGGAGGAGGGCCACTTGGAGGACCCAAGACCACAGATCACAGCCTTGTCAATGCCACCCACCCCCACCTATAGCCCAGGCCTGCAGGAAATTCAAAGTTAAGGATCCCCAGTGAGGCCTGGCCCCAGGCCAGCTTGCTTTCTGCTCCTGGGAACCCTGATGGCTACACAGTGATGGCAGTGCCTGCTTTAGTTAGCTGTCTTGCAGCAACCTCTGGGCCAGTTTCTTTATCCACTGGGGCTACCCTGCTGGCTTAAACAACAGACATTTATTTCTCACAGTTCTAGAGGCAGGAAGTCCAAGATCAAGGTGCCTGCAGATCTGGTTCCAGGTGAGGGCAACTTCCTGCCTGGTAACAGCCACCTCCCTGCTGTGTCCTCTCTTGGTGTTTCCTGGGTGCAAGTGCACGGAGACAGAAGCCACTGCTCTGGTATCTCTTCTTATAAGGACACTGATCCCATCATGGGGACCTCACCGTCATGACCTCATCTAACCTTCATTACTTCCCAAGGTCCCATCTCCAAATATCATCACAATGGGGGATAGAGTTTGTAATTTGGGGGAATGCAAACATTCAACCTATGTCAGCCAGGGAGAGTGGAGATGAAGGTAAGTTACTAATAGTAACCCTGGTGAATTTCCGCTCCTCAAACACACGTTAGCCCAAAGCCCCAGTCCACCAGCAAGGGGCAGAGGCATCAGGCAGAGCTGAGAGCTCCACACCCAATGTGCTTTTCTCTGAGGGCCCTGGTGCTGCGCAGCTTTGTTTTTAATTGAATTATAATCTAGTCACAGGTTTCATATGCTGACCTCACCTTAAAGCAATCAAGTAAAAAGTCAAGAGCACACAGGCCTTGGATGGTCAATGGGTTCAGGATTTCTGGAGCAGCATAACCCACTGATGAATTTCCTGGGACTGTCTTTGTAACAATTTACCACAAAGGCTTGAACTTGAAAGAACAGAAATTTATTGTCGCATAGTTCTGGTGGGCAGAAGTTGGAAATAGAGGTATTGGCAGCACCGTTCTCTCTCTGAACTTTCCAGACAGAGATCTATCCTCTTTTCCTAGCTTTTGGTAGTTTCTGGCATCAGAGAAATTCTTTGGCTGGTGGCTGCGTCACTTAAATCTTATCCTCCTTCTTTACATGGCTTCTTTTCTGCTCTTTGTCTTCTCTTCCTGTCTCTTGGGAGGACACTTGTCATTGAATTTCTGGTACCTCAGGATAATCCAGGATGGTCCTATCTTGAGATCATGAATTTCACCACATCTGAAAAGACCTTTTACCAAGTAAGGTCATGTTCACAGGATCTGGACATTAGGGCTTGACTAGATCTCTTTGTGGGCCACCATTCACCCCACTCCATCCATCCCCACCAATGGATCACAGCTCACTGACTACCTAGGAGTCTGGTTGTCAGGGCAGAGGGACCATTGATGAGACCAGCTGCCACCTTCTCAGAAGTGAAGTAGCTGAGGCCTCAGGTTCCCAGGTAAGTGAGGGGCAGAGCAGGGACTTGCCACCCTGCGCCCTAGGCTCCTATGGCCTGGATAAGCCTGCTGCCCTCAGGGCCAGGACCAACTCTTTCACACAGCATGGGCATCTGCAAGGGGTGCAAGCCTACGGGCTCCCTGGCACAAGGTGACTCTACTTCTACAGCTTGGTGTGGCATTGGGAAGCCTTATTCCCTCAGCTTGACAGGAGAGAGCTAGAGAAGGAACTCAGGGGCTTCTCCAGGCTCCAAAGGCCATGGTTGCTCAGGAGGCCATGGGGACCATTGCTTCTGGGAGGGCTGCGATCAGCTGGGTGGAGGGCAGCTCCAGGATCCAGAGGACTCAGGTTGTCAAGAGCGAATACACTGGCAGCATCCCCTTCGCAATTTCAACAGGTATGCCCTTGGCTGGCCTGGGACTTGAGTGTCCATAAGAATGAATGTTCCTCTCACAGTGAGCCAAACCAGGGCCGAAAGCTTTCAGAGTGGCAGCCAGGGTATGCACAGGACTGAGGTGAGCTCCATACAGCCCAGAGGCCTGGGCTTGGGTGCTGCTCCACACCCTGCTATCCTCTAACACGTCTGTCCTGTGGCTGCCTCACCCTCTGGTAGGCCTCCACCAGCAGAAACCTACCTCCCTTCCTCCTGAAGCAACCAGTACTAGTATGACTGACTTTTGGAGATGTCTTAGTCCCTCCATGGCATGGGAAGCTGCATCTCAGTCACTTCTGGTACCTCCATCCCTGTCCTCAAGGAAGCTACCAGCCACATAAGGAGATGCCCTGTCTCCCAGTGGGCACCCAGCCTTCCCTCTTCCAGATATGCTCCACTTTGTCAGGTCCTTCTGAGTATGGGTCCCAGAAATAACCAGAATATCTGGTTGGTGTGAGGGCAGAGCAGAGCCGGGGCAAGCTGTACACATCAGATACTGCCAAACATTTGAAACCTAGTATCGCATTGAATCCTGCTAGGCCTAGGCTTCCCAGGTGGAGCTAGTGGTCAATGAACCCACCTGCCAATGCAGGAGACATAAGAGAAATGGGTTTGATCTCTAGGTTGGGAAGATGCCCTGGAGGGCTTCGCGACCCACTCTAGTATATTTTGCCTGCAGAATCCCATGGACAGAGGTGCCTGGCAGGCTGAAATCCATAGGGTTGCAAAGAGTTGGCCATGACTGAAGCGACTGAGCATGCACACATTGAAAAGGTGAAAAAGGCCATCTGTGTCTCAGAGGAGTTAAGTCATTTCCCAAAAGTCACCAAGATAATAAGCAGTAGAGTCAAACGGAGAAGGCAATGGCACCCCACTCCAGTACTCTTGCCTGGAAAATCCCATGAACAGAGGAGCCTGGTAGGCTGCAGTCCATGGGGTCGCTAAGTTGGACATGACTGAGCGACTTCACTTTCACTTTTCACTTTCATGCATTGGAGAAGGAAATGGCAACCCACTCCAGTGTTCTTGCCTGGAGAATTCCAGGGACGGGGGAGCCTGGTGGGCTGCCATCTATGGGGTCGCACAGAGTCGGGGATGACTGAAGCGACTTAGCAGTAGCAGCAGCAGAGTCAAAAGTCTAATCAGATCACATTGTTCTAGAGCCCAGGCCTTACACACTAATTTGCAGAGGGGAGCAGCACACTCACCTCCCTTGCTCTGACTACTTTGCTTCTGTTGATATGGCCCAGGGCCCTGATTGCCTATCTGGCTCCTCCTTTGTGACACCAACTCATGATGAGCAGTTGACTCTTCTTGCCCATCTCCATGTCTTTCCCTGTGTTTTCTGGGCCCTAGTTCAGAGTTCCCTGGTCTCCACTGCCTAGGTCCCCTCCTCCAACTGAGCCCTGCTTCAGCCTCTGCAGGCCAACATGATTACTGAGTAAACTTAGAGCACAGCAGGCGAGCAAAGCGTTGGTGCACAGAGCCATGAGCTGGCAACCGCTAAATTGAGAACAATTCCTGGAAATCAGGAAACAACTATCAAGGCCAAAGGCATCAAAATTAAATCGGCCTTTGAAACAAACAAGTGCATCTCCACAGGCATCAACTATGATCTTGCAAGCTTCCAAAATGAGCCCTTAAATGAGATAAAGTCCTTCAGCCCAGGTTGGACTGGACACATGGGTGCAGAGGACTGGCTGATCTATGGATGCCATTAGCAGGAAGCAGTTTGGATTGCAAGCCATTGATGGAAACCAGGAAGGCGGGGCATCAGGGCCTCCCTATGGCACAGCACACAACCTTCTCACAGGGGCATCTGTCAAATGGCGGGGGAAGAGACATAGCATTTTTAGTTAAGCCTGAAGTTGGGGGGCTTTTTCTTCCTTAAGAATTTTTCCTAGCCCAATTAGTGGTGATTCATGGAGTTGCAGTGGTTTGGAAGTCTTGCCCATTTTTATTATCCCTGAAATAAGATCATTTTTAAGAATCATGGACAAATATCAGTACCAATGGAAGCATTCTATGGAGACTCACAAATGTCAGAATATGCTCCATTAGCTTTGAGCAGGTACAGTTGTAACCACCCAGCATTTTCCAGTTGGAGATTGTGGGTGCTGGCCACATGATCCAGTGCAATTCAACAAACATCCCCCACCCCAGGGATGAACATGGCTACACTGTGGGGAGATGGAAAGACTTGGCACCTGCCTTTGGGGAGCTCACAGACAAGGAAATACTTCCTCGTAGAACTCTCAGCTGGGTAAGTGCTAAAGAGGATGTTCTAAGAGTGGGTTCAGGAAACTCAGAGGAAAACAGGATGGTTTGCACTTAAAAACCTTGATGGTCTTCCTGGAAGAGGCAGTCGTTGATCTGGACCTTGGAAAATAAAGTGTATAGCAATGGTCAGAGTTGGCGAGGAAGGTATTCTCTATGGGGGGAGAGCATAGAGTGGCGAGTAACCCACTTGGCTGGAACACTTGTCCTGGGCAGTCATCCTGAGTCGAGGTCAGGCCTGATTCTGCCGACAATTGGAAGCCATCCACGGTCACGATTAATGGAGGTGGCACGAGCAGATATATGCAGAGCATCGTGTAGCTGTTCTCAGAGTAAGACCTGAGGAACCATGGAGGCCCCTAACACCCTTTTAGGAGATGCATGACATCAAAACTCTTTGATGTCACAGCACCACTAAAATGTTCTTGGACTTTTCCATCAGGTTGACATTAGCACCGATGGTGCAAAAGCAGTGGTGGGTGAGACAGAAGGGGTCTGAGCACAAATAACAGTGATGGCATCAGATCTTCCTAGCCATCGATTGATCCTTCATCAGCACGAGCTTGCAGTGAAGACACAAAAAGCTGGCCTCACATAAAAAGGTTGTTAGAGAAGCAGTAACAATTAACTTTATAAATATTGACCCTTGAGTACCCATATTTTAAAAATCCTTTGTGATAAAATGGGAAATACACTTAGAAACTTTCTGCTAGAAACTCAAGTGCAAGTTTGAGTCAAGGCAGAGTACTCTGGCGACAATTCTGAGTTGTGAGCTGAACTGGCTGATTTTTCAGAGAACATCATATTTACTTGAAAGAATGACTAACTAATGTTATTCCGTTTTGGAGATCTGGCAGACATTTTCTTGTAAATGAACGAAGTGAGCTCATCACTTCAAGGAAAACAACTGACAGTATTTTTGCCAATGCTCACATTTAAGATTTCAAGCAACATTAAGAATTTTGAAAAGGCACTACTTTGAACTTGAGAGCTTTCCAATACTTAATGACTTTTTCCAATGAGATGGGTGGTAAGTGTAACAAAAGTGATGTTCTGATGTAGAATAAAATGTGTCAACACATGGAAGGTCTGTCCAAGTCAAGGCACTAACACTTTCCAGTGACCAGTGCATGATGCTCCTGAATGATGGTAAAAGAGCCATTCAGAGGATAAGAGACTTGGCTCGGTGGGGTCAACAGTGGAGGTTTCATTAATATGGTTTCACACTCTACACTGCACTTAACCTGGAAGAAAAAACCACTGGCTGGCTGAGTTTTTGTCTCATATCAAAGAAGAATGTTCACACGTACATGAAATGTCAACTGAAATATTCCTTTTTTCTATTTGGCCACACCACATACTATGTGGGATCCTGGGACCTGGGATCCAACCTGGGACCCCTGCACTGGGAGCATGGAGTCTTAACCACTGGAAGCCAGAGAACTCCTTAATCCTCCTTTTTCTCGTTACATATCTTTACGAGAACAGATTTCCTTCCTATATTTCAACCGAAACTGAATAGAAAAGAACATGGGAGACTCTAGTTGTCTTGTATCAAGCTAGATATTAAAGAAATTTAAAAAAATGTCAGGAATGCAAATTTCTTCAATACACCTTTTTGTTTGGAAAAATACACTTATTTTCATTCCATTATTTATATTTATACATGAAATCAGTTTATTATTTTAATATCTTATTAATAAAAAAATACTTTAACAATCTTATTTTGAGTATGGTTAACATGAAGAGCTAAAAGCCACATAAACAAAAGCTCTTTGGAGTCCTCAACAAACTTTGTTGATGTTGTTGATTGACTTCATTGTAAGTGAAGTGAAAGTCACTGAGTTGTGTCTGACTCTTTGCGACCCCATGGACTATATAGGAAATCTCCAGGCCAGAATACTGGAGTGGGTAGCCTTTCTCTTCTCCAAGGGATCTTCCCAACTCAGGGATTGAACCCAGGTCTCCCACATCGCAGGTAGATTCTTTATCAGTTGAGCCATAAGGGAAGCCCAACAATACTGGAGTAGGTAACCTATCCCTTCTCCAGAGGATCTTCCTGAAGCAGAAATCTAACTGGGATCTCCTGCATTGCAGGCGATTCTTTACCAACTGAGCTATCAGGGAAGCTCTCATTTACCTCATTGTAAATCAACATTTAAATCATTGTTACACTGTCTTTTTTTTTTTAAGGTGACATTCACATGACATAATATTATTTAAGGCATACAATTCATTGGTGTTTTGTACATTGACAGGATGGTGTAACTACACCTCTGTCTGGGTCCAGAATATTTTCCTCACCCCGAAAGGAAATCCGTACCCATTAGGCAGTCACTTGCCTTTTCATCCTCCTACTGGCCCCTGGCAACCACTAATCCACTTTCTGTCTCCGCAGATTTACTCTCAGTAAGGTTTAAGAGTACAAATGGGTCTGAGATCAATTTCAGACCATTTCAGAACCGCTAGCTTTAGTCTTTCAAATCTCAGCTCTGCTTTTATTAACTGTGATACCTTGGTCAAGTTGGTTAATTCCTAGAAGCCTCATTTTCTGACTCCTAAAATGGAGATGATCATAGTACCATCTTCATGGGGGTGTTGGGAGGATTTAAGGGGAAAAGACATGTAAAGTTTCTGGAACGTAGTAGACATTCAATACATGGGAGTTCCTATCAACTCCCAGAAGGGAGCATGGATTCCATTTCTATCCACTCAGCCTCTAGATGTGATGGGCAATGTTTCCAGAATAAGAGCCAGCTGTCATTCTTGCTTACAAGCCCCAAGACTTTGGTGAGTAGCTTCACCACTCTGAGCATTGCTTTCCTTATCTGTATAGTGGAACTAAATGGAATACCCATTTCTCAAGGTAGTTATGAGAATCAATGTGGGAGTGAGTGCTTACAATGTTCTCAGCCCATAGCAGGCACTGGATGGCAGAAAGGCATTTGCAGGGAGGGTGTTGTTTACAATGATGACAATGACACTGATGGAAAAGGGAAAATGCTGACACTGTCCTCTCTGTTCTCACACTCCGTGTGCAGCTCAGGAGCCACCCCTGCCGCTTGGTCCTGCCTTGGGACCATGGGAGCAAGGGGCCCCTAATATCAGGATATGGCAAGATCATGGCAGCACAGTCTCCTTGGGGCCTGAGGGGCCTTCATCTTAGCTCAGCTGCTCCCTGTGCACAGGTTGCTTGGGCTTTAGAAGAGCAAGGAAGTTTGCACTAAGCTTTCCTGCTAGAGCCATGTTTTAGCTCCAGACCCAGAACGCTTCTGTCCCCCAGTTCTGGAAGGGGGACAGACTTGAGAGGCACTTTTCAACATGGTAGCTCCCCACGGCCATACCCACATAGCCCCTTCTCTTTTCAGAGGATAGAAACATACTCTCCTACTGGAGTCCCTTCTGATGGTGCAGGACTCCGGGGATAAGTCTGCCTCTGCTACCACTGGTGTGGGTGTCCAGGCCTCCGAGGCCTGCACTCCTTGGCTCTGAGCCCCACTGTAATAAGCTGACACCCTCCTGTCAGCCCCCCTTCACTGTCACGTTTGTACCACTAATGGGGCTGTTAGTTGCAACCTGAGTTTTTGTCAAGGCGATTTTGAGAGGGGGATGCTGGGGAAGGCTGGTGGGATGGAGGGTGCAGGGGATCAAAAGACTTAGATTCAATCCTGCTGGTGATTGGAGGCCTTCCTGGGCCTCAGTTTCCCCACCTGAAGAATGATGAGGTTGGACTAGCTCCGGCTTCTTGGATTTTAGTCATGGACCAATGACCACGTAATAGTCACTGTCCTGAGCCCTTGAAGGCTTGATTCACTTTGCCCTGGAGAGGCTTGGTCTGGTCCTGAGGATGTGAATGAAAGATGCAAGGGACAGTTCTCCGCTGAGTGGGTAACAGAAGCCATCACTTTCCACAGAGTGAGCTGGTCAAATGTGTGCTTTGCACACAGACAGAGCACCCATTGGAGCTTCCCTGATGGCTCGAATGGTAAAGCGTCTGTCTGCAATTCGGGAGACCCGGGTTTGATCCCTGGGTTGGGAAGATCCTTTGGAGAAGGAAATGGCAACCCACTCTGGTACTCTTGCCTGGAAAATCCCATGGACGGAGAAGACTGTAGGCTACAGTCTATGGTAGGCTACAGTCTATGGTAAGGTACAGTCTATAGGCTTGCAAAGAGTCGCACATGACTGAGCGACTTCACTTCATTTTCAGAGCACCCATGGGGGCAGTGAATTAAAGGCAGTTTGGTGTATCTGCTGATGGCGGATGGCAGCAGGTGAGCATGGGGTGGGCACCTAGGAATACACCTCAGTCAAGGGCCTGCAGCAGTTTATTGGGTAGTCTTTGGGACCTTGGGAAACTTGCTGTTGTTCAGTTGCTAAGTCACGTCCAACTCTTTGTGACTCCATGGACTGCAGTATGCTAGGCTTGCCTGAACTTCACTATCTCCTGGAGTTTGCTCAAGTTCATGTCCATTGAGTTGGTGATGCTATCTAATCATTTCATCCTCTGCCACCCTCTTCTCTTTTTGCCTTCAATCTTTCCCAGCAACAACAGTGGGAAATACAAAGCCCCATTAGGGGGCATAAAACAGATGAAGAAACATGTGTTGTTCTTAGATATGAAGATTCAATCTTGAAAATACATCAATTGTTAAAAATTGATCTATAATTCAATAAAATCTCAAAACTTCTAGAAGCATTCTTTAAACTGGATAAAGTTATTCAAAAGATCATCTAGAGGAAAAAGTACATGGCAAGAATATTCAGAAAGAAAGGCAATGAGGACAAATTCTCCCTGTTGGATGGAGAAGCATATTGTAAAGTTCTTACACAGAGAAAACACCCAACAGATCAATTGATTAAAGCATAATGTCCCCATATATACCCAAATATATATGCAAATTTAGTATATGATGAAGTTGATATTTCAAATCAGTGTTGAAAGGCCACATTATTCCATAAGTGGTGATGGCTATTTCAAAATGGCTATGTAGAAAATAGGGCTTCCCTGATAGCTCAGTTGGTAAAGAAATCTGCCTGCAATGCAGGAGATCCTGGCTCAATTCCTGGTTTAGGAAGATCCTCTGGAGAAGGGATAGACTACCTACTCCAGTATTGTTGGGCTTCCCTTATGGCTCAGCTGGTAAAGAATCTGCCTGCAATGTGGGAGACCTGGGTTCGATCCCTGGGTTGGGAAGATCCCATGGAGAAGGGGAAAGGCTACCTACTCCAGTATTCTGGCCTGGAGGATTCCACGGGCTCTGTAGTCCATGGGGTAGTGAGGAGTCAGACACGACTCAGTGACTTTCACTTCACACAGAAAATTATAAGTCACACCACATCATGGAGTTTTTCTTATTGGTCATGGTTAGTTGCTAAGTCATGTCTGACTCTTGTGACCAAGTGGCCTATAGCTTGCCAGGCTCCTCTGTCCATGGGATTCTCCAGGAAAGAATAATGGGGTGGGTTGCCATTTCCTTCTGTAGGGAATCTTCCTGACCCAGGAATTGAACCCAGGTCTCATACACTGAAGGCAGGTTCTTTATTGACTAAGCTATGAGGGAAGCCACAGATTTTCATTACATAAGTTGTATTAACTCTTCTTATTATACAAGTTATATTTTGGGGTTTGGGAAGGCTTTTCCAAAGATGACATAAAGCCTTGATGTCACAGGGGGGAAGAATGGGGAAAGGGATAGTTAGGGAATTTGGGATGGACATGTACACACTGCTATACTTAAAATGGATAAACAACAAGGTCCTACTGTATAGCAGAATTCAGCACAGGGAATTCTGCTCAATGTTATTTGGCAGCTGGGTTGGGAGGGGAGTATGGGGGAGAATGAATACATGTGTATGTATGGCTGAGTCCCTCTGCTGTCCACCTGAAACTATCATAACATTGTTAATAGGCTATATTCCAATAGTGAAAGTTGGACTATAAAGAAAGCTGAGCACTGACGAATTGATGCTTTTGAACTGTGGTGTTGGGGAAGACTCTTTAGAGTCTCTTGGATTGCAAGGAGATCCAACCAGTCCATCCTAAAGGAAATCAGTCCTGAATATTCATTTGAAGGACTGATGCTGAAGCTGAAACGCCAATACTTTGGCCACCTGATGTGAAGAACTCACTCACTGGAAAAGACCCTGATGCTGGGAAAGATTGAAGGTGGGAGGAGAAGGGGATGACAGAGGGTGAGATAGTTGGATGGCATCACTGACACGATAGACATGAGTTTGATTAGGCTCCAGAAGTTGGTGATGGACAGGGAAGCCTGGCGTGTTGCAGTCCATGGGGTCGCAAAGAGTCAGACACAACTGAGTGACTGAACTGATATGAACTGATACTCTAATACAAAATAAAAAGCTTAAAAAAATACCTTGAAGTCATATAGAAAAAGGTTACCAATTTGACTACATATAAATAAAAATCTTTTAGGGGAAAAATGCCATAAACAATATGTAATTTTTATAATTTATCATATTTATTATAAATGTGATATGTTATATGAAATATAAATATTATATACATATGTAATATATTACATGTAATGCATTTGTATTTTAAGTATATATCTTTATGCTATATGCTATGTAGACTATTCCATGTATTAATGTATTAAATATATACATCATATCTCAATGCGACAAAAATATTTCAAATAGATATGAGACAGAATTTAAAGCCCTTTCTACAACAAGCTCTTAGAAATCCATAAGGAAGAGAACAAACATCCCAAAGAAA
Source organism: Ovis canadensis (assembly GCF_042477335.2). Lineage (NCBI taxonomy): Eukaryota > Metazoa > Chordata > Mammalia > Artiodactyla > Bovidae > Ovis > Ovis canadensis. The sequence continues at coordinate 86,875,806 of NC_091727.1, forward strand.
AACAGGCAAAGGCCCAGAAAACACCATTCCCCAAGAGAATAAGTACAGATGGTCAATAAATATGTGGAAAGATACTATCACCAATAATCAAAGCAATGCCAAGAAAATATCTTATTTTTCACCTATCAAATTGCCAAAAGTTTAAAGTCTTGACTAAACTGGTGAATTTCTTGCACATCTGGTAGTATAAATTTGTGTATTTTTGAGGACTATTGGGCAATGTATATCAGCAGTATCATGTGCATAGCCTTTGACCCAACAAGCCCATTTTGAGGACTTTACAAGTATTGATATAGGAAGATATTCATGATGTATAATGGAGATAAAGTGCTTTCTAGAACAATATCTATGATGCATAGACAGCAGTCTGGAGTATGTACACCAAATGGTAAGAATAACTATCCTTGGAAAATGAAATCTGGGTGTGATTTTGATTTTTTTTGTACTTTCAGTATTGTTTGCTGTTTTTAAATGGCATGTATCTTTTTTTTTTCTGCAAAAAAGATAAAGCTATTTTCAAAATAGAAAAGTAGAAGATGAAACATTAGCAGAGAGCTTTGTAACCACAGTGGTTGGTTGTTTAGGACCAGATATGCAGACATTGTACAGGAGACAGGGATCAAGACCATCCCCAAGAAAAAGAAATGCAAAAAAGCAAAATGACTGTCTGAGGAGGCCTTACAAATAGCTGTGAAGAGAAGAGAAGTGAAAAGCAAAGGAGAAAAGGAAAGATATAAGCATCTGAATGCAGAGTTCCAAAGAATAGCAAGAAGAGATAAGAAAGCCTTCCTCAGCGATCAATGCAAAGAAATAGAGGAAAGCAACAGAATGGGAAAGACTAGAGATCTCTTCAAGAAAATTAGAGATACCAAGGGAATATTTCATGCAAAGATGGGCTCGATAAAGGACAGAAATGGTAGGGACCTAACGGAAGCAGAAGATATTAAGAAGAGGTAGCAAGAATACACAGAAGAACTATACAAAAAAGATCTTCACGACCCAGATAATCACGATGGTGTGATCACTCACCTAGAGCCAGATATCCTGGAATGCGAAGTCAAGTGGGCCTTAGAAAGCATCACTATGAACAAAGCTAGTGGAGGTGATGGAATTCCAGTTGAACTATTTCAAATCCTGAAAGATGATGCTGTGAAAGTGCTGCACTCAGTATGCCAGCAAATCTGGAGAACTCAGTGGTGGCCACAGAACTGGAAAAGGTCAGTTTTCATTCCAATCCCAAAGAAAGGCAATGCCAAAGAATGCTCAAACTACTGCACAATTGCACTCATCTCTCACACTACCAAAGTAATGCTCAGAATTCTCCAAGCCAGGCTTCAGCAACACGTGAACCGTGAACTTCCAGATGTTCAAGCTGGTTTTAGAAAAGGCAGAGGAACAAGAGATCAAATTGCCAACATCCGCTGGATCATCAAAAAAGCAAGAGAGTTCCAGAAAAAACATCTATTTCTGCTTTATTGACTATGCCAAAGCCTTTGACTCTGTGGATCAAAAGAAACTGTGGAAAATTCTGAAAGAGATGGGAATACCAGACCACCTGACCTGCCTCTTGAGAAATCTGTATGCAGGCCAGGAAGTAACAGTTAGAACTGGACATGGAACAACAGACTGGTTCCATATAGCAAAAGGAGTACGTCAAGGCTGTATATTGTCACCCTGCTTATTTAACTCCTATACAGAGTACATCATGAGAAACGCTGGGCTGGATGAAGCACAAGCTGGAATCAAGATTGCTGGGAGAAATATCAGTAACTTCAGATATGCAGATGACACCACCCTTATGGCAGAAAGCTAAGAGGAACTAAAAGGCCTCTTGATGAAAGTGAAAGAGGAGAGTGAAAAAGTTGGCTTAAAGCTCAACATTCAGAAAACAAAGATCATGGCATCCAGTCCCATCACTTCATGGGAAATATGTGGGGAAACAGTGGAAACAGAGGCTGATTTTACTTTCTGGGGTTCCAAAATCACTTCAGATGGTGACTGCAGCCATGGAATTAAAAGATGCTTACTCGTTGGTAGGAAAGCTATGACCAACTTAGACAGCATATTAAAAAGCAGAGGCATTACTTTGTCAACAAAGGTCCATCTAGTCAAGGCTATGTTTTTTCCAGTAGTCATGTATGGATGTTAGAGTTGGACTGTAAAGAAAGCTGAGTGTCAAAGAATTGATGCTTTTGAACTCTGTTGTTTGAGAAGACTCTTGAGAGTCCCTTGGACTGCATGGAGATCCAACCAGTCCTTCCTAAATGAAATCAGTCCTGGGTGTTCACTGGAAGGACTGATGTGAAGCTGAAACTCCAATACTTTGGCCACCTCATGTGAAGAGCTGACTCATTAGAAAAGACCCTGAAAAAAAAAAAATCCCGTAAGCTAAAAAAAAAAAAAAAATAAAATAAATAAATTGTAGGACAGGAAAAAAAAAAAAAGAAAAGACCCTGATGCTGGGAAAGATTGAGGGCAGGAGGAGAGGGGATGGCAGAGGATGAGATGGTTGGATAGCATTACCAACTCGATGGACATGAGTTTGGGTAAACTCCAGGAGTTGGTGATGGACAGAGAGGCCTGGCATGCTGTGGTTCATGGGGTAGCAAAGAGTTGGACACAACTGAGTGACTGAACTGAACTGATGGAGGCAGAAGGTAGAGCCCCAAGAATAGGAACTCCCTCAACCAGACATGTGCTAGTTGACTTGTTTTGGCAACTGGAAGGATAAGAATGGAACACAGCCTCTTAGAGTCCCTGTGAGAATGAAATGTGAAAATGGACAGCAGTTAGCAAGCCCCCCAACAGAGTGGACCATTGTCTTTTCATTATTTATTCATGAAAACATAAGAATCCTTCTCATATGTGGTTGGTTAAATAATGGCCTCCCACTGTTGTCCAAGTCCTAATCCTCAGGACCTGTGAATACGTTACCTGGGGTGGCAAAAGGGACTTTGCAAATGTGATTGACTTAAGGATCTTAAGATGGGGAGATCATCCTGGATTTTCTGGATTGATCCTAATCATCCAAGCGTCCTTATTAGAGGGATGCAGGAGGGTCAGAGTCAAAGAAAGTACTGTGACGAAAGAAGCAGAGGTAAGAATGATGTGGGGCAATGAGCCAAGTCCCATGATGTGGGGACTCTAGAAACTGGAAAAGGCAAATAATTGGATTCTCCCCTAGAACCTCCATAAGGAAGACAGCACCACCAACTCATTTCAGGCTTCTGCCCTCCAGAACTGTAAGACAATACATTCATGTTGTTTTAAGCCACTCAGTTGGTGATGATTTGTTACAGGAAAATAATACATCACACAAGGAGAAAGAAGTCAATTTCTCTTGCATGATGTCCCTTGTCTTAGGCTTCCTCCTGCATGCTAAGCTCTTGAAGGAAGGAGGAGGGGATGTATTTGCTTCACCTGATGTGACCCCAGAGCCCTGCACAGAACATGGTCCTGAACGGAACTCTCAAATCCATTCTCTTCATTCTGTGCTGGGGCCAATGACCCTGCTCGGATCCATATCAGCTTTCTTCAGGACTATTGAAACACCCTCCCCATGAGCTTCCTGGCCTCACTGCCTCCAATCTCAGGGACACTGTCTCCGCAGTCCTCAAGATGCTCTTGGTAACCCATTAAGTCTGCCACATCATCCCTCTGCTCTTTAGTATTTAGTGACTCTCCACCAGCTACAGGATGAAACTCAGTGCCACAACCCATTACAATCCCATCTGCCTCCTGCCTTTTCTCTTGATGTTCACTGATACCTACTTTCACACACCAGCCGTCCCAAACCTTTTGTTTTTTCCTTTCACCCCCCTCCTATATATATTGTCACACAAACCGTCCCCTCTGCTTGGCAAACTCTTTTCTGCCTGTGATTCTCAACCATCCTTCAAATATATCAAAAGCTTTCCCCTGGGGCCCCCACAACTTTCTCTTGGAGTGTGTGGCTGCATTGCACCATAGGCACTGGTTCCGTGTCTGTCCCCATGTAACCAGGAGCTGTTGATGGGAAGGGACCATGGACACTTCATTTCTGAATCCTCAGAGAGAAGCTCAGCAAATGCCTTCTGCATTGGTCCATTGCTGAACTACTGTTTGTCAAGAGGAATTACTCAGCATGGATATAGTCCCGACACGATTCAACTTCACTTGGTATCAGCAAATGTAAAACACCCTCTCTGCCTCTTCCATTACCTCTCCAGCACCAGGCTTCAGGGGCTAAAAGTATTTATCTGAGAAGATTTCCAGCCCCTGTAGGACTCTGTTTATTCATCTTAGACAGTCTACAATCATTACATCTGTTACCCAGCTCTGGACAAGTATCATTAATAGTCCTTCTCTTTCCTCTCTTATACTCTTTGCTTCAGTGACAGACTTTATTCTTTTGGGCTCCAAATTCACTGCAGATGGTGACTGCAATCATGAAATTAAGAGGCTTGCTCCTTGGAAGAAAAGCTATGACCAACCTAGACAGCATATTAAAAATCAGAGACATTACTTTGCCAACAAAGGTCCGTCTAGCCAAAGCTATGGTTTTTTCAGTAGTCATGTATGGATGCAAGAGTTAGACTATAAAGAAAGTTGAGTGCCAAAGAATCAATACTTTTGAACTGTGGAGTTGGAGAAGACTCTTGAGAGTCCCTTGGACTGCAAGGAGATCCAACCAGTCCATCCTAAAGGAAATCAGTCCTGAATGTTCATTGGAAGGACTGATGCTGAAGTTGAAACTCCAATACTTTGGCCACCTGATGTGAAGAACTGACTCACTGGGAAAGACCCTGACACTGGGAAAGACTGAAGGCAGGAGGAGAGGGGACAACAGAGGATGAGATAGTTGGATGGTATCACCAACTAGATGGACATGAATTTGAGCAAGCTTTGGGAGTTGGTGATGAACAGGGAAGCCTGTCATGCTGCCATCCATGGGGTAGCAAAGAAGTCGGACATGACTGAGCAACTGAACTGACTGACTCTCTGCTTCAGCCCTGTCAGTCACATATATGTTTCTCTTTCTTTTCCTTTGCTCCAGTTCAGTTCAATTCAGTTTCCTTTGCTTAGTCCATGCCATACTGATCACCACTCTGGGAGTCCCTGAATCTCCTACATGGTCCCACAGAGGCTTTCAAAAAACAGCTGTAACACCAAGAGAGTATGACCAGCATTGAGTGTGGTGCCTGACATGTTGTAAGCACTTCTTACACAAATGTCTGTGAGGGTAGTTCTCAAATTTGAGCATGCATCAGAATCATCCAAGGGCTTGTTACAATACAAACTTCTGGGTGCCACCCCAGAGATTCTGACTCAGTAAGTCTAGGGTGGAGGGCAAAAGTTTGCATTTCTAACAAGTTTCTAGGTAATGGTGATGCTGCTGGTCAGTTCAGTTCGGTTCAGTCACTCTGTCGTGTCCGACTCTTTGTGACCCAAAGGACTTTGAAAACTACTGGTCTTTCAAATGCATATGATTGAGTACACAAAAGGGAACTTGTGGAATTAGTCACTGTATCATAGGAACTGTAGAACCCCTGTTAGTCAGCAGGGACTACACATAGATGCTGAAAGTGGGAGGTGCTCATGTGGTAAAGAATGGGATTTTGAGGACTGCACACAGGACAGGGAGTTGAGGGAGAATGAGTAGAGAAGAAAGGGCAGGGTAAGGGATACGACACTGAGGATCTGCTTGTGTGTGAATAAATCGACAAACTTCCCTCATAGCTCAGTCGGTAAAGAATCTGCCTGCAGTGCAAGAGACCCTGGTTTGATTCCTGGGTTGCAAAGATCCCCTGGAGAAGGAAATGGCAACCCACTCTAGTATTCTTGCCTGCAGAATCCTATGGAGAGAGGAGCCTGGCAGGCTACAGTCCATAGGGTCACAAGAGTTGGACACAACTTAGCGACTAAAGAGAGAGGGACAGAGAGAGTGTCAACATACAGTGTATCCAGTGATGTCTGGCCAACTCTTACAGATTAGTTGCTTGCTTACCTGATCCTTAAACCAGTTCTAGCCACAAATTAAGGAGTCTGCCAGAGCAGAAGTGGGTCTAGGTAAGCAAAAGATAAACACTACCAAGAAAATGATATAGGGTTGTTGGATTAGATGAGCTAGGTCAAGCATCTTAGAGATCTGATATTGTGGAGAGGAGCAAATATAAGAAGAAATTTTCATAATATCTAAATGGTTCTTTTTCATGTCTACTTGTTCTTCTTTTATTTATGTCTAATTTGGTCCAGAATTTCTTAGTTTTTAAAAAAATAGATGTTATTTCTTTGAAGATCCTAAACATATCTTTTACTAAGTCATTTTCAGATTGCAGTATTATTTTCATTTTATTGGTAGAAAATTCATCTCATTAGTGTTGATTTTTTTAAACGGACACACCTAGCATTAGTGTTCATGATGTGTTTTTATTTTTTTGACTGTGCCATGCCCCATGTGGGATATTAGTTCCCTGACGAGGGATCGAACTTGCACTCCCTGCAATATGTCAACCACTGGACTGCCAGGGAAGTCCCTTGTGATGTGAAATTTTGGTTCATCTCATGTAGTAGTGCATTTTCATCTTTTCTGTGCCCACATCCCCTCCTGTTTAGCAGTCTTGCTAATGTCTCCACCTAGCATCCTAGAGTCCCCAGTCAAGAATCATGTTGTAAGTTGGTTGCTCAAGGCCTCCATCCCTGTGTGATTTGGGGAATGCTACTAGATTTACAGACATCCTGAGTCAGGTTCTGGCTGTCAGCTTGTGTTTGGTTCATTCTACATCACTAGGTTTGCAGCTTGATGTGAACTATAGCCCCAGTTAGCGTGGTGGCTGTAGTATTTATAAATGCTTTCATGAATAGAGAAGTGCCACACTAGGATCTGATTTCAAGCAGTAAATTCCAGACTCTTCTCATTACCCCATAGAAGCAGAACATCTGGTTGTCTCTGTCTTCTTCTAGATCCATACCTTAGCTGGCCTGTGGCTTTATCCCTGCTTAGCAGGTGTGTTTATGCTCCATTTTTGGTCCACTGAGATATGCAGTTTATTTTTTTAGCACTGCTATGCCTTTTAAATTGTCTCTTTATAGTATATACTTGCCATGTTTTGGTTGTAATGTCTCAAAATGTAAACTTTAAAACCCATGTTAGCTAGTGGTCTAGGTTGGCTTAGGTCTCAGGAGTCTTTCAGTAGTGTTGTTTGAACCTTGCACTGATTTTTAGAAACGCAGACTGTAGTAGCTGCCTATGACTGCCATAGCATAATGCCACAAATGAGGTGGTTTAAAACAACAGACATTTCTTCTCTCACATTTCTGGAGACTAGAAGTCTGAAATCAGGGTGTTCACTGGCCATGCTCTCTTTGGAGGCTCTAGAGAAGGGTCTTTCTTCCTCCTGCCTTTTCCTGTTTCCTGACAGTCCTTGATGTTCCAGTCTCTGCCTCCATCTTCACATGGCATTCTCCCTGTGTCTGTGTCTGTTTTTCTTTCTTCAGTTCAGTTCAGTTCAGTCGCTCAGTCATGTCTGACTCTTTGTGACGCCATGGACAGCAGCGCGCCAGGCTTCCCTGTCCATCACCAACACCCAGAACTTGCTCAAACTCATGTCCATCAAGTCGATGATGCCATCCAACCATCTCATCCTCTGTTGTCCCCTTCTCTTCCCACCTTCAATCTTTACCAGCATCAGAATCTTTTCCAAGGAGTCAGTTCTTCGCATCACATAGCCAAAGTATTGGAGTTTCACCTTCAATATCAGTCCTTCCAATGAACACCCAGGACTGATCTCCTTTAGGATGGACTAGTTGGATCTCCTTGCAGTCCAAGGGACTCTCAAGAGTCTTCTCCAACACCACAGTTCAAAAGCATCATTTTTTCAGTGCTCAGTTTTCTTTATAGTCCACCTCTGACATCCATACATGACTACTGGAAAAACCATAGCTTTGACTAGACGAACTTTTGTTGGCAAAGTAATGTCTCTGCTTTTTAAAATGCTGTCTAGGTTGGTCATAGCTTTTCTTCCAAGGAGCAAGCATCTTTAATTTCATGATTGCAGTCACCATCTGCAATGATTTTGGAGCCCCCCCCCCAAAATAAAGTCTGTCACTGTTTCCATTGTTTCCCCATCTATTTACCATGAAGTGATGGGACCAGATCTTAGTTTTCTGAATGTTGAGTTTTATGCCAACTTTTTCACTCTCCTCTTTCACTTTCATCAAGAGGCTCTTCAGTTCTTCTTCACTTTCTGCCATAAGGGTGGTGTCATCTGCATATCTGAGGTTATCAATATTTCTCCCAGCAATCTTGATTCCAGCTTGTGCTCAATCCAACCTGGCATTTCGCATTTCCTTCTTAGATGGACGCTAGTTATTGGAGTAGGGCCTACTCTAGTCTGGTATGACCTCATCTTAATTTAAAGAATTACATTTACAAAGCCTCCATTTCCAAATAAGGCAACATTCACCAGTTTGGGATAGGCATGTATTTTGCGGCGCTGGAGAGGGCAGGGGGACAGTACTCTACTGAGTGCACTAGGCTATGGTCCTAGTGGTAAGCTGTGCTCCTGATTGAGGCAAGAAAATACATGGCTCATCTTCTGATTCCCAGCTCTAGCTGAGGCCATTTGTCTCCCCCATTAAACTCGGTAATTTAAAAGTGGGGCTGTGAAAAATGTGGCTGTTAGCTTGATAGGGATTGCATTGAATTTGTAAATTGCTTTGGGTAGTATACTCATTTTCACTATATTGATTCTTCCAATCCATGAACATGGTATATTTCTCCATCTATTAGTGTCCTCTTTGATTTCTTTCATCAGTGTTTTATAGTTTTCTATATATAAGTCTTTAGTTTCTTTAGGTAGATATATTCCTAAGTATTTTATTGTTTTCGTTGTAATGGTGAATCGAATTGTTTCCTTAATTTCTTTTTCTACTTTCTCATTATTCGTGTATAGGAATGCAAGGGATTTCTGTGTGTTGATTTTATATCCTGCAACTTTACTATATTCATTGATGAGCTCTAGTAATTTTCTGGTGGAGTCTTTAGGGTTTTCCATGTAGAGGATCATGTCATCTGCAAACAGTGAGAGTTTTACTTCTTCTTTTCCAATTTGGATTCCTTTTATTTCTTTTTCTGCTCTGATTGCTGTGGCCAAAACTTCCAGAACTATGTTGAATAGTAGCGGTGAAAGTGGACACCCTTGTCTTGTTCCTGACTTTAGGGGAAATGCTTTCAATTTTTCACCATTGAGGATAATGTTTGCTGTGGGTTTGTCATAGATAGCTTTTATTATGTTGAGGTATGTTCCTTCTATTCCTGCTTTCTGGAGAGTTTTTATCATAAATGGATGTTGAATTTTGTCAAAGGCCTTCTCTGCATCTATTGAGATAATCATATGGTTTTTATTTTTCAGTTTGTTAATGTGGTGAATTACATTGATTGATTTGCGGATATTGAAGAATCCTTGCATCCCTGGGATAAAGCCCACTTGGTCATGGTGTATGATCTTTTTAATGTGTTGTTGGATTCTGATTGCTAGAATTTTGTTGAGGATTTTTGCATCTATGTTCATCAGAGATATTGGCCTGTAGTTTTCTTTTTTTGTGACATCTTTGTCAGGTTTTGGTATTAGGGTGATGGTGGCTTCATAGAATGAGTTTGGAAGTTTACCTTCCTCTGCAATTTTCTGGAAGAGTTTGAGGAGGATAGGTGTTAGCTCTTCTCGAAATTTTTGGTAGAATTCAGCTGTGAAGCCGTCTGGACCTGGGAAATAATAGCAAATGAAGCAACTGACAAACAACTAATCTCAAAAATATACAAGCAACTTATGCAGCTCAACTCCAGAAAAATAAACGACCCAATCAAAAAATGGGCCAAAGAACTAAATAGACATTTCTCCAAAGAAGACATACGGATGGCTAACAAACACATGAAAAGATGCTCAACATCACTCATTATTAGAGAAATGCAAATCAAAACCACAATGAGGTACCACTTCACACCAGTCAGAATGGCTGCGATCCAAAAATCTGCAAGCAATAAATGCTGGAGAGGGTGTGGAGAAAAGGGAACCCTCCTACACTGTTGGTGGGAATGCAAACTAGTACAGCCACTATGGAGAACAGTGTGGAGATTCCTTAAAAAATTGCAAATAGAACTACCTTATGACCCAGCAATCCCACTGCTGGGCATACACACCGAGGAAACCAGAATTGAAAGAGACACATGTACCCCAATGTTCATTGCAGCACTGTTTATAATAGCCAGGACATGGAAACAACCTAGATGTCCATCAGCAGATGAATGGATAAGAAAGCTGTGGTACATATACACAATGGAGTATTACTCAGCCGTTAAAAAGAATTCATTTGAATCAGTTCTGATGAGATGGATGAAACTGGAGCCGATTATACAGAGTGAAGTAAGCCAGAAAGAAAAACACCAATACAGTATACTAACGCATATATATGGAATTTAGGAAGATGGCAATGACGACCCTGTATGCAAGACAGGGAAAGAGACACAGATGTGTATAACGGACTTTTGGACTCAGAGGGAGAGGGAGAGGGTGGGATGATTTGGGAGAATGACATTCTAACATGTATACTATCATGTGAATTGAATCGCCAGTCTATGTCTGACGCAGGATGCAGCATGCTTGGGGATGGTGCATGGGGATGACCCAGAAAGATGTTATGGGGAGGGAGGTGGGAGGGGGGTTCATGTTTGGGAATGCATGTAAGAATTAAAGATTTTAAAATTAAAAAAAAAAAAAGTGGGGCTGGATTAAAGAATGTGAAGCATTCACCCAACCTCACTTCAGTCAAAACACTGGAGTTCATAGTCCTTCTAGTATTAGATCAGTAACATAATCTCCCTGTATATATGATGGCAAATGATTTCTGCTCTAATTTCTAACCCTAATACTCGTCTTGAACAAAGTGCTTAGGTCCAGAAAGATAAGCTTAGTTGTTTCAAGAGGTAACTTGGAAAATCACAGTTGGCAAAGGAAGTCCAGTATCGCCTCATTTGTCTAGCATCATCATACTCTTTGTTCCTATGATAAATGATCCCAAGTGGCTGAACCTCTTCTTCGGAATCTGCTTTGTTCAATATTGCTGCCTCCTCCCTCACTGTCAGATGCCATTTCTGATGTCTGTCAGTCTCATTTCTAGTAGTTCTAGTCCTGTTTGCTGCTTCTATGTGCTACAGGATGAGGGACTTAGCAGCAGAGCTTGGTAGACATGTCAATGGAAGAGCCACAGACCATGCGCAAACTCTGCAGAGCTCTCTGGTGAAGAAAGGGCAGGAAACAGGACAATGCCGGCTCTTTAGAGGCCTTTCTGAGGCTGATGACTTTCTGATTCTATTAGGTCACCAGCTAAATGACCTTGGAATAACTAAAGTGTCTCTGCACTGTATACACTCTAATCTTTGAAATCTGCAGGATTGAGACTTTAAGTTGGACCCAAGTACCCATTTGTGCCACTGGAGGCCTGGAAATGTCGAGCCATGTGCCTGAGGCCAGCCCACAACTTGGGCTTTTCCAGCTGCTCCATCTTCCTGCCTTATTCAGTGCTTTCCCCCCAGATGCTTTCTGACCAGGGCGCTGCAGTGGGGGCAGGAACTCTGGCAAGAGTGTCCAAAATCTCCCCACTGGTCTTGCTGAGTCGGTTTTTTTAACTGAAATATAGCTGATTTACAATTTTGTGTTTGTTTCCCAGTCTGTAAGTTGTCTTTCCATTTTGTTTATGTCTTCCTTTGCTGAGCAAAGGCTAATAAGTTTAATTGGGTTCCATTTGTTTATTTTTGCTTTTATTTCAATGGCTTTTGGATACTCACTTAAAGAAAACATTGGTATGATTTCTGTCAGAGAATGTTTTGCATATGTTCTCTTCTAGGAGTTTTATGGTGTTATGTCTTATGTTTAACTCTTTGAGCCATTTTGAGTTTGTTTTTGTGTATGGTGAGAGGGAGTATTCTAACTTCATTGATTCGTTGATTTTATTATATTATTGATAATTATGTATTATTAATAATTATGCACTATTATTTATGTATACATGCAGTTGTCCAGCTTTCTCAACACCACTTGCTGAAGAGACTGTCTTTTTCCCATTGTGTATTCTTGTTTTCTTTGTCAAAGAGTATTTCTTCAGAGATGTGTGAGCTTATTTCTGGGTTCTCCATTCTGTTCCATTGATCTATATGTCTGTTTTTGTGCCAATAGCACGCAGTGTTGATTACTGTAGCTTTGTAGTATTGCTTGAAGTCTGGGAGGGTTATGCCTCCAGGTTTGTTCTTTTCACTCATGATTGCTGTGGCAGTTATGGGTCTTTTGTGGTTCCATACAAATTTTAGGATTATTTGTTCTAGTACTGTGAAATGGATAATTTGACAGGGATTACATTAAAGCTATCCATTAAAGCTTTGAGTAGCATGGCCATGCAAACAATATTCTTCCAACCCAAAGCATGGGGTCTATTTCCATTCTTTAATGATTTTCAGTTTCCTTTATCAATATTTTATAGTTCTCAGCATATATGTCTTTCTTGGTGAGTCTTGTGTTATATTTGCCTGGGGGTGCAGAAGCATTTTAATTGGTTTCTGGATTTCTTACAAAGGGAATGTGCCCCTGAACAGTTGCTGAATTGGTGTGTTTGTGAGGGGAAGGATGGTGGAGGGCTTCGTAGTCCATCACCTTACTGTTGTTAGTCTGCCTATTAGCCTTCTGCTCATCCATTTATTCAGTATCAGAAAATGCTTGTAGTTGCCCACACTTTTCAGACACAGTAGCATAAGAAACAAACATGTCTTCTGTTCCTGCTGAGGGATTGCTAATAAGCACTAGTTCTTAGATGGGATGCAGAGTGAGTCAGTTATACAGCTGCGGTGTTTTTGATAGTAGACAGATGTGGCCAATCCTTCCTCACTCTGCCTATGGTCCCCTTTATCCAACTTATAAGTTTCTTGAGGCTGTAGGCAGCAAGCCCAAAGTGGTAGCTCACTCCTCAGTAGACCCAGGAAGAAAGACGTCCCCAAGCTCAGCATCCGACAGTACTGGGAAGAGCCGGGAATAATGCTGTGTTCTCTACCCCTTGGGACTTCCCAGGTGGTGCTAAAGAACCCACCTGCCAATGCAGGAGATGTAAGAGACTCGGGTTCAATCCCTGAGTCAGGAAGATCCCCTGGAGAAGGAAATGGCAACCCACTCCAGTATTCTTGTCTGGAGAATCCCATGGACAGAGGAGCCTGGTGGGCTACAGTCCACGGGGTTGCAAAAAATCAGACATGACTGAAGCAACTTAACAACACACTCTATCCTTTGAAGAGCTTCTTTGAGATCTTTAGAAAAAGGAAGGTCTTATTATCTTCCCTCCTGCCTCGCCACATCTTCTCTTTGCCCATTCACCACCTGAGGGTCTGAACAAACAAATGGATAAGCCACTACTGCTACAGAAGGGTAAACATGAGGGTTCTGATATTGGGACCATACTGCTGCTCAGAATTGGGCAACCCTTTTCACAGCACTTAGGATGTTTTCAAAGTCATTTCCTGACTGTTAAAAATATGATCCCCATTTTACAGATGAAGAAACTAAGGCAGTGACTGAGGCAGAGAAGGAAGAGGATCCCCGTATGAGTCAGCAGCTGAAGTAGGGCCAGAGCCCTGGTTTTACGCCTGTTTGAACTCTTTCCATACCATGCAGGCCACATAAAAAATAGATGAAGTTTTAAATTTCAAGTCTATCTTAAGAAAAGGCCTAGGATTTTTAAAAAGGGTTATAGTTAGGGCAATAAAAAAAGATTTAAAAAAGAAAGCAAGGAAAGAAGAGAGAGAGAGGAGGAAGAGAGAGAAGGCAATAGAGACTGGATAGGAAGAAGCAAAACTGTCTACGATCCCAACCAATAAACTGTCTATGTAGAAAATCTGATGCAAGCTACAAAAAAGCTACTGAAACTAATATGTTAGTTTAGCAAAGTTATAGGATACAATATATAAAAATCAGTTTTTTCCTATTTATTATCGATGAACAATCTTAAATTAAAATTAAAATTACTTTTAAAAATAGCACAAAAGATATGAAATGCTTGTATCAAACCTGTGAAAACATGTGAGAGACTTCCACAGTAAAAAGTATGAAATGCTATTTTTGTTGTTCAGTCGTCCAGTTATGTCCGACTCTTTGTGACCCCATGGACTGCAGCACGCCAGGCCTCCCTGTCCCTCACCATCTCCCAGAGTTTGCCTAAGTTCATGTTTATTGCATCGGTGATGCCATCCAGCTATCTCATCCTCTGATGACCTCTTCTCCTTCTACCCTCAATCTTTCCCAGCTTCAGGGACTTTTCCAATGAGTGATCTGTTTGCATCAGATGACCTAAATACTGGAGTTTCAGCTTCAGCATCAGGCTTTCCAGTGAATATTCAGGATTGATCTCCCTGGTTTGATCTCCTTGCAGTCCAAGAGACTTTCAGGAGTCTTCTCCAGAACCACAGTTCAAAGGTATCAATTCTTTGGTGCTCTGCCTTCTTTGAGGTCCAACTCTCACAACCGTATGTGACCACTGGGAAGACCATTTAATATGTTAAAATGTCAATTCTCTCCAAACTGAGTTATAGATTCAGTTCAATACCAGTAAAAATTCTAGGAAATGTTCTCTCCTAGATGGCTAGTTCTCTGCAGACACAACCTCCTTCTGGGTAGACAGAGTCTCGATCTCTGTGGATATAATCATGTTCAGGAGAGATACAACTTCATCTGAGGAGACCATCTCCTCTGGGGCTTCACCTTTACCTGGACAGCAAGGTCTGGTTCTGTGCAGACCCAGCCATATCTCCACCCAGAGCTTGTGCTTCATCCAGCTCTGCATTTTGCATCCAGTGCATGGCTGGTCCAGGACTGCTGGAGGACCTGCAGCCTGTGTCTACATGGAGAACGTGCAGCTCCAAGCTTGATTGGCAGAGAGCAAGGCTTGCCAAATGGTTATCAGGGAACCTGGGCTCTTCCTGACAAGCATGGACTGTCTCTACTTGAATCAACACAGAACTAGCCAGTGCAAGGGAAAACTGGTTGCACGGAACTCAACCAGGGATCTTTGTGGACACTCAGCCTGCGTCCACACAGCTTGGCACTCCTTGAGGGACTGCAGTTTAAAAGTAAGGGAAGCAGAGATGCTGGCGGCATCTGGCAGACCCATAAGTGCCCTTCTCCTGGATGCACAGCCTGGGTTGGCAGAGCAGAGGAGGTGCTGCCAGGGGGCGCTGGCTGATTCCACTTGAACCAGGGCACCAGCTGGAGGTTCAGTCCAGGTCTAAACACTGAGCCCACTGGGCAAGTAGCTGAATGCCTGCCGGCTCAGTGAGGCCTCTGCTAGAGAGTACAGGCTGCATCTTAGAGTAGCAAGGGCAACCCGCAGGACCAGCCCACCTCTGTGCTCAGCACAGTTCTAAGAAGAAACCCCACCTGGATCAGGGCTGCCTGGGCAGGGCTGCTGGCCAGACTTCCCCAGAGCTGAGCCCCAAGCACAGGCCAGCATTTACCCACACACAGTGCAGCTGGGCATCCTTGTCCTGGCCCCTCCCACCCCCAGGGGTAGGCAGCTGGCAGCAGCCTTCGTGGGCTGGATGCTGCCCTCCCAGTCAGTGTTTGCGTCTCTACCACTGCCTGCAGGACTCTCCCCCGGGACCTTTTATCACCTAACTCTCTCTCTTTTATTCTCTCTGAGCATCCCCAAGGCCACTGTGCAGGTCTTCTCTCCTGGGTTCCAGAGGCTGGCATCCCCAGATTGGAACACACTGCTGCACCACATACCAATGTACAGACTGACTTCCTCATGAAAATCTTTCTGCATGTCTCAATCTGAAAAAAAAAAAAAAAAAAGCAATGTGGGGCCATCAACATTTGGACAGGGGTGGGCATGGCAATGAGTGTTCTCAGCACAAGGGATTTCATGGAGAAAGGCCCGGGGGTAGGAAAGCATGGACTATTAGAGGAAACAGCAGGTCAGTCATATTTTCTGGCATGTGGTTGACTGTTGTCTCTTAGGCTCCCTTAGCACTCTATAGAGCTCTCCGTCAGCACTGTCCAAGTCCCCATCACCATCTCCTGCCTGACCCTCAAAGGTCGAGCTCCTCCCAGGGCTGGCCCCCCTGCTTCCCTTTTCCTCTCCTTCCACACTACCCAGCAGTCTTGCAGTCACTCACCACAGTAGTGCTGCTCAATAGAACTTTCTGTGACAGTGGGAATGAGCCATATCTGTGTTGTCCGACACAGTACCCTGAGTCACATGTGGCTACTGAGCTACTGGATCCATGGCTCATGTGAGCGAGGATCTGAATTTTAAATCATAATGAATAGTTTTTATTTTCTATTTTAAAGTTGTGGTATACATATATATATATAATTTGGCATTTTTAGCCTCTGTTTGTGTACATTTCAGTATTAATTACATTCCCAGTGTTGTGCAACCATCGCCACTATCTGTTCCAAAAACTTTGTCATCATCCCACACAGAAGGTCTGTGCTCAGCTTTTGACCATTAAAATTTGTTTACATGTCCATGTGGCTAGCAGCCACTATATTGGACAGGAAACGTCTAGAAGTCAGTGACTTCCAAATAGACATCTCCTGCCTAGACCTCCCCTCTGCCTGCAGCCCCCGTCTTGAATACCCAACTGTCTAATGGGCTCCTCCATCTGGGTGCCCTATTGACACCTTGAACTTTACAAACTTTCCAAAACTGCATCTTCACCTCCCCATACTGCTCCCTCTGGGTTTCCTTTCTTACCAAATGGCACCACCAGCACCCCAAGGTCTGAGTCAGAAACCTATGAGTCATCTCAGGGTCATCTCATATATCCCATTTACTTTGCTTCTATAACCAGGTTTTTTTTTCCGAGCTCCACAGTCTGCTTCCTCCAGTTCAATTCAGTTCAGTCTCTCAGTCGTGTCCAACTCTTTGTGACCCTATGAATCACAGCACACCAGGCCTCCCTATCCATCATCAACTCCTGGAGTTTGCCCAAACTCATGTCCGTCGAGTCAGTGATGCCATCCAGCCATCATCCTCTGTCGTCCCCTTCTCCACCTGCCCCCCAATCCCTCCCAGCATCAGAGTCTTTTCCAATGGGTCAACTCTTCGCATGAGGTGGCCAAAGTATTGGAGTTTCAGCTTCAGCATCAGTCTTTCCAATGAACACCAAGGACTGATCTCCTTTAGCATGGACTGATTGGATCTCCTTGCAGTCCAAGGGACTCTCAAGAGTCTTCTCCAACACCACAGTTCAAAAGCATCAATTCTTCGGGGCTCAGCTTTCTTCCCAGTCCAACTCTCACAGCCATACATGACCACTGGAAAAACCATATCCTTGACTAGACAGATCTTTGTTGGCAATTTCTCTGTTTTTTTAATATGCTATCTAGGTTGGTCATAATTTTCCTTTCAAGGAGTAAGTGTCTTTTAATTTCATGGCTGCAACCACCATCTGCAGAGATTTTGGAGCCCCCCAAAATAAAGTCTGACACTGTTTCCACTGTTTCCCCATCTATTTCCCATGAAGTGATGGGACTGGATGCCATGATCTTCGTTTTCTGAATGTTGAGCTTTAAGCCAACTTTTTCACTCTCCTCTTTCACTTTCATCAAGAGGCTTTTTAGTTCCTCTTCACTTTCTGTCATAAGGGTGGTGTCGTCTGCATATCTTACTTTATTGATATTTCTCCCGGTAATCTTGATTCCAGCTTCTGTTTCTTCCAGCCCAGCGTTCTCATGATATACTCTGCATAGAAGTTAAATAAGCAGAGTGACAATATACAGCCTTGATGCACTCCTTTTCCTATTTGGAACCAGTCTGTTGTTCTGTGTCCAGTTCTAACTGTTGCTTCCTGACCTGCATACAGTTTTCTCATGAGGCAGGTCAGGTGGTCTGGTATTCCCATCTCTTGAAGACTTTTCCACAGCTTATTGTGACCCACACAGTCAAAGGCATTGGCATAGTCAATAAAGCAGAAATAGATGTTTTTCTGGAACTCTCTTGCTTTTTCGATGATCCAGCAGATGTTGGCAATTTGATCTCTTGTTCTTCTGCCTTTTCTAAAACCAGCTTGAACATCTGGAAGTTCACAGTTCACGTATTTCTGAAGCTTGGCTTGGAGAATTTTGAGCATTACTTTACTAGTGTGTGAGATGAGTGCGATTGTGTGGTAGTTTGAGCATTGTTTGGCACTGCTTAGAGTAGGTCATCTGAGCCCCACCTTCTTCCTCCCTATTGCCATTCTTCAGGGATGGCTCCCTCCTCCCATCCCTTCACCATCACACCACTGGCCGCTGCCTTTCTGAGCCCTGAGCAAGTGCTGCTGGAGGCTGGCCATACTCCCGGCCCCTGCCCCTCAGGACAGAAGGGTCAGCAGAGCTATCAGATTACACTCTTCAGATGCTGTTCAGCCCCCACTTCATCCCAAGTGAGGGGGAGCCCAGAAGGATGCTGTCTGTGAGAACAAAGGCCTCGGCAAGCTTGGGAATATTGGAACAAGGCTTAGGAAGAAGCCATCCAGGCTTTGGGGACAGCTCCCCAGGCTAGTCAAGAGGTGTGGGAGCAGCCTTCCTACGTGGGAGCTCGAATCCTGGCTCTGCCTCTGAAGAACTGCCTCCATTTCTCCCTTGAACAATGGAGACGATTCTTTTCCCTCCTTCACTGTGCTATGAGGCTTGACAGAAGTGATGCAGGAGAAGCATCTGCTGTGTCGTAGGGGATGGGTCAGCCTCCCTAGGGAGCAGAGGTGATTGTCCCAGCCCACAGTGGTGGGGAGTGCTGCGTCAGCATCTTGTAGATTCTTCCAAGAAGCTACAGACTTGTCAACAGGAGTTCAGAGACGGGTAACTGCCCTCCATAAAAAGTGGCCAAATGAGGTCAGATACAACTCCATTTGCAGAAATGCCTCAGCAAGCCCCAGGTGTTTCCTGGGGGATGTCAGCTTGGCTAAGGGGCAAGACCTCCCAGCGGGGAGGTTTCTGTCTCTGAGCCTTTGTCGCTCTTGATCCTGGGGAGTCAAAATGGGAGAAGTGTGTCTGCTGACTGAGCTGTCTGCTGGGCTTTGGGTGAGCCCACACACTGCCTCCTGAGGGGACGCATCCTTCTGCTGGAGCTTGGAGGTCATTAAGTCATTAAAAAGGAGGGAGGAAGGATTTTACTTGGGAAGAAATAAAGAAACTGATTTTGAGAAAGTGAGTCATCAGCACAAAATGTCTTGCTGAACCTTCTGGTAGCAAAGACAGCTTTTTTTTTTTTTTTTCCTGTAGGTTCATTCTGCAAGCAAGCAGCATGGGGAGCACTGCCTCTGCCTCCTTTAGTGAAAAGGCAGACCCACACCCCAGGACCACCTTCCCCTTCAGTAATGTCTGGACAGGTAGATACATAGGAGGCCTCCTTATTGGAGAAGGGCAGACAGGCCAGGCACAAGGAACTCTGTACTGAAGGCCTCCCTGGGCTAAGGTGGGCAGGCCTGGGAAGTTGAGCCTTTGGTTCAGGCTCCTGATTTGCTCTGAACCCAGAGGCCACATGCTAGGACTCTCCACTAGAGAAAGCCTGAGACCTGGCCAGGTATTTATGGAAACAGAATTGTGTGGCCTCATTTGGTCACCTTCCTGAACAGCGTCAGGAGGTAGAGGAGAGATAACTAATGACCAAGCCCTAAAGATGGGCTCCCAGATGGTCCTGGCTGTGGGTCAATGAACATTACTTGGGCTCCCTTAGTTTATGGCTGGGGAAACTAAAGCTTGAGGGCAGAGGCAACTTGCCGACAGGCTGTACCTCACAGCACCCACTGCAAGTGTTGCCCTGAACGGGTGTCCTTTCCTCAAGGGCTGAAAAGGCCTGTCCTCCCAGTCAGTATCTAATTCCCACAGGAAAACCTAATCTCGACATTACTTCACACACGCTGCACGTCTGAGCCTCTGCACCCTACAGGTTTGGTGATCCTATGCCTGGCTGCGGATGGGACACACACACTTAAGCTGAATGCCTAATCCTGCACAGAATGTTGGGTCTTTCCAATCACCTGCCCATTCCTCCTTTGGGTGTTATGAAGCCCACAGAGCTCCCCTGTGACTTTCCACAGAAATCCTCACTGTCATAAAAATAGACTGCTCAAACATTTGGATGCAGAGTTTTCACTCTCTTTCTAAATTGAGGAAATCCTTACAATACAGTGTTAGCTGCATGGTTGTGAAAACCAAATGCAAGAGGGAGCAGAGCAAGGGACAGCAGGCCTGACTCCTTAGTCAATGGTGACTGCAAGGCCAGGGCCACGAGGCCTTGGGCCTGGCATCTGGGATGCTCTTCACCTGACCAGTCAAAAAATACTTGCAGGTAGAACCCTCCCACATGGCTGGTGGGAAGGTAAGTTGGTACGGCCATTATGGAAAACAGTATGGAGCTTCCTCAAAAAATTAAAAATACTGTTGCCATATGATCCAGCAATCCACTTCTGGGCATATATTCACAAAATTCCAATTCAAAAAGATACACGCACCCTAGTGTTTACAACAGCACTATTCACAATAGCCAAGACATTGAAGCAACCTAAACGTCCATCGACAGAGGAATGGATAAAGAAAACTTGGTATACAGAATGGAATACTACTCAGCCATAGAAAAGAATGAAATAACACCACTTGTAGCAACATGAATGGACCTAGAGATTATCATACTAAATGAGGTAAGTCAGAATGAAAAAGACAGATACCATATGTTATCACTTATGCGTGGAATCTAAATATGACAGAATCTAAATATGACAAATGAACTTATCTATGAAATAGAAACAGACTCACAGACGTAGAGAACAGAATTGTGGTTGCCAAAGGGTGGAGTAGGGGGAGGAATGTAGTTGGAGTTTGGGGTTAGCAGATACAAACTATTATATAGACAATAGATAACCAACGAGGTACTACTGTATCACACAGGGAACTATATTCAATATACTGGAATAAACCACAATGGAAAAGGATATTGAAAAAAAAGAATGTCCATATGTGTGTATAACTGAATCACTTTGCTATACACCAGAAATTAACACAACATTGTAAATCAGCTATACTTCAGTAAAAAGTGATACTCCCAGGTAAGGGCATGCCCTTTGGAAACATGGCTCTAACTGTAAATCATCAAAGGTTTAGAAACCATCAAACCCAAACATTCCCTCAACCCCTGTTTTACAAACACACCTGCTGAGGCTGAGAGAATCAGGTCAGTTCAAGACACATTTTCTGACTCTCTTCAGAGACTGACAGTCCCAACTCAGTGCTCCTTTTCCAAAAGAAACATGAAGGCATCACTATACCAGCCCCTTACACTTTCCTGACAAGTCAAGTAATAACATTTACCTGGAACTTTCTTCAAGCAGACCTCGTGTGAGCATCCCAAGCCTATGGGGCTTGCTCCAGGGTCAAGTTGCTGTATTTGACCCCCGCTTCCCGATAATCATATCCATGAAGTTGATGGGAGTTACGTCTCGTGACCATTTGCTCGTTTCAAAGACCATCCAAGGCTTACACTTGGGCAAAGCAGAACTTTTGAAAAGGTAAGGCTGAGAGTGCCACGGACAAAGGCCATGGCTAACATCAGGTTCCTAGTGGCTTCCCTGGTGGCTTACATAGTAAAGAATCTGCCTGCAGTGTAGGAGACCCAAGTTTGATCCCTGGATCGGGAAGATCCTCTGGAGAAGGGAATGGCTACCCACTCCAGTATTCTTTCCTAAAGAATCCCATGGACAGAGGAGCCTGGTGGGCTACAGTCCATGGCGTCACAAAGAGTCAGACACAACTGAGTGACTATCACTTTCACTTTAGCTTTCAACATCAGGTTTGCTGTACCGGGCAGGCAGAGACCAGACTGTACCCCTCAGGCCAGCAGGCTGGCAGGAATAGGAAAATAGCAGCGACTCTGTTTGCTCTCACTTTGAGGCATGTCAAGCCATGTTGTGGGGTCTGATACCTCTCTTGTTGCAAAGTGTTGGAGAAGATGACTCCCGAGCTAGGGTTAGCCATTCTTCTTCCTTCATTGTCAATTCTACTGCAACCAGTGGATTCAAATCATATGTGTACCTCTCGAAAAGGAAGGGGACATGGAGGAGAGAGGAAGCAGGAGAAAGAAGCTCATCATTCCACTGGATGCCAGTGCTTTCAATCTGCCTGCCCTGGGCCCCTGCAGGCCTTTTCTGGATGGGCCACCTCCATATTTACCTCACCGCTTCAGCTCAGAAAATTTGTGTGGATTCGGCAGGGTGGGGACGGGTGGGGACAGGCACCAAAGCTGGCTTGGAACAACCAAAGGCCTTTCGTGTGAAGGCAGAGGGGGTCGATTGCATCTGAGTGATTTTAGGGGTCTCTCGCTGGCTGATAGAAGCTGCAGCCATGGAGGGCTGTTTCTAATCACACATCTCACAGAGGAGAGAATGTGTCATCGTAGGGGAGGGTTCCAACAAGGACTAAACCACTGCGTGCCAGGGAATGCCTCCCAGAGGTAGGAGGCCAAAGCCAAGTGCTATGGGGCCACCCTTTCTGGGAAACTGGGACTGCTCAGATCCTGGCTGATCGTCATTTTGGGGCTCTGCAGCCCCCTGCAGTGAGGCTGGGCTTCCATGGGTTTCTGCAAGTCATCTTGTTCCAGGGCTCTCTGTGGGCTTGGTGGCCCTACCTGATCTATTTCAGAGAAAGGGTTGGTGGGCCTTATCTCAGGCCCCTGGGGAAGACAGTCTAGGCTGACCTTATGATGTGTAGTAAGAACCAGGACAGGCTCCGAAGGGCTCTGCAAGCCTGAGGCAGCCTTGGGATTCCTAGCAACAGTGGAGGCCTTGCAGTTGTCAGATTGGTCTGGAGCCTCTGCCCACTGGGGACATGCTGATGACAACATGGATTCATCTAGAGATTATCATACTGAAAAATGTTAAGTCTGAGACTTCCCTGGTAGTATCAGTGGTTAAGAACCCACCCTTCCACTGCAGTGGGAACAGGTTTGATCCCTGGTTGGGGAACTAAGATATCGCATGCATGTGGCACTATCAAAAAAAATTTTTTTTAATGTTCTCTAAATAAAGTAAGTCTGCCATGGTGCAATTCCACTTTCTTGCTTGCTTTCTCACTTTCTTTTCAGTTAACACATTTTAGATTCAGTATTCTCTTCACAAAGAACATATGCCATTAGCAGCCACAAGATAAATTCCTTCTTTCTTCCTCTCTCGTCAGCTTGTGCCATCAAGTATTCCAAAAGGCCTCCGTGGAGAGCCTGGGCCAGTCGTGAGATGCCTTGTTTCTCTGACATCCTTCTTCTTGACTTTGAGCTCTTGTATAGCTCAGGTAGGTTGAATAATGACCTCCTAAAGATGCCCCCATCCTAATCCCTAGAACCTGTGAATAGGTTACCTTATATGTGATTAAGTTAACGATCATAAAAGATGGAGAATGACCCAGGATTATCTGAGTGGGCTCAGTGTTAACACAAGGGTCCTTAAAATGTGAAAGTGTCAGAGAAGGAGATGTAATGATGGATGCAGAGATCAGAATGATGCCTTGCCTGGCTTTGAAGATGGAAGAAGGGGCCACAAGTCAATGAATGCTGTGGCTTCTGAAAGCTGGAAAGGGCCAGGAAATGATATTCCCCCAGGGCCACTGGTGGGAACACTCTCTTGCCCACACCTTGATTTTTCCCCAGTGCAACTAATTTTGGACTTCTGACCTCTGAGACTATAAGATAATAAAGGTGTGTTGTTTTTAAGCCACTAAACGTGAGGCAATTTTCTACAGTGGCAATAGGAACTGGACACGGTGGCTAATGGTGTTTAAACACCAACCAACAACTGTCACTGGTAGAAGAAATGTGCTAGAGTGGACAGGGTAGGCAAGCAACCCTGGGTTCAAATCCCAATTCCTCTGCTTCCTGGAATTGGGACCTTGGGTAAAATCACTTCACTCCTCTGAGCCTCAGTTTCCTTATCTGTAAAATGGCAAAATAAAATCACAATTTTCAGATATATAGTTTAGTTAATAGTATTGCACCAACATTGATTACCTGATATTGATAACTGTACCAAAGTAACATAAGATGTTACCATTAGGGCAGCTGAGCAAAGCGATGTGAACTCTCGGTACTGCTTTTAACAGCTTCTCTAAAATAATGTCCAATTTGAATATATTTATTTATGTCAATTAAAATATTATTTTCAAAACTTTAAAATCACAGTCGTTAGGGATGTTGTCAGGGCTGTAGTTAAGTTCTTTGTATTAATAGAAAGAATAACAGTCCCAGCTGTGACTAGTGCCTACTGTTGCTATTAGATGACAGGCTGCCTTCAGAAACATTACAGAGAAAGCACTTTCTTCCTTGGTGAACCCATCAAAAATACCAAATAAGCAAGGAAGAAGGGATATGCTACTGGATGATACCCTTGCCAGGTCTGGGTTGGAATTGAACCAGTTGGTATCAAATACAGCCCAGGTGAAGAGTGATGGGTAACTCATGGGAGATCTTGTTCTGGGGGAGCCTTGTTGGCAGCTATCCAATTGGGTCGGCCTGTGGTAAGGACAGGCATCACCCCTGTAGGGAGGTGTAGCCCTGGCTCCCAGCCACTCAGCCCTTGCAGGCTACATCTGGGCCGGAGATAATCCTGAAGGTTTCTTTGAATGTTCATCATCAACAGACTCTTACTGGCCTTTTCTTTCTTAACATAAGCAGTTTATCATGCAGCTCTCAGGACTTGGAGGAATGTTTGCTCCTTAACCAAGATTCTTTGCTTTTATAAGTCCTATTGTGGGTTCAGGGCCCTTAAACTAGGAACAGACTGCCTCAGTCTAGACTTGTGTCTCCCAATCTAGAGAGAACTCTGTGTACCGGAAGGTGTTCAGAAGCCTGAGTCTTATTGGCCAGGCCCCGGGAGAGCAGGGGTTAGAAAGCACAGTCCTCCCCAACCCCTTCATTCAAGATGGTGTTTCTACCATCCTAGAGATGACACAGAACTGAGACAGGAGTGCCCAGAGGAGGGCTGGGGCCCAGGACCCCAGTGGGGCTGACGAGGCCTTGCTTGAGCTGGTCTTATACTGTCACCTCACCAGGCCTCAGGTCCGGGCCCTCTAAAGTTCCTGAACTCCACCTTTGCAGGCACCTCTCGGCCTCACTCACCTCCGCCCCACCTTTCCAAACACAGGCCCGTGTGGTCTTTCCTCCCAGGAACCCTCCAACTCACCTGCCTCAGGCCAAATGAGCAGCCCTGCCCCACCCTAGCCCTCAGTGCACAGGATGAAGATTACTTGAAGACCTGCCCTCCATGGGTGGTGGGTTCCTGGAGGACAGACCCCAGGCCTCTGCCCCCAGCTCCTGGCACAGACAAGGGGACATGAAATGATGGATGAGATGAGGGAGCCGGCGAGTGGGGGTGGGGGCTGCAGAAAGGTGGAGCCCTGGCCACTGCAGCAGTCCAATTCAGGAGTACTCTCCAGGGCCACCTTCCATTTGTTGCATTCATAGATGACGATTCAGGAGTGAAATAAGACAGATTTCTATGTATGGCATGACTCATGCAGGGGCTTTTTTACTGTCGATGACAAAAATAGCCTGAATGCGTGGAGGCCCCCTAGGGAGGGATGACATCATGCTAGCCTCTGTGAAATCAGCTGATTTGTGTTGGGCGTGGGGAGGTGAGTTACATTGTTATCTATGCAGAGAAAAGTGTCCTTGGTGAAAGGCCAGCCTGCATCTTCCCACCTGCCCAGGTCCCAGAGGCTGCAGGCCCCACTGGCAAGGAACAAGCACCAGGTCCCCTGCCAGCTGCCCCAGCCCAGGGGCTTGTGAGGGCAGTAGAGGGCTTGCTTCCCAGGCATTGAGCCGTGGCCCCCTCTGAACCCATTTTGCGCAGTTGCTCAGTCATGTCCGACTCTTTGAGACCCCAGAGACTGTAGCCCACCAGACTCCTTGGTCCATGGATTTTCCCAGGCAATACTGGAGTGGGTTGCTCTTTCCTTCTCCAGGGGATCTTCATGGGCCTTCCCATCTATCTCGTCTCAGGAGAGAGGGACGATGCTTTCCTTGGGGCCTTCGGAGCAGCTTGATATTCAAGCATCTTCACAAATTCATCTCTGAGCCCGCCTGCTGCAGAGACAGGAAGGCCAGGACCATCTCAGAGAGTATCGCCAAACAATGCTCCAGATGCACGGCAAAATCATAGGCACATGAAGAGGCCTCTGTGTTAAAAGACTTGGTTGTGATAGGGGAATGTGAGGCTGCTCTGCTTTCCTTCCTCCACAAGGGGCTTAAAATGCACCTGCTCTGCCTCTTCCCTAGACCTGGCTGGTTTCACCTCCTCCCAGATAAATCAATCCCGGGCAGCCATCCCCCACGAGGTGAACGGGAGGCAGCAGGTGAAAGAATCTTTGAGGGAGATGCAGGAAAGCGAGCCCACAGCCCTAGGACTGCCAGCAGCCAGTACTGAGTGGGATCAGGGAGGTAATCCTTGAGCTGAAGCCCTGGTCCCCATATGGCAGGTTTCTGGTACCCCAGGGACTTCCCTACTGCTGAATAATGCTATCCTGCCTTTCAGCGTGTTTGTCCTGCTCACCTCCCAACTTTCTGGGCTTCATCTGCCCTTCATCTCCAAGGATGAGGCAGGAGAGAAGCCTTAGGAGAAAACCCCTGAGGCATGACACCTCCCCAACGAGGCCGTTGGATGAGAGGTTACAATGAGAGCCGGGAGCCTGGACCCAGAGCAGCGGAGCCTGACTTGCAGACTCAGCCCTGTGCCAACAGGTGGGTGACCCCAGGGCAATCATAATGAGTTTTCCAGCCTCGCCTTCTACTGTCAAATGGAGATGGAACTCCTGGTTAGACCACCCTGTGGCCGTCCCCAGAAGACCTGTCACCCTGGGCCCTCCTCGTTTCTTGTTGACTGACTTTCTGGCCCCAGCAGACCTGGAAGTGCCCTCAGAGACTGGCTACTCTGTCAGTCTCATTTTACAGAGAAGGAAACTGAGGTCCAGAGGACAGGATTGGCCTGAGGTGCCCCCAGGCAGGAACTGACTTCCTCTCATCTCTCTTTTTTTAAAATGAAACTTTTATTTTTCATTTAATAGTAGATTCACATGCTGTTGTAAGAAATAACACAGAGAGATGGTGTGTACCCTTGACCCCCAGGGAGACCAATCTCATTTTTGAGAGTCTGGAGGTGGGGTATGTATGTGTGCTAGTACAGAGGAAATGGGAACAAGCAGGTCTGATATGCTTGATCCAGAGCTGAAATTGCAGCTTTTTGGAGCATCCAAGGCTATGGAAAAAGGGAATTCTGAGTAGTCCATGTTGCCCTTTGACCCATTTCATTCCTCCTGGGCCTTCTCCTAAGCCACCCCTGCTCCTGTGCCCACCGCCTGGCATTTGAAGAACAGGAGGCTGCTAGATCACTCAGCATTATCCTGCATCAGAGACTACCCCAGAACCCCCAACCAGGCAGCTGTTTGCCCTGGAAGCCAGAGGGGTCCACCCAGCTGAAACATGGGCATCAGGTATCACTAGGTTTCCATGGGAAACTTGCTTCTGTCCAAGTCCCCACAGACACCTGTGATTTCCACTGCCTGTCATTTATCAGGAAGACCAGCTCTTGACTGTCAAGCCTCCATGGTCGAGTCTCATCTTTATTTCTCCCCAAATTTCTAAACACCAGTAAGTGACTCGAGTTCATCTTGCCAGACAATATTTTTGGCTACAAAAACAAGCAAACAACAACAATAGCAACAACTAATCTGTGGTCCTCTTTCTTAGGGTGGCCAGAGGCCCTTTGATAACCTCTGGAGGATTAACACGATTTCAATTAGCTTTTCAGAGTCATGGGCAGTCATCTCCACCTGACTTTTTATCACTACCATCAGGAGAAAGCTCCCCAAAGGGCTTCTAATGAGTCCCACTTGGTTGGTGTAAATGAACCTCACAGGTGGTGCCTGAGTACAGAAGAACCTGGGCAGAAAAGGGCGCATGGGCATGGGTATCTGCGGTGGAGCCCAGCTCTGTTTACTTCTCTCAGCCTCCAAGGGCCTGGATGGCACTGTCCAGGGGAGCATTCTGCGATAATGGAAATGTTCTAGATCTGAGCTATCCCCCCAGTAGGCACTAGCCACTTGTGCCTCTGTAGCACTTGGCGTGAGGCTGGTGCAACTGAGGAACTAGATTTTTAATTCTATTTAAAGTCAGATTGGAAGGACTGATGCTGAAGCTGAAACTCCAATACTTTTGCCACCTCATGTGAAGAGTTGACTCATTGGAAAAGACCCTGATGCTGGGAGGGATTGGGGGCAGGAGGAGAAGGGGAAGACAGAGGATGAGTTGGCTGGATGATATCATCAACTCGATGGACATGAGTCTGAGTGAACTCCGGGAGTTGGTGATGGACAGGGAGGCCTGGCGTGCTGCAATTCATGGGGTCACAAAGAGTCAGATACGACTGAGCAACTGACCTGAACTGAAAGTCAAATTGGGCATACTATCCATAGCGACTACTATCATGCAAGAGAGCAGATGTCCAAGCAGAGCTCTGGAACTTTCCCAACCCTGCCACAGCCCGTGCCTCCCCAGCCCCAACAATAGGCGCTTCCTTTCTGTACACTTTGCTTTTTCTTGCTGAGGATTTGGTTAGGCCCTAAACACAGCTCTCTCCACATAAGCTGAGCAAAAGGCATAGCCCAGCCTGGCCAAGCAGGAATGCTGGCATCCAAGGACTTAGACCCAGTGTAGTGGGGGAGAAGGGAGAAAAGAAGGAGAAAAAGTGATCCCAGAGGGAGGGTGGGAGGTGGGCCTAGCACCCGAAAGTGGTGCAAAGTGGAAAGAAGAGGGGATGGGGGGTCAGATAGATCTGAATATGAATCTCAGCGTGACCCTGTGTTAGCTGCAGGTGTGCAGCTAAACTTGCTGGGCCTCAGTTTGCTCAGAAAACAAGATGCTGGGAAAAATTGAAGGTAGGAGGAGAAGGGGACGACAGAGGAAGAGATGATTGGATGGCATCACCGACTCAATGGACATGAGTTTGAGTAAGCTCCTGGAGTTGGTGATGGACAGAGAAGCCTGGCGTGCTGCAGTCCATGGGGTCACAAAGAGTCAGATACGACTGACTGAACTGAACTGAACTGTCTTCATGTTTTAGGGCTTACGTGGGGAACTGGTCAGATAAAAAGTTACATATAAAGCACCTAGTTCACACCTGGATCAATGAGGGCCTCACTAGAAAGCAAAGCTTCTGAGCATAAGAGAAGCATAGGCTGAATCAGACCTCGGAAGAGAAGCACAGATTGGCCATGGTGGTTCAGAGATGTGACTAAGGAGTCTCAAGTAGGCAGGGGAGCAGGTAACCTCAAGAGAGGGCAGGCTGGGCACGCAGGCTGAACACAGATCACAGAGGGCCTTGGAAGGTGCACCTGGACTCCAGCCTCTGGGGTGCAGGGGCCATGGAATCATCTGAGTGAGGGAGTAATACAGGGCGAGCTGACCTGAACAATACAGACAACAGAAAATCAGGAAGAGGTTTGAGTGGCTCATTCTATGGGGCCGCTGGAGGAGATGCCCTGGGAATTGAGAGCCCTGGGAAACTCCCAGGGGAGAAAAGCCAAGCGGAGCCCACCTTGGTGGCTGCCTGGACACCTCAGGAGGACACTGTCACAGACGAGCCACTGTTGGCAGAAAAGTGACCCTGGGGAGCCCCTAGGTCACTGCTGACTGCAACTTCCACTTACTGAAGGAAGGGCCTGAGTTCTCACTCGGACCGCAGGGTTCCTCTTGTGACATTTAGGGCCAAGCTCACACCAAGGGGAACCAAGGGCATCTGGTTCCTGTACCTGAGCTGGGCTGCAGCTCCAGGGGCAAACCGAATGCACCCTGTAGCCCTGGCTCCTGTGGACATTCCAGAGAATTTGCCTCGGGAGGAGATAACTCTAGGGTCATGCTCCTTGGAGGCACAGGTACAGGCAGGGTTAGGGGTGGGGTCCCAGGAGACCAGGCCCTGCAGGGAGACTTGAGGGCCCAACAGCATGAACCGAGTGTCTTGGAAATCAGGGAAGCCAGGGCAAGGAGCAAGCTTAAGAACTGGGTCCTAGGCTAGGTGTCTGCCTCCCTCTCCTGCCCTGTCTCCTATCCGAGGCTCTCTGCCATTCCACAGCGCCCAAACCTCTGCCCCCTGCGTGCTGACTTCCTGAGCAGCAGGTTGCTGGTTGGCCCCAGGGCCTCGTGACCGGGAGCCCCATCTGGCCACCTGTCAGTCCCGGTTGCAAGTGACAGGGAAGAGGGTTTGAGAGCCTGGGCAGGTGTACGGAGAGCAGACTGTAGGTGGAGCTGAAGAGGCCTCAGCTTAAGTGATGGGGAGCCTGGGGGGTTTGGGAGCCTGGCAGGGCTTGAGCCTCTAGAAAATACTGAGGATGAACTCCAAGGGCCTTTAACCTCATTCCGTTTCCTAAAAAGGCCATTTTTTTTTTTTAAACAAGCACTCCTCACAGGCACTCCATTGAGAAGTTGACAGGCCCTTGTGGGGAACGAAGTGACATCTCCTTTACGCTCCTGCCTGGGGGGAAGTCATTCATGGGCAGCACTGCACTCCCCCCAGCAAGCCCACAGGAGCTGGTATCCACAAGAGGCTTGGCACGACCCTGAGATGGCATGAGCTCTTATTCTCTGGTAGCAACACATGCTTTTATGGGCTGAGAGAGCCAAGACTTTGATAGGTCGCTGGGGAATGGGCCTCACACACATCTAGAATGTTCTGGTTGGTGCCAAGCTATTTTTTGATTTTTGTCTCATGATCAAATCACGCAGCCAAAAATACACACAGCGTTCCAACTTCTAACATGAGTATCACTTTACCCTGGTAACAAATATGATCATTTAAGAAGTAGGATAAAGAACACATTTGTGTATCTGGTTTTTGCATATTCCGCGAGACATATAAACATGAGAGCTTGTCAGAGATGCTAAGGGACCTTAAGGCTAAACTCTGCCCTTTTGTGATGGATAAGCTGAGTCCCAGAACAAATTAATACAGGCAGCATCCTTTGAATTTGGGTTGTACCTCAAGATTTAGAAAACTTTTCACCATCTCTTGAATTTTCACTCCTCCAACGAGAGGCAGGCTGTACAGTGGACAAGAGCTAGTGATTGGGAGCCAGACTCCTGGAGCTGAAAACTTACTCATCGTGTGAGCCGGGGCAAGTCTCTTAATCTCTGAGCTTCGTGGAGATGATAATAGAACCTATTTCCTTAGGTTTGTTGTCAGGGTTCAAGGAAACATTACATATACCGTGTTTAGAACAGTGTCTGCCTCACACTAGCTATTTCTTTTTTTTTTTTTTTAATCTTATCTGGATCCACAAAAGCCTCTTGAAGTGGGAAGAGCAAGATTATTATTCCATTTGACAGATCATAAAATTGAGATTTGGGGCAAAACAGCGATTTGCTTGATTTTATATAGCTAGTCAATGGTCAAGCCAGGAATCAAACCTAAATCTTTAGACTCAATTCCTAGGGCCCTTTCCATCAGACTGGCCATGTCCTGTGACGACTCTCCAGCCAGCTCATCCACCTAACTTACAAGTTAAAGAAACACCTTTTTCCCACCAACGTTGCAGTAAGAAAAACACTATTATTTTTAATATTTCTGTGAAGATCTGAGGTGGCTTACAATGAAGACACAGATTAAAGAGGGCAGTGGGACTAAGCCATTAAGAAAGCAGTCAGAAACATTCAGAGAAAGGAGTCGTTTCACTGAGCCCTGGGTTTGAGGTCATTGAGATCAAAATACACTTGGCTCTTATCTTCCTAGCATCCGGAACACAGGGACCATGGGGCCAGATTCTGACCAGTATTGTCAATACGAAATTTTCTGGATTCAGAACTGACCAGGGACGGCAGGGGTTTGGAAGGCCGTATTGCATCACTGCTAAGCCTGCCTCAAGGTGGGGCCATACAAAGGAAAGGAAGGCCCATGCATGCCCAAAGGCTCCACATCACAGATGCCATGGGCATGCAGATCCAGGCCTGCCCTGGGGCCACCCATGCTGCAGACCTCTGAAGCAGCTTGGTTCCACTTTCTGTCTCCGGCTGGAATACTTTTAGTGCAGGCCTGTGACAGGCCAGTTCCAGCAGGGCTGCAGAGGTCAAGGAGCTGAAAAGTCATGCTTCAGCAGCTGGCCAGGCAGCAGCAGCACAGAGAAGGAGGCTGCTGGCTCTGCAGGGAAGACAATGAACTTAGTTCCAAGAGTGTTGGAAGCTCTGTCCTGTTGTAGGCAGGCAGGCGTGCTGGGCTACAAGGCTTGGCAGTTCTCTGCTCTTCACCCGCCTCAGCCACCTGGACCCTGAATGGAGCGCAGGCTTCCTCCCACCTGTGCCAGGGCTGGGTTACAGTGGATAAGGAAACACCAAGGCGCTGGGAGAGCAGACAGGCTACAATGGCTTGGAACTCAGGTATATTTAAAGACAGCACTTCATCAAAAAATACATGTATACTGTTTGGGGTTGAATGGTATTCCCCTAAAATTCATAGTGGAGTCCTGACCCCCAGGACCTCAGAATGGAACCATCTTTGGAAATAGGGTCACACAGATGTAACAAGTGAACATGAAACATCATACTGGAGCAGGATAGTCCCTCATCCACCATGACTGGTGTCCTTATAGAAAGGGGAAACGTGGACACACACACACACACACAGAGAACTGCATGCGAAGATGAAGACAGAGAGGGTGATGCTTCTACAGCCAAGAAACACACAAGGTGGCCAGTAAACCACCGGAAGCTGGGAGAGAAGCCTGGGACACGTTCTCCCTCTCAGCCTTTGAAGGAACTAACCCTGCCCGCACCTTGAACTCAGACTTCGAGCTTCCAGAACCAGGAGAGAATAAATTTCTGTGGTTTAAACCTCCCAGTTTGTATTACAGTAGCCCCAGTAAACTAATACATATACGCATGCACACACACACATACCCCACATCTGCCGTATAGGAAAACCATCACAATATTGCAAAGCAAATATTCTCAAATTAAAAATAAATTAACAAATCCCGTTTAGGTGACATGGACAGCAAAGAATCTGCCCGCAGTGCAGGACACCCAGGTTCCATCTCTGGCCAGGAAGATCCTCTGGAGGAGGGCACAGCAATGCACTCCAGAATTCTTGCCTGGAGAATCCCAAGGACAGAGGAGCCTGGCAGGCTACAGTCCATGGGGTCACAAACAGTCAGACATGACTGAGCAACCCACACTGTCACTTTCACCTTCACCAGGCCTGAAACACAGACAGACGCATTTCCCAGAGAAGCAGAGCCCGGCCAGCCCCGTGTGTGCAAAACATTAGTAGGTTTAAACCAGCTTCCTATTTCTATCTGACGTGGACGCAGATGCATAATGAAAACACACCCCACCTTTCCACACTGCTCTCTAGACGCATGGGCACTTCTGTATTCACATCGCTTAAGCCCCTATCAGACCTGAGCAGGTGCAGACAGTGAAAGGTGGGTGCTGCGTGCCTGTGGAACAAGCGGCAGCCTAGCGTGGGGCTTGGTGGATGCCCTCATGGAGCCCTGACATTCTCCAGATGAGGATGTCGGGCTGAGAGATGGTGGGGAAGCTGGAAGCTGCAGGTCTGGCTGACGCTGTGACCTGGCTGGGTACAACCCCTCCATGCTGTCCTGTCTGGGTGACCTCCAGAGATGATGACTGGAACAAGTGGCCAGGTTGACAAGTTGCCCTCATCCCCCAGGAGATGCTTGTGAGGAATGACCCCAAATGCCCAGCACCCAGTAGGTGGGCCAGTAATCCATGCAGGAAGTACACTGGCTCGGGGCCTAGCTCCCAGAGGTTATTTAGAAGTGGTCTCAGTTCCTCCTGAAACTCTCTTAGGGGCTGGTGAGCAGCAATCACCCAGGAATGCTCCGGTGACACCTTCCCTCTTGCCTAGAGCTGGCATGGAGCCCGGTTGGCCCATTGCAGGTGACAGGAATCCTGACAATGAGTCAGCCTTGGAAACTTTCAGGGCTTGATAGAAGAGAGTCTATGGAAGCAGCAGTCTCTGGCCTGGGACACTACCTCTGCCCAGGGGAGGGGTGCTCAGTGGCCCCACCTGCTGGAGCCGTTGGCATAGCTCACCAACCTGTAAGAACTCAGCCCCAGACCAGGGTTCGCCAACCTTTTTGGCACCAGGGACCAGTTTGGAAGACAATTTTTCCATAGACCGGGGGTGACGGGGGGCAGGGGCGCGGTGGTTTTGGACAACGCACTGATTGTGCACTTCATTTTTATTATTATAACATTAGTTCCCCTCAGATCATTAGGCATTGGATCCTGGAATTTGGGGACTCCTGCCCTAGAGGATAGTTAAGGGGACAGAGGGAAATCTTCCTAGAGAGGAACAAATCATTTCCTCCAAGCATTGTAAGCTCTGGAGATTTGCAAGGAAACAGCATGGGTGCTAAACTAACATGCTGGGGAGGAAGGCAGGTGCCAGGCTAAATAAAGAATGTGAGGACATACACAAACACACTTCTTTATTTCCACGGGGAGACACAAATGTATATTAATGAGGATTCTGAATGCCAAGAAACCAGATAATGACATAAACATCACATAAACACCAAAGCCCCAGAGTTGGCTGTGATCATTGCTGTGTAAGGAACAGAGGATTTTGAGTGTCTGCCCTGTGCTGCAGCCTTCCAAGCCTTCACAAGACAACTGCTCTGGGACTTGGTGTTCTACATGAGAAGCTCCTGGCTTCAGCCCTAGACACTGGGGAGAAACCCTAGGAAGGCACTGCCAGTGGTAAGGCACACCAGCAAGGATGTGAGCTGGGATTCATACTAGGGGCAAGGAGCTCTGCATTTAAGTCTTGAGGCAAGTTGGCTTCCTAACCCCAAGGGGCACACAGATATTCAGATATGGCAAGACACGTGGTGGGGACATGGGGACTACTGAGGACAGCCTCTCCATATGAGGCCCAAACATGAGAGAACAGGTCCTCCTGGATGGCATGGGAGGACATAGGCATAAGCCGCTGCCCCTGTCCATGCCAATGCCCACGTTTGGCCTGCCAGCCAGATAGGCATAGATGGGCCAAGTGCACCGAGACCACACAATCCTGGTGTGGGCCTGTGGGAGTTATCCAGCTCTTTTTGGCTGCCAAACATCTTAACTCCATTCCCAGGTCTGAGGAAGTTGAAAGCACCAATTATTCTCCTAGCTTCCTGTCGGAGCTAGAGCAGGTGTATGACTTAGGCTTAGGCCACTAGATTTGGGGTCAGTGCCAATGTTGAAGAGAAGCAGGGCCAGCAAAGGATCTGCCACAACATCTCAATTCCTGGAGCAACTGATGCTAGTAGACAGGCTACAAGGTCTGCTGCTCAGTGGTGCCAACAAAGGTGTCCTTATTAGACTAATTCTGGACCATGATTTTTTCTGTGGATCTAGCCACATGGTCAGCAAGCCAGGTTCTCTAATCCCCCCAGCAATTCTGTGAGCTACTCAATATCCTTCCTATAAACTCCTTTATCTAAAGGCCCCACATGTTCCACTCATTCTTCTGATTCTGTGTTCTTTCAGATCTTACCCCAATAATCCCTATTATCTTATTAGATCTTTAATATTTTATAGAAATTGTTCTTTAAACTTTTAACTAGGTTTTTTATTTCTCTTCAGTGGGAGAAATCCTCCACTATCAAAAGTGGAAGCCTCAACGTTTCAACTCTGATTTTCCCATCAAGGCCAGGCAGCCTGGGATTCAGCAAGCCTCTAATATAGCCCTTATCACATTTCTTTTTGATAGTCCATTTATCATTATAATAGGAACTCTCTGAGCAAATGAACAAGGTCCAATTTATTTCTACATTCTCAGCACTTAGCACAGTGCCTGGCTCAAAACAAATATGCAAGAAATGTGGTTAGGATGAATGGAGTACTTAGACTGTGGTTCTTAGAAGAGAGATTTCTGTTGGACTTCAAAGGATGACTAGGTTGTGGAGAGAATAGGAAAGGATATATATCCATTCAAGTTCTCAACAAGGATTTATGGTCCTCTATCATTCAGGGCTCTTACCTTAAAGTAACAGAAACTAAATCTGGATGATTTTTTGAAGAAAGAATGAATGAACTGGAAAATAAGAAACTAGACTATGCACAGAAAAATGAACTAAAAGTGACACAGAGGACAGAATGAGAAGATCTCACATATATGTAACTGGTGTCTAAGGAAGAAAAAGGAAAAGCAGAAAATGGGAGCAGAAGAAATAGCTGAAGAGTTAGTGGTTAAAGATTTTCCAAAACTTATAAAAGGCACCAAACCACAGATTCAAAAAGCCTACAGACCTAAACAGAGTTGGTATACTGAGGCATATCTCAGTAAAACTGCTGAAATAAAAGACAAACAGAAAATATCAAACACAGTTAGAATTAAATTATATGATGTTTGGGATTTACTTTGAAATGATGCAATAATACTGGAAGAAGTGGCCACAGTTATAGATGAAAATATCTGGAGAACTTTCACTTCTAGAAGTGCAACCAATTAGGTAGCAGAGGAGCCCTCTTCACAGTAAACAACTGTGAATTGGACAAAATATAAAAGGCAATTGCTTTCAAGCATTATGGATTTAACATTAGACCCTAGACAACAGCACAAGACTTCAAGCCCTGAGGGCAAAGGATGAGCTACACAACCACTCCAGTTCTCTTCGTGGGGAAAATCCCCAAACTGCAGAGAAGCAAGCTGGAATCCCAGCAGAGAATGGTGGTCCTACTAAGGGGCGGAAGCAGAGATCAGAGTTAAAGGAAGCTAAAATGCTTGTGATCTTTGGGATAGGATCCTGAAGAGGAGAGCGACAAGTGGGAGGAAGCACAGAAAGTCCATTTATCAGTTTGATAGAGATGTCAGAGTAAACTACCACAGACTGGGTGGCTTAAACCAATAGAATGTTTCACAGCTCAGGGGGTGAGAAATCTACAATGAAGGTGTAGGCAGAGTTGGTCCTTTCTGAGAACTATGAGGGCAGGATCTGTTCCAGGCCTCTCTCCTGGGCTTGTAGATGGACATCTTATCCTTATGTCTCTTCACATCACCTTCCATCAACAGGTATTTCTGCATCCCAATTTCTTCCTCTTGTAAGGACACCAGTTGTACTGGATGAGGGCCCACCTTCATGACCTCACTTAAATTTGATCACTTCTGTAAAGATCCTATCTCTAAATATGATGACACACAGAGGTACTGGTGGTTTAGACTTCAACATACAAACTTGGAAAGAACACAATTCAACATATAAGAAAGAGTCCATGTGGGATCCCCTGAAAGTCTTTGGCTGATTCTGGGCTATAAATAGGCAGGGGAAGATATCATTTCTGATGTTAAGTATATAATAAACAGAGTAGAAAATGACAACCCGTTCCAGTATTCTTCCCTGGAAAACTCCATGGACAGAGGAGCCTGGTGGGCTACAGTCCATGGAATCATAAAGAGTTGGACATGACTGAGTGCACACACACACACAAACACATACAATACAAATTTACTAAACATACAAGGAACCATGGAATTGTGAAAAGAGCAATTAATAGGAATCAACCTTGAGACGGTCCAGATGTTGGGTTTAGCAAAGACAATAAAGCAAGTATGAAAAAAATATGTCCTAAGAATAAAAGGCAAATACAGTATGGATGAGTGAACTATCCAAAATAACCAAATGAAACTCGAGAACTGAAAAAGAACAATAATGGAAAGGAATAATTCACTGAGTGGGATGAATAGTAGTTTGAAAAAGACAGAATACAGACTCAGTAACTTTGAAAACAAATGAACAGAATTCATCTAATGTGAAGAGCAGGGAAAAAAATGAAAGAAAAAAATAGAACCTCAGGGACCTTGAGAAACCAAATAGTATAATATGCATGCATATTGTAGTCTCAGAAAGAGAATGGAATGAGAATGAAGCAGAAAAATATGTTAAAAATAATGGACAAATTTGCCCAACATTTGAGGAAAATTATGACTTATAGAACTAAGGAATTCAGTGAACCTCAAACAGAATAGATACAAAGAAAACCATGCCTAGCCACATCATAGTCAAGCCACTGGAAATGAAAGGTAAGAGAAAGGCTCAAAAGAAGTCAGGAGAAAAAAATATACATTACAAATGATACACACTCTGCTGGAGAAATTGGATAGTCATAGGTCAAAAGAAATCACCACACAGATCCCTCATGTTGCCCTTTTAGAGCCTTACCTCCCCCTCCCCATCCTTCACCCTGTTAACCAGCAATCTATTCTCTATTTCCATAATTTTGTCATTTTAAGAATGTTATATGAATGGAATCATACATATAAGAAAGCTAATCATAAATGGGATTGTCAGGTTTCATTTAGCATAACACTCTGGACATTCATTCAGGTTGTTGCATGCACTGATGGTTCTTCATTTTATTGCTGAATAGTATTTCATGGTATAGATGTATCACAGCTTGTTTAACCATTTACTTATTGAAGGACATCTGGATCATTTCCAATTTTAGGCTATTATGAAGAACATTGCTGTAACATTTGTGTACAGATTTTGTGTGGACATAAGTTCTTATTTCTCTGGGATAAATGCCAAGAGTGCATTTGCTAGATTGCATGGTAGTTGCATGTTTCGTTTTTAAGGAAACTGCCAAACTCTTTTCCAGAATGTCTGTACCATTTTATGTTCTCACCAACAACATATGAGTGATCCAATTTCTCTGGATCTTCCCCTAGGCTGCCCCTAGGTTGTGTTGTTCTGTGTATTTATTGTATTGGTAGTTACATCAATCTGTATCTTGTAAAATTCACAAATATATATATATATAATGTTAATTTGCAAATAAAAATTTTAAAATGAAGAGAAAAATTGTAGGAGTTAGTTATATGGACAGACTTTTAAAGACTCACTATAAAGACTGAATAATCATAAAAGTGTGGTATTGGTATAAGAACAGACCAAAAAAAAATCAATGGAAAAGAATAAAAAATCCATAAATAACCTCACACACATTTAGACAACTGACTTTCAACAAAGTTGCCAAGGAAATTCAGTGGATAATAATACAGACTTCAAAAAAAAAATGGTGCAATTACAGCTATATATTTATATGGGGAAAAATAAATCTGAATCCTTATCATATACCATATATAAAAATTAACTTTTAATGGATATACATCTAAACATAAAAGGTTAATCTATTTAAACATTTAGAAGAAAATTAGAAAAGTATGTGCAAATTGGGGATAGGCAAACATTTTCTTGCTGGGACACAAGAAGAATTTACCATATTAAAAAATGATTCATTGGGTCTTATCAAATTTTGCTCTGTGAAAGAGTCACTAAGAAAATTACATGATAAATTAGCCAACCACATATCTGAAAAAGGACTTATATTCAGAATATACAAATTACACTTACAGTTTAATAATGAGACAAAGAACCAAATTTTAAAATGGGCAAATAATTTAAATAGAGACTTCACAAAAGAAGACATATAAATAGTCAAAAAACACATGAGAATGTATCCACCATCATTTGTTATCAAGAAAACACAAATTAAAACACAAAGAGAGATCACTTCACACTCACTTGAATGGCAAAAATGTAAAAGTTGGATAATAACAAGTGTTGGCAAGGACAAGGAGCAACTAGATCTGTTGAGCTTTGCATTTTGTAAATGGAAAATGGTACAATCTCTTTGAAAAATCCTTCTCTAGTTTCTTGTAAAAGTTAGCAATACTAATCACACAGCTTGGAAATTCCATTAGTAAATATTAGCCAAGAGAAATGGAAACATATTTTCACACAGATATTTGTATAAAAATGTTCATAGCAATTTCATTTCAAATAGCTAAAAACTGGAAACAAACCAAATGCTATCAAGAGATGAATGGATAAAGAAACTGTAGTATCAATATATGTACAATATAGAATACTACACAGCATTGGGG
Organism: Ovis canadensis; assembly: GCF_042477335.2. Classification (NCBI taxonomy): domain Eukaryota; kingdom Metazoa; phylum Chordata; class Mammalia; order Artiodactyla; family Bovidae; genus Ovis; species Ovis canadensis. The sequence goes on from NC_091727.1 coordinate 86,915,785, forward strand.
AAAAAATAATGTACAATAGACACAACAGCATGAATGAGCTCAGAAAAAAATGTGATAAGCAAAAGAAGCATGGGACAAAAAAGAACATACGTATTGTTCCATTTATATGAAATTCTACAAAAGGCAAGACTAAGAAGATGAGTTCTTTTTAACCGCTGAGTAATACATTGGACTCAGAGGGAGAGGGAGAGGGTGGGATGATTTGGGAGAATGACATTCTAACATGTATACTATCATGTGAATTGAATAGCCAGTCTATGTCTGACGCAGGATGCAGCATGCTTGGGGCTGGTGCATGGGGATGACCCAGAAAGATGTTATGGGGAGGGAGGTGGGAGGGGGGTTCATGTTTGGGAATGCATGTAAGAATTAAAGATTTTAAAATGTAAAAAATAAAAAACTAAAAAAAAAATAAAAAAAAATAAAAAAAAAAAAAGAAAAAAAAAAAAAAGAAGATGAGTTCTTACCTGGAGCTGGGGAAGGAGAGGTTCAACTGACAAAAGGGTACCAGGGAGCTTTTTAAGGTAACAGAAATGTTCTATACCAACAATAGCCATCAATCTTGCAAATAAGAGAAGGAAGCCATGCAAAAAAGAATACATATTGCATGATTTCATTAAGTTAGAAAAAAGAAAGCTGTGGTACATATACAAAATGGAGTATTACTCAGCCATTAAAAAGAATACATTTGAATCGGTTCTAATGAGATGGATGAAACTGGAGCCGATTATACAGAGTGAAGTAAGCCAGAAAGAAAAACACCAGTACAGTATACTAATGCATATATACGGAATTTGGAAAGATGGTAATGATGACCCTGTATGTGAGACAGCAAAAGAGACAGAGATGTTTAGAATGGACTATTGGACTCTGAGGGAGAGGGAGACGGCGAGATGATTTGGGAGAATGGCACTGAAACATGAATACTATCATGTAAGAAATGAATCGCCAGTCTATGTTCAATACAGGATACAGGATGCTTGGGGCTGGTGCACTGGGATGATCCAGAGAGATGATATGGGGTGGGAGGTGGGAGGGGGGTTCAGGATTGGGAACTCATGTACAGCCATGGCAGATTCATGTCAATATATGGCAAAACCAATACAGTATTGTAAAGTAAAATAAAGTTTAAATAAAAATTAAAATAATGTATCAAAAAAAAAATAGGCAAAGCTCAAGTATAGTGCTTAAGGATCCCTACTAGAGTTACCAGTTAAGCAAACTAAGAAGATGAGCAAGGAAGTGATTGTGGGAAAAGCCAGGCTAAAGTTTTCCTAATTGAAGGGACATGTGCACAGTGTCTCAGATACTACCAATATTCTCTTTCTGATCTGGATGATGGTAACACAAGTGTTTAGAGTAATTTGTTGATCTGTATTGTTTTGACTATGTACCTTTTTGTCTGTCCATTATATTTTACAACTAAAGACATTAAAAGAAGAGCAAAAAAGCTCACTGAATGACAAGCTGAGGCTGATGCAGAGGATGAGGTCAGGAGAGTTGAGAGCTGAACAGAACAGGCAGCAGGGACTGTGGCACTGGGCCTGTGAAGTATTTTGAGGGAAATCCTTGAACTTGCTGATGGTAGATGGACAGTACATCTTCTTAAGTGCTCCCCATCGCATACCCAGCACAGGGATGGGGATGCAGCATACTCATCTAAGGCTCATGCACTCACTGATGGCATTAGCATGTGCCATCAAGACCCACCTAAGTCAGAGCATATTCCCCAGGGGTCGCCTACCATAAAGCATCAGACAGGAAGTCTAGGGACCTGGATTAAGGCACCAGCAATGTCATGTTTAGCTACATGACCTCGGACAGGTCATTTCACCTCTTAGTATTAGTCTCCTTGTTACTAGCCCTGGCTAAGAAAGGCAGTGAAAGAATGCATATATCTATAAATCTATATCCTTCTACATCTAAATCCAGCCTTTAGGAATGGCCCATTCAATAAAGTCTTGAGATAGGAACACCAAAGGTCTCAATTTCAGGCAATCAGTTGGTCCTCCACATCTGATCACCCCTGGGTTTTATTAAATGCCTCTGGGTGTGAGTTAGTGTGGTGATGTGAGGGACTGCCTGCCAGCTATTCCAAGCTGAATATCTGAAAAGGTGCCACTTATGAAGCAGGTAGCAGGAATAGGAAAGTAGGGAGGTATGGAAGCCAAATGCCCTGAACCTCTACTAAGTTCACTGCACACCGTCCCCGGGGATGATTAGCCATGTCAGGCTTAAAGGTTGGGGAAGTGGCACAAGGCTGATATTTTCTAGGCCAAGCAAAGCATCAGCACCCAAGGAGGGTGCCTGAGGTGGGGATCACCACTGTTGCTTCCAACAACTGCTCTGTCGTATCCTCTACCTCTGGGCTCAAAGGGACTCTGGCTCATAGTGCAGGTTAGGGAGCTCTCTGCCTACAGGTGCCCTGACAAGAAATTCAAGCAGGGAACTTGGGACAAACTTCCTTATCCTCTCAGGGGGATAATGCCCACTTCCTTGGTTCATCTGAGAAAAAGGATCTGGATTCACCCCTGCTCACTGATAGGCAGGAAGCTTTTGCAAATTAAAGCCTTAAGGTGAAGGATGGCTGGTGATGTCGGAATGGCAACAATGGGCCAGATGCTCCTGCCTTATCCATTTCAAAGGTTCATGAATAGCCAGCTGTACCGAGGAAGGATCCAGGCTTTTTTTTTTTAATAACATGTCATGGTCCTGATTAGGCATCAAATGGTGCCAGCACCTGTCTTCTTCTTGTCCCTGTTCCATATATATATATATAGTTATTCTCAAGTAGATGTAAGAATCCACTGCAAATAGATTTAGCTTTGGGGAGAAATTATTTGCTGATTTCCCCAAACACACACACACACACACTTCCATTTGGAAGTGTGAAAACAGTATAACTATGATCAAGACATTTTTTAAAAAAGGAATCACACGAATCCCATCGCCCTAACAGAGCTCTTTATATTTGAGAGTTTGCTGTGCAGAAAGTGTTTGTAAGTTGCAAACTTACAAGATCACAATGTAAATATAACGGTACCTTCTCCTTTACAAAATCTTCTGTTCCACGTGTCCCTGTCCCTCAGCCTGCTGCAGGTTTCAGAGTGGGCATATTAAATAACCTCATAATATGCAATGGAATAGATATGCTATAATTTAATTAACCACCCTGTATTGTTGGGCAATTCATTTGTTCCCAGTGTTATATTGCTACAGCCAATCTCATCATGAACATCTTCGTGCATGTATCTTCTCAATTCTGTTGAAATGCTTCCTGAGGAATAAACTCTCAGGAGGCAGGATTATAGGGTGAAATGGTAAGAGCAGCCCCAGGGCTCCTGCTTCAGTGGCCTGGGTTGACTTCCCCCGGGTCGGGCCCTGCTCTGCAATGTATGTGCCATCCACATAGGCCAGCCTTCCCCTTCAGCCTCCCCAAAGCTGTCCCACGCACTCTTGGTGCCTTAGTAACTGCCTGTTGTGTGGGGATCAACTTCTATTTGCTCTCTGGGTGCCCTGCACCATGGTTTCAAAACAATGCAAACTTGTTTTGGGAAACAGACTGAACCAACGTGGAATACACTCTGAGCTCCAACAGCTGAGAGTCCACAATAATTATCTTTAGGGGATGGCAGCCTTGGGAAGCATGGAGCAGATGCGCTTGTTTCTCTGAGCCTACATGGCTGAGAACATTCCCCACACTCTGATGAGGGGATCACAGGCTCTGACACATGCAGCCTTGCACAGACCACTCTTCCCCTCAGCACCTCCCGTGCCAGGTCCGGCCATGAACCAGAAGTGATCCTTTCCCTCAAAGAGCTCGCCACCTCAGGTGGAGCCTAATGAGGATGTGATACGGTGCGGTGGTCATGAGTGGGTGCATTGCAAACCAGGCGGACTTGGGTTGGGAGCCCTCTTGGACTTCCAGTTGTTGCATGGCCTTGAGCAGGGTAATTTACATAACTTTCTGGGCCTTGGTTACTCTGTCTACAAGACAGGAGTAATATCAGTACTGTGCCCTGTCGAGTTGTTATGAGGAGTTGGTAAGTCAGGGCAGGGAAAGCCTACAGAACAGTGCCTGCCTTGGAGTCAAGTCAGTGGTCAATAGATCCCAGCTATGAGTAGTGGCATTGTGTTACTAAAACCAGGTAGAAAGTGAAATATTTCCAAAGAGGGAGTCTGATAGAGTAGACAAAACCTCAGTCTTCCTGCTTGGGGATCAGGAAATGCTTTTTGCCCTCCTCTGTTCCTGGCACTGAGAGATGTTGGGAGACACCAGCAGGTCAGAAAGGCTGGCCTCTTCCACCAGCCCCAGGACAGGAAGGGCTGCAAGTGAGGAGCCCTGTGGTGGTGGGAAGGGACAGGCTCGCAGTGGGGGGCTGCCTGAAAAGCCAGTCTCTGCCTGGAAAAGCTTCCACAGTCTCTGTGGAAAAGCTTCCACAGTCTCTGCGTGTGATTTCTACCAGGAAGGGAAAGTAATGTGGCCCGGCTGACTAGTCTCTCCTGAGTGCCTAACCGGCCACTTGATTAGAAAAACACAGCCCTGGGCAGACAACCTTGCCAGCCATCAGAGCTAATGCAAGGCCCAGCTGAGGAATACAACTGGCCAGGCCCCCTGCCCAGTGCCACGCAGCCTTTTGGCTTGTCCAGGACACAGGCCAGAAACTTAAAAGCTGACTTCATAGCAGAGCTACTTAGAGTAGACATTTACCAGTGCCAGCGGTGTCTTCTATGCAACGACAGGAACATGAGTGGGGGCGACTGCTCTTCCCACCTGCCCCCGATCCCAGAGTAAACTTTCCCAGAGGAACTGTCAGTTGAGAATGGCCTTTAATCGACACGGCTGGCTGTGCAGGCACGTGGACCTCAGAAGTCCCCACCAAGGCTTGTACTCACTTCTTCCTGGGAAAAACCTGCTTTCTTTTTATGGCTGGGAAGCTATCATCTACATCCAAAGTAGCTTCTCTTTGCATCCAATCTACCCATTTCTCATTACACCCGGTCTTGAATGCCCATCATCTGAGCATCTCCTGTAGCAGATGCTCGTCTGGGGCAGATGTCATCATCTCCTCTCAAACACTCCAGTGGAATCCCCACTGAACTGAGTGGCACAGTAGTAGTGTTATTTGCTCAGTCATGTCCGACTCTTTCAAATCCCAAGGACTGTAGCCTGCTAGTGACTTCTGTCCATGGGATTCTCCAGGCAAGAATACTGGAGTGGGTTGCCATTTCCTTCTCCAGAGGATCTTCCTGACCAAGGGATGGAACCTGGGTCTCCTACATTGCAGGCAGATTCTTTACTGTCTGAGCTACAGGGAAGTCCTTGGCCCTGAATAATCATCCACTCCAGTATCTCCCAAAGCAGGCACCACACATAGGGGTGCCATGACATTCCAATCGATGCTCAGCTCCAGAAGGGGGTGTGGTGACAAAAATTTGAGTAAAGCTGAGTGGAGGAAAGTCACTAAGCTTTGTTGACTGCCCGACTTCCCAGGACCTGTGATGGACCAAGGGCACGGTGACTCTTCCAGAGACAGCACAGCATCGCCCAAGCATATCGGTCTCCAGACCCATGTGGAAAAAGCCCTGCAGGAGATTCGTAGCCAGATGACATGTGCTAGTCCAAGCCCCTTGGAGTCAAAGCCCCTCTTTTTCAGTCAAGAGACAGAGATCCAGAGAAGAAAAGGGCTTGCCTGGGCTCACCCCAGGGGCTGTGGCAGGGTCACACTAGTTCAGCTTGTAGCATCATCAAGAGGGCTGTCTCAAAACCTCCTTCTACCTTTCTTTGAGGTTCCTCTGAAATTGCACCTCCTCCAGGCAAAGAATGCTGCCAGAAGAGAAATACAAGGTGCTGAGGCAAAACCAATACAGTATTGTAAAGTAAAATAAAGTAAAAAAATAATAATAATAAAAATTAAAAAAAAATAAAGAAAAAATAAAATTAAAAAAAAAAAGCCTCACAACTCACCAAAAATCATTAAAAAAGTTAAAAAAAAAGCTATAGAGTCTACTTCCACCAATGGACAGGCAATTTCTTATTGAACCAATACTACTGCAGTTAAAACTAAAAACCTGGAGAATATGCAAACAAATGAACAAAACAAAATGAAGGTACAAACAAATGAACAAAACGCATTACCTGAAGACTATAAGGAGAGACTGAAAGCAGGCAGACACTAGAGGGGAGCAAACACCGGGAAGAAGATGCCACTGGGTCACTCTCCCTATGTTGTATGACTTTGAGCTTTGAAGACATGACCCACTTGGCACCAGGCAGGGCAACTAAAGCTCTACTGGAAAACTTGCAGCCTTTTGAGATTGAAGAACTGGAGTATAGCATTCAGAGCAACCACAGCACCTGAATAGTAAGGAGCAAGTCACCCCCAAATAAGAGCCAGAAAGAAAGAGACTCCAATCCTATGTCTAAACTACACCCAACTTTCTGCTGACCTCAAATCATGCATATGTGGCACAGACTTCAAGGAGTATAGTGCATGTTTTATCTGACACCAAATATTGCGGCATTCCTAGACAATAATGAATTCTCCAATTCTCTAACACCTCTTGGCACAAAAACAGAAATCAATGGAACAAAACAGAAAGCTCAGAAATAAATCTACACACCTATGGGCACCTTATCTTCGACACAGGAGGCAAGAATATACAATGGAGAAAAGACAGTCTCTTCAATACGTGGTGCTGGGAAAACTGGACAGCTACATGTAAAAGAATGAAATTAGAACACTTTCTAACACCACACACAAAAATAAACTCAAAATGGATTAAAGACCTGAATGTGATGCTGGACACTAGAAAAACTCTTAGAGAACACGCTGACATAAATCACAGCAGGATTCTCTATGACCCACCTCCTAGAGTAATGGGAATAAAAACAAAACTAAATGAATGGGACCTAATTAAACTTTAAAAGCTTTTGCACAGCCAAGAAAACCCAAGAGGCACACAGGAAAATGGTCAACATCACTAATTATTAGAGAAATGCAAATCAAGACTACAATGAATGAATGAAAGTGAAAGTGAAAATGGCCATCATCCAAAAGTCTACAAACAGTACAAGCTGGAGAGGGTGTGGAGAAAAGGAAACCCTCCTACACTGTTGGTGGGAATGCAAATTGGTACAGGCACTGTGGAAAACAGTATGGAAATTCCTTGAAAAACTAAAAATAGAGTTGCCATACGATCCAGCAATCTCACTTCTGGGCATACATCTAGAGAAAAACATAATTCAAAAAGATATATGTACACCCATGTTCATTGCAGTACTATTTACAATAGCCAAGACATGAAAGCAACCTAAGTGTCCATCAAGAGATGAATGAATAAAGAAAATGTGGTACATATAGACAATGGAGTATTACTCAGCCATAAGGATGGAAATTTTGCCATTTGCGACAATATGGATGAACCTAGAGGGCGTTATTGCTAACTGACTTAAGTCAGACAGAGAAACACAAATACAACATGATCTCACTTACATGTGGAATCTAAAATTAAAAACAAACAGAAAAACAAAACAAAATCAAACAAGACTCATAGATACAGAGGACAAAGAGTAGTTGCCAGAGGGGAGGGGTGGGGGTGGCTGAGTGAAATAGGTGAACGGGACTAAGAGGCACAAATTCCCAGTTACAAGATAAATAACTCTCAAAGGCTTCCTTGGTGGCTCAGACAGTAAAGAATCTGCCTGCAATGCGGGAGACTCAGGTTCAATCCCTGGGTCTGGAAGATGCCCCTGGAGATGGAAATGGCAACCCACTACAGTATTCTTGCCTGGAGAATTCCACAGACAGAGAAGCCTGGTGGGCTTCAGTCCATGAGGTCGCAGAGAGTCAGACACGACTGAGTGACTAACACTTTCAATTTACAGGGATGTAAAGTATAGAACAGGGAACATGGTCAGTAATATTGTAATAACTTCATATGGGGGCAGATGATTACTAGCCTATCATGGTGATGATCATTTCATAATGCAAGCAAATGCCAAGTCATTATATTATACACCTGAAACTAACATAACATCAACTATATTTCAAAGAAAATATTTTTTTCCAACTGCTATCCTAGGTGTGTGCCCAAGAATTGGCCACATTTCAGCTCTAGCACTAAGAGATCTGACCCTCATGCTTTCACTGGGATCAACGCTCGGGTTACAGCCAGGAAACAGTAAAATACGATGAAAAGAAAAAAAAAAAAAAGCAGCCAATGACAGAACTGGGATTCAAGCTCAAGATTTAACACCCTCTGTAGCATAACTGCCCTTGGAGCAAATCCTCTGATTTAGCTTCCAGTGGCTTCTAAAAGGGAAAGCCATCTACTTAGAGTTGCCATTGTGATGATCAAAACTAAAATCACTCACTTTGCTTTCTTAACAATGAAAATTACATCATTACCAAAAAAACTGTTACCAGCTCCTCCCACCCCCAGGTAATGATGCACTGTCATGTACACAGAGTGAAAATTTTAAGTAATGGGAAACTGGTAAGCTAGAAGTCCTCAGATAGTTTTATTGATGGGGTATTCTACAAGGGCTTGATATACACATATATGAGCGGCTTGATATACACAAAGCTCATGACTATATTATGAAGGAGCCTCTATCACCCCACCAGTAGGCCGATGAGCTCCCCAAATTGTGGAATTCTGTTCTCTGACCAGGGTTGGGAGCCTTGAAGACACTTCCTTGTGTTTGTGACACTCATTACTCCTGATCGTAACAACAGCTGGCACAGTTGTACTAGTGCCAACTCTGTGTGACGTCTGCTGCTATAATCAGACTGGCCCAACATGTCAACTCTGGCCTTGTCCAGGACTGCACTGGGTTACATAGATCTCATATGTATGAGTTAATCATCAAACACAGCCCCAAGAGGCAGGCCTTATTATTCTTATTTATAAAATGAGGAAATGGAGGCTCGGAGAGGTGAGGGGAGTGGCCCAAACTCACAGAGCTGAACTTGCATTCCTATCCTGGTCTTTCTCTGGAGCTTGGAGCTGGCATGCCTTCTCCTACATGGGGTAGCCTATAGGAATGCACACTGGGGAAAGCAAACAAGATTGGTTATTGGCCTCACAGCTTATGACCAAAAGGGCCCTAATGCTATCCACTCACTCGGTGATGCCATCTTTAGAGAAAACCCTGGAAGCACAATGTCCTGCCCTTTCCAGGGCCACCAGCAGGAAGTAGGGAAAAGATGGTTGTCTGAGACCTTCCCTGGGCCCCTGCACATGTCTAGCAGTCTGATTAGTTATTTGTGAAGGCCATGTTAGTCTGAATGGAAAACGGCAGCAAGTCTCAAGCCCATGTTGTGTCTGTTAACAGGATTTCGGCTCAGCAGTGTGGGCCTCAGACAGCCAGTTGGGCAGAACCATGAAGGCACTTCTAAAGCCACCTGCTGGGGACAATGGCCTGAGAGCTGGTGTCCAGACAATGCTGGGTGTGAGGTGAGGGAACCAAAGTAACAGCACATTGAAGGACTCTTTTCTTTACTATGAACCACACCCCACTCCCTACAAGCTGAAGCTACAGGACCCTCAAACTCATCATAGCTTTGGAGACTGGCTAATGCAGAGCACAGAAGAAAAGTCCAGTGTGGGACCCCTAACTCAGTAATGGCAGGGTGTGAGTGGGCAAAGTTTCACCCCTTTACCTCTCTCCTCTGCCTTCCTGGTTTCTCCCCTGCCTACTGTTCTCTCAGTTAATGGAACCTTCCCCTGAGGGACCAGGCAGCAACAGGACTAGGGATTGGCTCAGGATTCAGATTGACACCAAGGTCACATTTACTATGTTGAAAGCAGTCCCTTGACTACCCTTTCACTCAGCATCCCTCTCTCCCTCCCAAAGTCAGAGAGGCACGCCTGACACATACAGGCGTTCAATCAACACCAACTATGAAGGAGCCAGCTTGCTGGGCACTTGGGACAAATTGGCAGCCAAGCCAGCCACAGGCCCTGCTCTCTGAGAACAGACATTCTAGATGGGGAAGAGAGAAAATGAAGTCAACGAATACACAGTGATTTCATAATAAACATTATGAATGATAATTTTATAATAAGTGTTATGAAAATAAGATCCAGGTTATATCCTGGTGACCATGGCGGGGTGGGGTTGGGGGTTGGCAGTCCTGGTCGTGAGGTTCAAGGGAGGAGACACAACATTAACACACTGGCACAACCACAGCACACAGGTAATCTCTCAGTACAAACATGTGCCAGAACAAGTCACAAGCTTCTCTTACACACACACACACACACACACACACACACACACACACACACAATCACAGGATGTCAGGGATAGAGACACCCTTGAAGGTCATTCAGTCCAATGGTTTTTAGTCTTCTAAAGAAGAGTATTCTTTGCAGAAGCATATCCTTGGCCTCTTGTTCCCCCAAGGTACCATCCTGGGAATGCCAGAGAACATGTCCAAGCCACTTGGTTAACACAATCCAGGGCCCAGGATACAGAAAAGCCTTTCCCAATGTCAGGCTAGGTGTTCGGAACAGAGTTGGGACTTGGGGCTGGGCCCTTAGCCCTCCCCTCCATGACCTGCAGAGGCTTCTCCCAATGCTCACCTGGGGCTGCCTGACACGTGCAGTGGCTGGGGTTAGGATCCTCAGTGATGTTCCTAGGGAATGAGGGAGACCATGGGCCTTGGGGTGTCACCAAGAACAGAAAGAAAGGAGTCAGATGGGTTTTGGTGCATCCATGTCAAGCGAACTACCTTGGCTGCAGGCAGAGAATTGCACCTAACAAGCATTGTTTTACTCTCTGCCAAGGAGAGAAGGCAGGGAGCAGGGTGATGTGTGTGTGTGTGTGTGAGTTTGTGCACGTACACACGTATGCACACAGGGAAAGTCCACCCTACCCAGAAGTTTGGCACCAGCTTCAAGCTGGGCATGGACCAATGGCTCTCAGAAGTAAGGGCTGGCTAAAACAAGCTTCTCTTGAGGAACTGCTCACAACCCATATATATTTGTGACAAATACTGGCAAGTCTTTGATTTGAATGAGAGACTTTTGATTTCAGAACCAGCCCAAAGTAATGCAGAGTCAAGTGGCATGAAGAAAAATGCATGGGTTGAAAGCCAGTCCACCTGGATGAGAATTCGAGTTCTGCCAGTAAGTGCCTTTGTGATCTTTGACAAATAACTGTAAACCGCACTGGGCCCCTGTTGTCTTGCTGGTAAAGTGGGGCTATAAGAGCTATCATTTGTGGAGCATCAGGTTTGGCCAGCTCCTGGGCATGTAAAGAAATTCTCCTTCCAGCCCCATGAGAGCTTTGCAGTGTACGTTGTTTTAACACTGCTTCTCGCTCCAGCCTCACAGCACAAGAGTCTCCAACAGGAGTGATAGTCACGTGAGAGGGAGCTCTATAGAAATGAGCAAGGTGCACAGGCAGCTGCTCCATGCTTATTTTACAGGCCAGTTGTCCCTGCCCATCTGGAAGCCTCCAAGACTAGGGCAGGGTTGGCCTCCTCTTCAGAGCCTCAGCACCCTGCCCAGTGCAGTATGCAGACCGCCTCAGTGCGTGTATGTTCAGTTGATAATGACATACCCTTGCTCGATAACAGATGACTGCCTTGGAGGCTCAAGAAAGTTAGGATGGTGCCACATCCCCAACAGAGGCGAGGACAGAGATCCTAGAGTTTCCTAGCCACAGCTATGGAGGGGCCCTGGGAGATGGCCCAGGTATCAGACAGATACAGGCCTGCAGCCAGTGCCAGGAAGGGACAACCCCAAGTCACCAACAAGCTAGGGACAGAGCTGGCCCCACACCTCACACTTCTTGACCTTAGGTTGGTTGCCCTGCACCCTGTGCAGTCCTCGACCTCCTCCAATCCAGGCAAGCTGAGTCCAGTAATTCCAGAACAAGTGAGGCCCTGGTAGATGGTACTGCAGCACCGCCCACCCCCCCTCACCTGCAGTTGTATGCTGGGAACTGCTACCTGGCGAGGCCCAGGGCCTTTCCCTGCCCTCAATGGTACCTCAAGAAATCCCATTCTGGCCACTATCTGCTTCTTCCCAGCATCCAGGCCCCTCTGCTCTGACAGACTTGCCACCAGCTCCTCCCCTAGCCATGCTACTCTGGGGCCAAAGCTTAGGCACCGGGTCCCCAGGATCCTGCCCAGCAACCAGAGTGGCTTCACAGATTCCTTCTCTGAGTTCCAAGGAGATAGCCAGGGTCAACTGTTCTGTTCTGGCTTGTTCCTCATCCGCAGGGCCTGTGTGAATGGCTTGTCAGCTTCTAAGCAAAGGCTGGGGAACCAAGCATTCTAGAGACCGAGGTGGGGGGTAGCAGGATGACAGTGCCCACACCCCCTTCCCAGTGGTGTGACTTAGGGTAGGCAGTGAACGGCCTATTCCCAGGGGACTGGAAGGGTCCAATGAGACAATGGATTTGAAAGTTCCTGGCAATATGACTGGTACCCACGAGGGGTTCTGTGATGTCGCCTTTCCTCCCATGGGGAGGGCTTCTTAACCAGGGGCGCTAGATGGACTCCAGGACCCCATATATGACCCATGTGTGTATTCATGAGCATTTTCTGGGGAGAAGCTCCCATGGCTCCATTGGAGCCTCAAAGAAGTTCCATGATACAGCAAAGGTTAAGAACCTCTGATCTCAAGGGTTCCCTCTTGGGCAGGGAGGGTGTGGAGCTTAGTTAAGAATCAGCCACTCCATCTCATGTGGGACCCACACAGAGCCAATCCAACAGGTCATGCGGTGTGAGATGTAAGAACCCCAGCATCCACGGGACCCCTGAGCTGAACCCCAGAGATCTCGACATGGGAGCAGCCCACACTGCAGTCCAGAACCACCCAAAGGTGAACTGGCTGTGGAGGCAAGAAGTGAGAAAAGTCGGGGTGGGCAGGAGGTGGGGTAGGCAGGAGGCGGCGAGGGCAGGAGACAGTTCCAGCATCGCTGACTGCACTTTGAAAGAGAAACCAGCTCCCGAAGGTCAGAGTAAGGACTATGCCCCAGAGGACGTAGGACAGAGCAGCGTAGGGTGTTTTGAAAGCCAGTGTAACCCAGTGGTGAAAACCATGGGCTCTGAAACATAGTGCCCAAGTTGGAATCTGGGCTCACTTGCAGGTAATTCACCCTGGACCAGGTTTAGTTACTGCCCTGCTCTACACCTTTTTCTTCATAAAATGGAGACAGTCATAGTGCTTGCTTATAGGTTTGCTGTGAGGACTGAATGAGTTGATATAGGAAGAGCCCTCAGAATGGGGCCTGGAACTTGGCAAGCATCCTGTCTGTGCTGGTTGCTATTATTCCTATCAGTCTAGTGGGGCCATAGGACAGGGCTCATGGATAAGTCTGGTGAGACACCTGTAAGCTGGGGTCACATACGCTGGGCTGAGGAGTCTGGGGTGGGATCTGTACACTTGGGGTGCCACTGACTGTTTCTGAAGAGACAGCTGCCATGTGCTGATGGACGCTGTGTGAAGGTCCTATGAACATGCTGGGTAGAACAGCAGATCAGTGAGCACTCAATGAATTCTTATCCATGTCAGGCCCATAAAGGGCCTAAAAGAAGAGTTCCTGGCAGCTAGATGATTCGAATACCACATGTGGGACTGTTCTGGGCTGTGGAGCTGCACAGTATCCCTGTGTGAGGGGAGGCTGGGGACTGGGTAGGCACAAGGGCATGGAAACCCCAGATGAATCTATCCAACAGAGCTCATCCTGATAACTGCCAATACCTTGACTTTGCAGTCAGGAGTCTGTGGTAGCAGAAAATGACCCCCCAAGGTTGTCCACGCCCTGATCCCTTGTTGTTGTTGTTCAGTTGCTCACTCGTGTCTGACTCTTTGCCACCTCATGAACTCAGCATGCCAGGCTTCTCTATCCTTCACTATCTCCCAGAGTTCGCTCAAACTCATGTCCATTGAGTCAGTGATGCCATCCAATCATCTCATCCTGATCCCTAGAACCTGCAAATATGTTTCCTTTAATGGAAAACTGTACTTTGCAGATGTGATTAAATTAAAGATCTTGGGATGGGAGATTTTGGGGGACTATCTCGGTGGGTTCAATGTAATCACCAAGGCTCTTAGTAAGAGGCCATAATGGAAGTGCAGTCAGGGGGAGAGGGGTGGGAGAGATTGAAGTTTGAAGATGCTCTGTTACTGGTCTTAAAGATGGAGGAAGTGGTCATGAGACAATGAATGGGGAAGTCTCCAGAAACAGGAAAGGCCTAGGAGGACAACTCTCCCTTAGAACCTTCTGGAGCAATACAGCCTTGATTTTAATCAAGTGAGACTCATTTTGGACTTCTGGCCTCGGAAACTGTAACATAATAAAAGTATATTTTTATAAGCCACTAAGTGTGGTACTTAGTTACACTTGCAATAAGAGAGTGAGGCAGGATCTGAGGGGAAAAAAGGGAAAGGAAATCCATGTATGAAATCTACTTTAGAAAGAGCAAAGAACCAGGTGAAAGAGAACCTTGGGGAAATCAAAGTTTATTTAGCAAGTGCTCTAGGGGAACTCGGATGCGAATACAAGGGGAAATCCACTTCAATCTTTACCTCTCCTTGAACAATTCAATTTATTCCTGATAGGTTATAGAAATAGCTGTGAGGAGAGAAACTAGAAGTGAACAGATGGAGAACAGGCTGGTAAAGGATCTTGGAATCATTACGTAAGATCAATGAACGATAAGCCCAGAGAAAAGAAGATGAAGGGTCCACGGCTGCCAACTTCGCCTATGGTCCAGAAATGGTACGGGCGAGTGCACACTACGGACAGGCCAGGACAGGTGGGTAGATGCTTCAGAGAGAAGTTTCAACTCAAAGAGAAACTTTCTACACAACTGGGACTGGCTGAACCAGGAGCAGGCTGCCGAAGGAAGGAGGGAAAACACAGAACCCACGAAGCCTGAAGGGTATCCATGGGTCTCACCCCTAAACAATTCCTCAGGGCTCATGGGAATTAAAAACAAAGGTCAACAAGGGACTTCCCTGGTGGTCCAGTGCTTGAGATTTCACCTGCAAGCAGTGCAGGTTTGATCCCTGGTCAGGGAGCTAAGATTCCACATGCCTCACAGTAAAAAAAAATCAAAGCATCAAACAGAAGCAATGTTGCAACAAGTTCAATAAAGACTTTAAAATAGTGCATATTTTTAAGAATGTTTAAAAAAAAGCAAAAGTTAACAGATATGCCTTATAGGCTGTGGCACTGTGACATATGCATTCACTTTTGCAGCACTGCATTCTGGGAGGGCAGGCAAGCATCAAGGCCAGGAGGGCTTCTCTGTAGCAAGGATGGAGGACCAAGGAACTTGAAGGTTGGTGTGCCCATTGGACAAGCCAGATACTAGCCCAGGCCCAGCTTTCCTCTCATTTCAACATATTTGGGCCAAGCCTTCCTTGTGTTCCCACACTTCACTGAGAAACACAGACACTTGGTTTGGACACCTGGGCAGATGAGGAAACTGAGCCAGGAAGGTGGGAGAAAATACCAGAGCTGGGAGGAGGAGACTAGCCTGCTCAGACAGTGCCTTGATTCCTTGAAGAGCCCACAGCATCATGCCTCCAGAGAGAGGTGGGGCCTGAGAAGAGCCATCTCTTCCCGTCCATCTGTGTGCAAGGCTCAGTCTCTCTCACCCAGCTGACAGCATGGCCTCCCTCCTGTGAGGCCTTTCCGCCCCCCACTTTCCACCTGCCTGATTTATCTCCTTCAAAGAACCCTACCTGAAATACCAGACAAAGCCCAGCCTACTCCTAGAAGATGCATGTGTGACCTCATTGAGATTTGGGAGTCACAAAACCCCAAGGCCCCTTGCCTGGAGGGCTACCTCCTTCTCCTCTCTAGACCCTCTCCTGATTTCTTCTCACCTAGAAATGCTTCCAAACTCCCTTCCTCAGCTGAAGACTGTGATAAGCCAGCTGCATGGTTGGTTTAAGTCAATTTGACATTGAAGGTCTGCAAGGGATAGTTTTTTTTTTTTTTTTTCCTTTCCTTTCTCCCATTCTTCAAGCAAACACAATTTACAGTCCCAGCCATGACATCTTGCTGGCTGATGGTCCACATAGTTCACTGACAGCCTACTGAGCTCCCTCTTTTTAGGAGAACCTGTCCTTGAATCCCAGTGAGAATCAAGACCAGATGAACAACAGGCTGGAAGAGAAGGGGCCTCTGTCACTTCACTGGACCCTTGGCAAGGCCAGTCACCTCTCACAGTGCATTTCTAGGTGAGAAGAGGGCAGTCATCCTGCCCATGACTTAGAAGGTACTCCACAAGTAGCTGTTGTCACCACACTATGATGATACGCCCACCTTCTACCACTGCCTGTCCCCTAGGACTCACATGTAGGGTGTCTCTCATGGGTCAGCAAAAGAAAAAGTGAAAGTGTTAGTTGTTCAGCTGTGTCTGACTCTTTGCAATCCCATGGACTGTAACCCCCAGGCTCCTCTGCCCATGGAATTCTCCAGGCAAGACTACTGGAATGGGTTGCCATTCCCTTCTCCAGGGGATCTCCCTGGCCCAAGGATGGCACCTAAGTCTCCTGCATTGCAGGCAGATTCTCTACCATCTCATGGGCTATGGTCTGTGCCAAGGACACACAGATATTAGGCTCCTGTGTGGCAGGGTGCTATTGCCTCCAATCTACAGAAGAGGGAACTGGGCTCAGAGACATGGAGTAACTTGCCCAAGATATCTTAGCTAAGAAATGGGGAAGCCTAGAGCCTAAGGTTCTAATTGCTCCTGCTGCATTGCTCCCCTCGACTGCCTCTTGAATGTCAGTCTTGGCTTAAAACTGCTTTACTGAAGACCATGGTCATACAAAAACCCAGGAATGAGTCCCTGTACATGGTCCCCACCGGCCCTGCCCCACCTTTCTGGAAGGGAGCCTCCCTCTTGCTTGGCCTACCAGAGAGAGGCCTTTTCATGATGCAAGCCACCCCCCGCCCCACCTCCTCCTGCTTTGAGGCCATACTAAATGCCTCCCATATCTGGCCTGCCACACCCAGGGCTGCCAGGCCCAAGCCCGGGTCCATCCCAAGCCCTGCTCACCCTATATTCAGGAGAGCTGGCTAAGCACATGAGCCCATGAAGCCAGATAGGGAGCCCCATGTGGGCTCGTGCCATTGAGTGAACTTGGCTTTTCAAATATTGTAAAAGGATGCATTAACCACATGATGCCAGAGCAAGGCAGGAAGAAAAAGGTTAGCAGTTAATTTTATGGATTTGCTGTATGGGATTTGAAATAATAGAAAATGCATTTTTTTCTTTTTTTCTAAAGTTTTTTTATTTTTTTAATTTTAAAATCTTTAAT
The DNA here is from genome assembly GCF_042477335.2 of Ovis canadensis. Classification (NCBI taxonomy): domain Eukaryota; kingdom Metazoa; phylum Chordata; class Mammalia; order Artiodactyla; family Bovidae; genus Ovis; species Ovis canadensis. The sequence continues at coordinate 86,933,089 of NC_091727.1, forward strand.
TCTTACATGCATTCCCAAACATGAACCCCCCTCCCACCTCCCTCCCCATAACATCTCTCTGGGTCATCCCCATGCACCGGCCCCAAGCATGCATTTTGAAGTATGCATAGTATCACAGCTCTGTCAAGAAGCAAAGGAGAAGGAAAGAAAGAGTGATACTAGTAACTGTTTCTCCTTTAAATCTTCAGAGGTTAGCCATCACTGAGGAATGAAGGTACATGAATTTGCCTGTAATTTCTTCTCTGCTAAAATCTGAAATGTTAATGCAATTCTAATGCAATTTAATATAAAATGAATTCATTCTAATTCCCTCTTAATATGTAGTTTAGTACAAAAGACTTTTTACTGTTATCATATCTATTTCATTCATTCATTCAGTAAACATGTGCTGAGCTCCTATTCCACAAGTCCTGCATGGGCCCTCGAAGGAGCAGAGAGAAAACAGACACATGGCAGGCTTAAGACCTGACCTTGAGCCTTGTGGTCGAGCAGAGGAGACAAGGCAGGGACTTACATAATTAAGTGCAATGTGGTCACAGTGCCCTGGGGACAGCATGGTGCAGGCTGGAGGATCTGGGGAGAGACAGAGGACTTGCAGCTAGAAAAATAACTCAGGAGGTCTGCCCTAGGCCTGGATTCTATGATGACCAGGAAGAGGGTCTAAGCTTGCCTGGCAACCCAGGCCGGAAATAGCCTGCTTCCCCAGTGCCAGCTTGGCAGACAGCACAGGGATGAGTACTTACTGACCCCTGGGACGGTCTTCCCAAGTGTGACCCAAGAGCTTTGGATTTCCTGAGATCCAAGGGTGTGTCCAGTGTGTGGAGTTTGAGCTGAGTCCCAGATGTCTGGGCTTCTACCCCAGGGCCCTCCACCATCCTTTTGTTGTTTCTAAGCACCCACAGCTCAGTCTTTCAATGGGAACCTGGGAAGCCAGGAAGCATGGCTGAACTTAGTAGGTGACCACACTCCTTAGTCTGTCGCCCTAAAATCTTGAGAACATTAATGGAAGACCCTTGTTCCCAAACATCCCCAAGCAAGAGCGATGCCAATGCCAAGAATGTCAAAATGTCCGGGAAAGAAACAAACATACTCCTCTTCTGGCTTCCTTCCCTTCCCTCCATTAACCAGGTACAAAACAAAATATGCCAGAAGGGATGAAATACAGCTCAAGCGAGCTGAGAGATAAATTAAGCGAAAGGCAGGAATCCTCTTGAGGGCCATTATGACTGCCACTCTTGGGGTTTCCTGGATACTGCTGGGAACCAAGGCCTTTCTTGAGCAGCTCAGCAGGCAGATGGTTCTGCCACTTATAATGGCCTCTGAGCACTGGGCTGGAAGCCTCTCAGCAGACAGGGCTGTGGACCAGGAAGGAACAAATTTCACTCTCTTGGATACTTCCGAAGGGTTGGTGGTGTTGCTACCTAGGCTCATACTGACCTTGACCCTCAAATCGATTTGAGGAGCAATGGTGCATCAAGACTCCTCATGGGGGCTCACTCCCTATATTCACTTCCTAGGGTTGCCATACAAATGGTGACAAACTTGGTCACTAATTCAATGGACATGAACTTGGGCAAACTCTGGGCAATGGTGAGGGACGTGGAGGCCTGGTGTGCTGCAGTCCATGGGGTTGCGAAGACTCGGACACAACTTGACAACTGAACAACAGCCACAGTAGGTACCTTAAAGAAATGTATTCACTCACATTGTGGAGGCCAAAAGTCCAAAATAAAGGTGTCAGCAGGGTTAAGGCAGGGCTTCACTGGTGGTCTAGTGCTTAAAGATCCGCCTGCAAATGCAGGAGGTACAAATTAAAGTCTGGGATGATCCCACATGCCACTCCAGAGCAGCTAAGTCTGTGTGCCTCATCTATTGAACCTGTGCTCTAGAGCCCAGGAGCCACAACTACTGAAGATCGAGGGCCCAGAGCCCATGCTCTGCAATAAAAGAAGCCACCTGCACCCTGCAACTACAGAGTAGCCCCTACTTGCTGCAACTAGAGAAAAGCCTGCACAGCAACAAAGACCCCACATGGCCAAAAATAATAATAACATAAATAAAACTTTTTAAAAAAGTGCCAGTGGGACCACACTCCTTCGTGAGGCTCTGGGATAGAATGTGTCCCAGACGCTCTCCTCACTTTGGACAATTGTTAGCAGTCCTTGGTGCTCCTTGGCTTGTAGCCATATCCCTGCAATTTCTGCCTTTGCTTTCACATGGCTGTCTTTTCTTTGTGTCTCTCCTCCTCTGTCTCATAAGGACACCTGTCATTGGGTGTGGGCCCCATCCCAATCCCGGATGATTGCATGCTGAGATCCTTAAATAAATTCCATCTGCAAAGGCACTTTTGCCAAATGTGATCACACTCACAGCTTCTGGGTGGATGTATCTTTGGTGAGGGGACACAACTCGAAGCACTCTATGCTCCTCAGAGCTGTGTGTGTTGGGGAGCCAAAACAGACAAGAGAGGCGGCAGCCCTCAGACAAAGAGATTCTGGTCTAGGAAATGCGTGCTCACATCATTTCTGTTGGATGAGTATTCTGGAAGCCTCAGCTCACAAGACCCCTTCCAATAGAGTAAAGCATGAACTCTGGAGCCAATCTCCTTGAGTTTGCATCCTGGATCTACCACTTCCTATGTGCTGTGTGACCTTAGGCAAGTCACTTCTCCTCTCTGTTTATTTGTTTACTCATCTGCAAAATAGGGGTGATGACAGTGCCTACCTCGTGGGAAAAGTAAGGCTCTATAAGTGTTTGCTATTATTCCCAGCATCCTGTGGTGATTGCTACTGAGGCAAATTCCTGTCATCATGCCATGTCCCCAGAAGCAGAGACATAATGGGAACACATCAGAACTGGAAGCACTTCTACCGACTATCAACTCCCTAGTAGCCACGGTCAATTGAAAAATGGAGGCTCACAGGATGCAATTGACTAGACATTTACATGGATACTATTTTATACCGGAAATCATAACAAGACTTTTTTTTAAAAGCAAAGGAGCCAGAATTTATACCATCAAGGAAATGTCTCCCTTCAAAGTTGTCCCTTGAGAGGCTCTACATGTTTTCTCACAGCTGCTGTTGCTCAAACCCTGTGGGGCTGTAGATGCGGCCCTTGGAGACAGTTTGTGAATTATACGACCCTTTGTAGCCCAGTCCAGCCTTTCCTTGTTTAACCATCCATCTTCTCTATATTTTCTCAGAAAACTTTTTGGGTTACTGATAATTGAACCCACCCTCCAATGATAAAGAGCTGTTCTAGGAATGGCTGGTCAGCTCCAAACGCAAGTCCCACAGATGTTATGAACATGTTGCACCCACTTCCAGCTAGCAATGGGGGTTTTGATGAAGGCTAGCCTGCTGCCACTTTCCCGGACTGCCACTTCCTTTACTTCATTTTATCCTGAACAAGCTAGATGCTTTGGCATCCCTTTACTAATGATATAATGGTGGGCCAGAAAGTATGACCAGCTTCCCAAGGCCACACAGATAGTCTGTGGCAAAGGGCAGAGTTGAACCTAGACTTTCTGCCTCCAAATTCATCAATCTTCCTATCACTCCAGATGAACACAGATGAGTCACATTAATTGCTGCTGGCTGAGCCTGGCACTTTGCTTCACAATCAACAACCATGTGTGCACATATTTAGATGCCAGTGTAGTCTGGTGCCACCAGTCTTTAAGACATCCTAGTCTTTATGGTCCTAGACATCCCTCTGTTCATGTGTAAAACAGGCATAGTGATAACAGAAGAGAGAATGCTGGCTTCAGAGGGATTTTGTTAATCTGGTCTTCCCTGGGATTAGCAATTGGAAGTGTTCTCCAGTGGGGATACACAAGGGTACCTTTGAGCTGTCCTAAAAATAACAGCAGTGCCTGGGAATGTGGTGGCACTCGGAGTCCTGCCAACCAAGTAAATTGGCTTGAGTGGGTCGCTAGCAGAAGATGGTATGAGCAGGTGGCTGTAGAGGTGGACGTGTGATTCCTGAGGCTGGAGTAAGGCTGCTCCTCACAATGACTTATAAAACTGGAACAAAATGAGAGGGAGGGAGGCAGGGGGGTACAAGTGCATTTTCTTATTCTACATGGAAAAATAGGACATTTTAGGATGGAAAGAGGCCAGAGAGCCCACTGAGAGCTGCCTCTTCTTTAGTTCTGGTGCAGTATAATTTTCCTACTGATACCTGTCAAACCATTTTTAAAAGCAAAACAGCCTTTCCAACTAGTGACTTCTATTATTGCCTTTGGTGAATTTCCTGTGCTGGAAGCATCCTCCCGTGATGCTCTTCCTCCATCGGGGCCCAAGCCGCAGGGCGTTACTGTCCTGTCCTGAATTTCCAGGGGCCGCAGGTTCTCAGTGTCCGGCAAGCTATGCTTGCCATTCTTGATCCTGTTGCAAAATAAAATCCCAGCCCCTGGATCATTAGAAGGGAAATCGTTGGTCGCAGGAAGATCTAGGGCCTTCACATAGCCTTCTCTGCAAGAAACTGCCTGCATACCCCCCATACCAGAGGGAAAAGCTGCCTAAGCCTCCATGAGACTTTCATTTTCCCATGAGACTTTGCTGCTAACTTGGAGAAAATTACAACCAAAGAAGTTGCCTATTTCTGCTTTCTTTCCCCCAAGGCTCTGGTCTCAGCTGTGAGAATGAAATCAAGCCAGGCCTGGTGAGGAGTCTACAATTTCCTACACTCTGTGTTTGAGAAGTCTGTGCCTATTGAAGGAGGTGGAGAGAAGAGGTAGGGAGCAATTTTGCTACTGCATGGTGGCAGCAGTCTGCTAGTGAGCCATCTCGGGCCTCCTGGGAGCTGCCTTTCCCAGGTGGGAGTGCCCTTCAGGACTCCAGGGTTGCCCTCTTCAGGCTCTCATCATCCTGGCCACGCTGTGCTCCCTCTGTCCACTTATCTGCCAACCACAGTAGACAGAGGGAGGTCTGTGTGGAGAGAGCCACGGCTCAGTGTCACTAGTCTGCTCAGAACCCAGGAGAGGGCCTCCCGGGAGCAGGTGCCCAGTAAGTAAATATTGGTTGAATGAACGAGGAAAAATGTAGCCAAGTAACATTTTAAAGGGTGTCCAAGTGAAAATAAATAGAGTGAAGAGGGAACAGGGTCAGCCAACCATTCAGTCTCTGTTGGCACGTGGCACTCACAGCTGGTGTCTGGGCCTCCTCCACCACCCCGGCCTGTCCCCGCCCCAGCCACATTGGCCAGGTCCACGGAGATGACCTTTTGCCTCAGGTTCTCTGCTGAGCCCCAGGGTGCTGGGATCCCTGCCCAGCTTCTGTCCAGACCCTCCACTGAGGCAACAGACAGCCCCTCTCCCCACCAGCTGCTGGCTGACTTTTGCTGCAGTTTTCAGCATCTGGCAAAATGCCTCCCGGCCCAGACTTCCAGGGTCACCAGGCTCCCACTGCCACGCTGACCCACAAGATGAGCCATGCCTCAGATGCCAACACCTGCGAAGCCACACCCACACTTCCTCACCACTCTGACAAGACCTAGGCCCTCTCAGTGGCTTTTGAAGAGACCTGTCTCTATGGCCCCAACTGCCTCCTTGTCTCAAGCAGACTAACCTGCTAAGGACATGGCCCAGCCCACCACTGAGCCCATCCAGGTTTCTGTCCATGGACCAGCAATTTGTCCCCCAGTCTCACAGAAGACAAAGCATTAAGCGTTAAATGGGAGCTCTGCTGAGTTCATCCCTATGCTACATGCAACAGGGCCCCTGTCACAAAACCCTCCTCATTGCCTCCCATCACCACCCAATCATATTGGTCAAAAGCAGCTCTTCCTGGAAGAGATGCACTTTTCCTTACACACCAGTGAGATCCCAGTGGCCAGCTTTCACCAGAGCACTAAGAGACATCATCACAAACTGACTTCACATTAACACAACCTTAGTAAGAGCCACTGTGTCCAGCCACTGGGGCCTATCTTAACTACTCTCTCTCAGGGTAGTAGAGATAGCAAGGTTTCATTGTGAAGCTGTCTTTTGGCACTTCAGAATACAAGTTCCCCTGAATGGGACCCAAGAAAAGCCCACCTATGTTGCATAGGTTCTTTCTGTGGCAGTAAGACAAATACCACCAGCCCAGTAAGGTCCTGCTCCTGGGACGTGATGCAAAGCAGAGCAGTAGGCTGAAGGCAGGATATCTGAGAATAGGAAGTCTCTGAGTGGCAGCTATTCTGACTTCTCTATCAAAATGGCTTTAACTTGGGCAGCATCACAGATCCTGTGTTTTACGAGGACCAGGAGGGTGGGAGGAACCTTCTAGGAAGCCAAACCCTGAAGTATGGCTAATAGGCATTCCAATGTGAAGTTGCATAAGCCATTGATAAATGGTTGGCAGTGGTTAAAAATGAGTTTCCTGTGTATTTAAATCAGGCCCATTAAAACTATGCCAATTTCCATCTAAATACCTTGATTCTTCTGATTGGCAGTTTCTTTGAGAAACGGTCTTGAGTGTGGCTTTCTTTCTACTTGGTCCTAGAGCTGGTTGGGCTGGAGAAACTACCCATAGAATAGTCTAGACGAAGGCCCCCATGATGCCATTTCTTTTGCTTATGAAGGCTGAGGCCTTGAGGACTGTTGTCTAAGACCCCACGGCTCTCCCTCCAGGTCTCATGCTATTCGATCACAACACTGGCCTGTTCTCTAGCCAACACTTGGCTCAAGTAGACCAGAGCTGCAGACAGGCTTTCTGGTCGAAAGGCTGGGCCTACAGCAACGTAGAAGTTCTTACTGGTGAAGGCCCTATGCAATGTGAAACGTCTTGAAAGTGTGATCAGTTTACACCAGACAGCGGGCTGCCTCACACCAAAAGGGTACAGATGGGGTAAAGTGAGAGAATCAGGAGGGCAGCAGGCTGCCCTAGGCCAGACTGTGTTCAGGATGCTTTCTGACTTAAAGCCCAGGGCTCACAAGTCCTTCAGAACAATTCAACATCTTCCGAAGGACTTCTTTTGGATGAGTTGCTTTGAGTCCAAATCACCTCAAAACAGAACTGCTGCCTGATTTTGCTTTCTTCACTCTCCTTGGCTTCCTCATCTAATAACAATAAGAATAATAGTAAGAGTAATACATCATGTTCCTATAACAATGGACCATAGCTTGCATATGCTTTTCCCCCTGGGCCCATCACAACAATCTCACGCGAAGGGTTGGCAGAGCAGGGATTTTTAAGCCCACTTATATCAAGGAGAAAACTGAGGCTCCAAGGAGTTAAGAAATTCACCCAAGTCAAGTGGTAGAACTGTAACTTGAATAGAGTAATTCTACTCCAAGCTCTCCTCACTCCACGGCCTTCTCCGGAACAGTACCAGTGAGGTAGTTTCTGCAAAACAGAGCTGTAGTCTTTCTCAAACTGTGCTCCATCGAGATTTGCCTGTGACCTTGTCCCCTCAGCAGCCCCTAGAGACCACACACCAGCCACCCAGGACTCAGCTCAACTGCTCTAAGTCCCAGCTAAGGCCTTGCCCTGCTCCAGGATCACCTGGGGACCTGTGCCAGCTCTTTCACCCCTCCCTCTGTGGCAGAAGACTCACATGCAAATAAAGTGGGACATTGTATTTGCCTTGGGAAAGATGCAGCCAAATCAAACATGATGAGCACAGTCACTAAACATTCCAGGCATTTCCTTTCCAGTTTTCCTGCCCGTCACCCATGCAAATCTGATGTAGAATGGCCATGCAAGAATGTGATAAGTATTTTTTTCCTTCCTAAACTGGGATTTAGCATGAGGAGAGAAGAACTGGATGGAGAGAGTTAACTGTTGAAATATTTGCTCTCATTGGGCCAAGTATCTGTGGGAAGGAGCTGGGGTCATTCAGGACTGAAGGATTGCTGGAGGGGAAATGTAGGCGTGAGGCAGATTGTTAAGGCAGGCTTAGTCCCAAATCCACAGCTGGGACACAGACCATCTTTGTTGGGCTTCAGACCAGGGGTCCCTAACCTTTTTGGCAGCAGGGACCAGTTTCGTGGAAGACATTTTTTCCATGGACCGAGAGTGGGGGAGGGGGTGGGGCAGGGATGGTTTGGGGATGATTCAAGTACATTACATGGATTGCACACTTTATTTCTGTTATTACACCAGCCTTCACCTCAGATCATCAGGCATTAGATCCTGTAGCTTGGGAACCCCTGCTTCAGGCTACTCAAAGCAAATGGGCCAAGAGGTGGACACTCTTTGTGAAGAAATAGGTTGGTGCCCAGCTGCTGTATGGCTGCTTAGAAGCACAATACTTTTCCTACCTAGAGTTTGTCTCTAAGGACAGTAGACAAGTATCTGCTTAGGACTTATGAAACAGTAGGCATGAGGCAGGAGCATGCAAGACTCGCACGAAACCCTCAACTAAGCTGGCAGGAGACGAGATGGGGTGTATTGGGGTAGTATGACTGTAGATCAGGCTGGCAGGATGCTTCCTATCCTGACTGGAAAACCTGTCAGCTCACTGATCCCAGAGCTTAAATAGAGGTCTGGATGTAGGGAGGATTTGGGTGAGAAGGGAGTTCAGAGATGGGATGTGTCAATGTCCTCAATCTGAAACCAGAGAAGTATGGCGGGGGGGGGGGGTGGTACTCAGAAAAAACCAAAGCAAAATTGGGGCCAGCACTCAGGCTGCCAGGCCTAGGTTCATGGCACTTCTCCTCACACTCCAGGCTGACTCCAACACTTGGGCCACAGAGCTCAGGAGTAGATCAGCTACCTTCTTTCTCTCTTGCTGCTTGTCCTGAGGAGGGGGGACCCTCCCAGGGCTTAAGGGGAGGAAAGTGATGGCATGGATGACAATATCTCCAGCAAAGAGGAGCTATGAAGAGATCTAGGCCCTGTTTGCAATAGAAGAGATGGGAGAAAGGCTACCTCCCAACAAGGCCTTCCCCATGACTGGACCTTGTCTCAGATATCCTCTCTTCAAAGTTCACCAACTCTTACTCACATTCCTGGCTCAGCTGGCTCCACAGATTTCCCCTGGATAGTGTCTTTTTAGTACCATAATCATGCCTGGTGAGGGTCATCACCCCATTTTATGGAAGAAGGAGCTGAGGCTGTCGGAGGGATATGATGTGAGTGTCCAAACTCACAAGGCCATAAGTAGCCCAGCTGCGATTTTGAATTCAGGTTTCTCTCTGCCCTAAGCTTATATTCCTGACTCTCCATGGAGGTGGACAGGAAAGGGGAGCAATATGAAGAGGTTTATAATGATCTCTTCTTCTTCTAAACAGGATCTGGGCCAGACAAGGGGAAACAAGGGGCCTGGGTTTCTCAACTGGAAGACTCTGAGGTTGAGTTAACAAGGAACCACATGGAGGCACATGGCTGTGTATTTAATTCCATGACTGCCTCTTACTAGCAGTCTGCTCTATTCAAAGGAGGTCTGGTAGCTGTAGTCCTGACTGCCAACGTGTAGTGTGGGCCAGAGAGCTTGGGCCAGAATGAGCACTGCTGCTCCATGTCCCAATGTCATTCTGCGTAGAACCTGCATCCACTCATGGACCTTACTACCCTAAACTTCCACTAGCCATGTTATGGGCTGAACTGTGTCTCCCAAAGGGGTTCCCAGATGGCTCAGTGGGTAAAGAACCTGATTTACCCACTTTGCAGGAGATGCAAGATGGATCCCAGGGTCAGAAAGATCTCCTGGAGAAGGATATGGCAACCCAATCCAGTATTCCTGCCTGGGAAAATCCATGGACAGGGGAGCCTGTTGGGCTATGGTCCATGGGGTTGCAAAGAGTCAGACACGACTGAGCACTCACACACTTGTCCCCTAGCATTCATAAGTTGAAGTCCAATACCTTAGAATGTGACTGGATTTGGAGATAGGGTCTTTAAAAGGGCAATTAAGTCAAAATGAAGTCATTATAGGTATATGTATGTCTGATTCACTTTGCTGTACAGTAGAAACTAACACAACATTGTAAAGCAACTATACTCCAGTAAAATTTTAAAAAAATGAAGTCATTAGAGTGGGTCCTACTCCAATATGACTGGTAGGTATCCTAATAAAAAGAAGAGGTTGAGACACAGACATGCAGAGGAAAGATACTGTGATGATGTGGGCCATTTACAAATGAAGGAGAGAGGCCTGGAACAGATCCTTTCCTGACAACCCCTAGAAGGAAGCAGCTCTGCAAACGCCTTGATCTTGGACTTCCAGCCTCCAGAAGGAGACAATCAATTTCTCTTGTTCAAGCCACCTGCTCTATAGTACTTTATTACAGCAATCCTAGCAAATGAATGCACCAATTTACATAGCTCTGTCTTCCCTGCAGTACCATGAGCTCCCTGAGGGCAGGAGCCCAGCACAGCCTGGTCCCCAGTGCCCGGTGCCCAGTGAACGGCCATTCAAGAGTTGCTGATGGCAATGTTGCTCCGTGTGGGCTGGGAGGATATTGGCCTGGGAGGCCAGCTCCTCATTTCTCTCAGGACAGGTCTGGGGGGGCCTGCCTCCAGGGCCTTCCCTCCCTAGATCGTCTGCAGTCAAAGAGGATTTCCTTCATCACGGAAGAGGGTGGGTGCAGCTGCAGCAAGGAACCTGGTAACCCACTTTGCTGCAGACTCCAGGTGGCCCAGGGAAATACTCTTTTCACCAGATGGCTTGGGGTGAGGGCTTTGACAACCGGGCTCTGGTTCCTGAGCAAGTATGAGATGACTGGGCATGAAGATTTGGGGAAAGGAAAGGTTGGTCGAGATCTCAGAAAGTTAAGAAGAAAGTAGAATGCTGGGGTGAGGAGGACTCTGAACAATAGGCCTTGGCTGCAGAGACAAGAGAGTGGGCATCTGGGTAAGATGTAAGTAGTCTGAAGCCCAGAAGCCGAGTGGTGAGTAGTGGCTGAGGGAGTGAGGCAGCTGGGGCTACAGTGGGCTTCCTGGCCATGACCTGAAACTGTCTGGCCCTGTGTGCTCCCCAAGGTCAGAGGCACTTCCATTCTTTCCACAGTGCTCACTGCCAAGCTCGAGCCAAAGGCCCAGCATAGAGTTAAGTCTCTCGGGTAAGGCTTGTGAACCAAATTAACTTGCAGAAGAAGGAATGAATGCTAAATTTCTGTTTTAACTCTGTAGAAAGAGCTTCTCTCCCCCAAAAGAGACAGGGAATGAAAAGTAGAGAGACTTCATTGTGAAAAGCAGCTAATATCTAAATGTAAAGCTTCAGTTCCTGAGGGCAAAGAGGAGTTGCAACTTCAGAAGGGCGATAGCTCATAGTCATCTCCACAAACACGCAGAAGACAAGGAGATCCTGGATCCACAGTGAACCAGCTCCATCTAGCAGCGTGAATCATCATCGGCTTTGCATCTGTTTTGGTCTAACAACACAGGAAGAAAAGGCATTTACCAGGCCAAGGAAAATGCAACTTTCAGAGTGTCACCCTTGGCTTATCACCAATAGGCCCAAAGCTGAGTATGTACCATGAGCCCCTTCCTGAAAAAGTTCTTCCAAGCCTTCAGGACCAGGCAGCAGGAGCCACACTCCTGGTCAGAAGTTGTTCAGTCGCTCGATCATGTTGGACTCTTTGCAACCCCATGGACTGCAGAATGCTAGGCTTCCCTGTCCTTCACTGTCTCCCAGAGTGTGCTCAAACTCATGTCCGCTGAGGGTCAGAAACTAAATCTCTGCAAGGATGTGTGAGTCCTTGGTCCTGTTGCCTAGGTATATGTACTCTGACAGGCAAATGACATATCATATCATGGGCTGAGCAGTAAGATAGGACTTGCAGCTCTTCTGGAATTTGTCCTCAGTAAAGGAGACAAGGCCTTCAAAGCCTAGAGTCCACAGATGGAGTGGTTGGCACACATTGATGGTAGACTTGTGAGTACAGCCTAGAGCTCTTGACTCCTGGGTCCAGGCTCCTCAGACTGGACCACCCTGCCTACCTCTCAAACTAGACCCATAAGTCCCACTGGTCCAATCATCTTTATAGAATTGTCTGGTCAAGTCAGTGACCATTAATTTGGCTAATTTCTTTTCAGACCCCAGTGATCAGTTGTTTGCATCAGCCAGGGAATGAATTTAAATGGACTTGGGACTTCCCTGGTGGTGCAGTGGCTGAGACTGCGCTCCACATACAGGAGACTTGGGTTTAATCCCTGGTCAGGGAACTGGATCCCACATGTGCAATGAAGATAGAAGATCCCACATGCCCCAACCAAAACCTGACAAAGCCAAAAAAATAAATATATTTTTTTTAATTAAAAGAGATACACTGGCTGTTCAAACAGGCCCTTGACTACAGCTGGGCATAGAGGAATTTGTAATTTAGAATTCGGGGTTGTCTGTTATAGTTAATGGTACATTAAAGAACAACAGATTAAGAATAGGCCTATGTGATCCATCCAGGCAATGGAATACTATTCAGCAATTAAAAATAATGAGCTATCAAGCCATGCGAAGACATAAGGAAACTTAAATGCATATTGCTAGGTGAAAGGAGTCATTTACTGTGAAAAGAATGAAAGTCACAGTCTAAAAAGACTACATATTGTATGGTTCAACATATATGACATTCTGGAAAAGGTAAAACTATGAAGGCAAAAAAAAAAAAAAATCCCTTGTTGCCAGAAGTTTGAGAGGAAGTGGGGAGTGATGGGGGTGGAGCACAGATGATGTATGGTGGGTGTATGACATTATGTATTTGCCCCAAAACCATAAAATTGTACAATACAAAGGGTGACCCGAGGGTAAACTATGGACTTGAGTTAATGATACCATATCAACATCGGTTCATTACTTGTAACAAATGTACCACACCAATGCAAGATGTTGGTAATAGGGGAAACTGAGGGAGTATATGAGAACTCTCTGTAGTTTCTGCTCCATTTCTCTGTAAACCTAAAACTGCTCCCTCAAAAGTCTACAAGTTAAAGAAAATAAATAGGCCTAAGTGCTCAGATATGGAAAGAAGCAGTGCAGGTCTGGAAAGCTTCTATTCCATATCAGACAGAAAAGCAAGAAACCCTGGCTAAAAGTCAGCATCAACACACGGAAATAAATAGTGGACAATTTCATCCTGTATTTAAATACTTAGGAATATCTTTCTATGGGCATTATGTAGTCATGGTCTGTGGTGATACGTATCTAAACAACAGCCCTGAAAGTGAAAGTGTCACCTCAGTGAAAGTGTCTGACTCTTTGTGACCCCCTGGACTGTAGCCCACCAGGCTCCTCTGTCCATGGGATTCTTCAAGCAAGAATACTGGAGTGGGTTGTCGTGCCCTCCTCCAGGGATCTTCCAGACTCAGGGATCAAACTCAGTACCCAGGTCTCCCACATTGCAGGCAGATTCTTTACTGTCTGAACCATGTATGTTTCTAAACAACAGCCCTAGAACATATGAAAATAGAAAAAGCAAAACAAACCAGAAACTCAGAGGATAGTTGTCATTCTATGTATAAAAACACTACAAAATGTTCCCTTTCAATCTATACTAACTACATGACATCCTATGATTTTCCCACTGGAGGCAGAGGAAAGGGGTGTAGACCAAGAAGTGGAACTATTTAGACACTCCTTGTTCTTCTCCAGCCTGGGTTTTTGTGCTAAGTCCTTGAGTGCCTAGGACCTGGAAGAAACGAAACGAACAGATGTGGCAAAAACAAAACAAAACAAAACAAAAAACCATAAAAGAACACAGTTGAGAAACACCACTGGGTTGATCTTCTATGCACAATTGACCATTATGGAACATAGCACTTAGACTAAATTCTACACACAGTGCAAGGTACTTCAGCATAAGCATGATTAGCTGGCTTTTGTTGTGTTAGATCCCTGGAGGTGGGACCACTTTCAGAGGGTTCAAGAGGTCCCTCTAAAACACGTTCTTTTCACAAGAGAGAAGACTTGGAATTACAGAGACCACAGTTCTTCGAAAATGAATCCATAAATTAATTTCAATTTCAATAAAAATCCCAACAGATTGTTTTTCATCAAGCTTGACAAGCTGACAATAAAACTTACATGGACAAAGGGGCAGGGATAGTAAAAACATGAAGAAGAAGAAGAAAAGAATAAGCAGGGAACTTGCTATCAGGAAGCAATGCTTATTATGAGCTTACAGTAATAAAACTATGTGGTATGAGCATAGGAGCAAAGTAAAGCAGACCAATGAAATAGAACAGAAAGCTGAACGGTAGGGAAACTTGGTCTATGACAAAGGTAGTACAGTAGAGAGACGAGGCAAGGATAGTCTGTTTAATGAATGGTGCTTAGAGAATTGTTAGCCATGTAAAAAAAGGAAATATCTATACATAAATAAGTTCCAGGTGAATTATAAAGCAGTATGTAAAAGTAAAACATTAAACCATTAAAAGAAGAGAAAGGTAGGACACCTTAAGAGGAAAACACAAGCCAGCCATAAAATATTAACAAATTAGACTTTTTATCATTAAAACATTTATTCAACAAAGACAACATGAAGTTCAGAGATACCTACAGACTGGGAGAAGATATTTCCAACAGATATAATGCAAATATTTGCATTTATAACACCTTAAAACTTTCTCAGATCAAGAAATAAAAGACAAACAACCCAACTAAAGTGGAAAAGAAAATATGAACTACATAGAGGATGCGACCAAAAAGACCATTCCAGATACGAAAAGTCAGTCAAATCCCCAGTAGTCAGGGAAATAGAAACTAAAGCAAGAAGACACATCTCAAACCCACCTATTAGCAAAAATGTTACAGTCTAACAATATCAGGAATGTTGTTGATGATGGGAACACACCCTGTCGCTGGACGCTTCAACTTGGTGTAACTGCTTTGGAGGCCACTCTCATAATGCCTCATAGACAGCTGCTTAAACCATTGCTTAAAGTGGAGCTTAGACCTTAGACCATTGCTCTTTTTTAAATTAAATACTGGATACTAAACATTTCTCTCTAAGCACTGTTTTAGCTGCACCCCACAGATTTTATAATATTGTGTCATCATTTCCATTTAGTTTAAAACATTTTCTAATTTATCTTGAAATGGGTTATTTAGAAATGTGTTGTATAATATCTGCATATTGAACTAATCAAGAAAATGAGAAGATGACCCACAGAATGGGAGAAAACATTTGCAAATCATATACCTGATAAGGTACTTGTATCTAAATAATTAAATAACTCTTAAAATTTTATTGAAGCATAGTTGATTTACAATGTTGTGTTTAATTTCTCCTGTCCAGCAAAGTGACTCAGCTTTATATAATATATTCTTTTTCATATTCTTTTCCATGATGGTTTATCACAGGATATTAAGTATAGTTCCCTGTGCTATACAGTAGGGCTTTCTTATTTATCTATTCTATATATAATAGTTTGCATTTGCTAACCCCCTTCACCCTCCTCCCCCTTGACAACCACAAATCTGTTCTCTATATGTGTGAGTCTGTTTCCATTTCATAGATAAGTTCATCTGTGACACATTTTAGATTCCACATTTCAATGATATCACATGGTACTTATTTGTCTTCATCTGACTTCATTTAGGGCGATAATCTCTAGGTCTATCCATGTTGCTGCAAGTGGCATTATGTCATTTTTTAAATGTCTGAATAATAGTCCATTGCGGGCTTCCCCGGAGAAGGCAATGGCAACCCACTCCGGTACTCTTGCCTGGAAAATGCCATGGATGGAGGAGCCTGGTAGGCTGCAGTCCATGGGGTCGCGAAGTCGGACATGACAGAGCGACTGCACTTTCACTTTTCACTTTCATGCATCGGAGAAGGAAATGGCAACCCACTCCAGTGTTCTTGCCTGGAGAGTCCCAGGGACGGGGGAGCCTGGTGGGCTGCCGTCTATGGGGTCGCACAGAGTCGGACACGACCGAAGTGACTTAGTAGCAGCAGCAACAGTAGGCTTCCCAGGTAGTGAACACACATTCACATGTTTGAAAGTTTGCAACTTGAAGATTCGTACGTAGGGGACTTACTGTATATAAAACTGAATCACTTTGCTGTATACTTGAAATTAACACAACATTGTAAATCAACTATCCTTCAATTTAAGAAATACAATGTTTAATGTTATTCCCAAAGAAAATGTTTCTTAACTGAACTCTCTTGTCAAAGAAAATTGGTTTTATTTAATAATGGTTATGACCAAATTATAAGCACCTTCCTTTGTAACTCAGTCAGTAAGGAATCTGCCTGCAATGCCAAAGACCCAGGTTCAATTCCTGGGTTGGGAAGATTCCCTGGAGAAGAACATGGCAACCCACTCCAGTATTCTTGCCTGGAGAATCCCATGGACAGTGGAGCCTGGCAGGCTACAGTCCATGGGGTTGCAACAGTAAGACACAACTTTGCAACTAAACCACCACCACTTAATATAAAACTGCCCTGTGATGAAAATAATCTTTTGAGATGTGGTAAAAACTTCAGTAGAAGCTCTCCTTCTCATTTTTTTCTTACTTATCTGCAATCCTTAATCACAAAGTAAAACAAGTAAAATGCTAAATATACTGAGTGCTTGCTCAAATAATTTCTACTTCTGACAGTTACTTGGCACCAACATAATGCTTCCATGGGTCTGTTTAGCTCAGATTAAACATTTCATACTGGAAGTTTGCTTCTTTCTCTATTTGACCACAGCCTTACATGGAGACACAGCTTTTTGTTCTGGCATCAGTTCTGAAATCCTGTGGCTCAATTGGTTAGAGCCATATGAACCACAGATGTGGTCTGTCCAGGGCCCAGCTAGCAGCCCACCACACTGTACCTGTGAGTCCTGTGGTCCCCTCACCATTTCTGGGAGGCCACTGGACCAGAGTGGGAAAGGAGTCAGTGAGGACTCAAAGCTCTGTTAACCAAGAATACCAGGTTTCCCAGGACAGGAACATTTCCAATAGTTGGCTTCATTAACCAGGTTCTAAAAATATTTGCTCTTAGATTATGGTTTAGAATTTTAATGTCATGGCTAGAAATTTCAGATCCAGCCAGAAGAGACGGGATAGGGGGAGGGAAGTAAATGGAAGGACAACTGTGTGAGGCTCCCAGAACTTCAATCACCTTTCCTTATTTGATATCCTTGCTTTCCTCTGCCTACTTCCTAGTAGGGACTGAGTGGCAGTGAAGTCCCTAAAATGAAAGAAAATTCAGCTAGGAAGCGGAGCCTGAGTGCGTGCTAAGTTGCTTCAGTCGTGTTCTACTCTTTGCCACCCCATGGACTGCAGCCCGCCAGGGTCCTCTGTCCATGGGATTCTCCAGGCAAGAATACTGGAGTGGGTTGCTGTTTCCTCCTCCAGGGGATCTTCTCAACACAGGGATCAAATCTGCATCTCTTATGTCTCCTGCAGTGGCAGGCAGGTTCTTTACCACTAGCACCACCTGGGAAGCCCCAGGATGAGAGTAGCCAGGGCAAAGCAGAAGACAAGCATATGTGACATGGCATTGAGTCTCTGTGAACCTTCAATTCCTCATCTATCAAATGCGCCTCTCATACCCACACTGCCATACTGAATATGAGGATTTGGAGTCAGAACGCATGGAAAGAGCCCCTAAAAACTCTGGCCAAGAGGAAGCTCTTGTCTTTATTAAGAGTCTACCCTGAGGCTTATGGGAAAAGGGATCCTGGACCTGCCCAATAGGAAATAGCTCCAGAGGTCAGCTCTCAGGACCCCAAAAGGCAAATGGGCTTTCTAGGCATTTCAGGCAGCTGCATCCACCCCACCAAAGGACAAAAGCTTGGAGAATGCGCCCCATGGGTGGGTGGTCACACAGCTTTCCCTACTTGAAAATCAACATCTTCTGAGTGCATAGGGCCATGTGATGACCCTGTGGGTACTTTGGGGGAAGCAGTCACTGGACAAAAGAATTGTCCAGCAAGCTGTCTCAAAATCCCAATGCACCCTGGAATAGATGCTAAGTGAGTCCACTGCACGATACTGCTTTACTGAGGTGACTCTTTCCCTCACCACTCTTTCCACCTTTATCCAATATCTTTTAGTTAATTGTCAAATGGTGGTGCTCTTTTCAACACCTGCTTCTCCTGTGGTTGCTGGGGCTGGGCTGCCGAGGCTGCCTGACAATTTCTTAATTTTAATCCTAAGTCAAGGACAGTGCCAGAGCAACACAGGCGTGGCAGAATATGCAGGATAACTGTCTCATCTTGAGTTGACTTCCATGGCTTGTTCCATCCATTTTGGATTTTTGACCCTCTTTAGCTGCTGTGACCTTGAGGAAAAGCCATTTGAGTAGTAGCGTAAGTACCGCTAATTTAAGAAGGGGATCTGCTTTACATATATTAAATAATGTCTTTCAAACTGAAATGAGTGACTTTGGAGTGACTCGCTGCCTGGGAATTACCCTTTTCAATTATTCATGCTTCTCTTCTTTCTTTAACATAATTGAAGGCTGGCATCACCATCATACCTCATTCTGAGGAGTGGAGCAGAGATGGTTAGAAGGGATTTTTATTAATATCTGTGAGGGGTTACTCTAAAAAAATAAAGGAGAGAAAACTTGAATTTCTGTGTATCTATTATGTGACAAGCTCTATGCTAAGTTCTCTCTCTCTCTCTCTCTCTCTCTATATATATATATATATATATATATATATGTATGTACATATATATATATATATATATATATATAATCAATCAGTTCAGTCACTCAGTCATGTCCGACTCTTCGCAACCCCATGGACTGCAGCACACTAGGCTTCCCTGTCCATCATCAACTCCCAGAACTTGCTCAAATTCATGTCCACTGAGTTGGTGATGCCATACAACCATCTCATCCTCTGTCATCCCCTTCTCCTCCAGCCTTCAAACTTTCCCAGCCTCAGGGTCTTTTCCAATGAGTCAGTTCTTTGCATCACGTGGTCAAGGTATTGGAGTTTCAGCTTCAGCATCAGTCCTTCCAATGAATATTCAGGACTGATTTCCTTTAGGACGGACTCGTTGGATCTCCTTGTAGTCCAAGGGATGCTCAAGAGTCTTCTCCAACACCATAGTTCAAAAGCATCAATTCTTTAGCTCTCAGCTTTCTTTATGGTCCAACTTTCACATCCATACATGACTACTGGAAAAAACACAGCTTTGACTAGATGGACCTTTGTTGGCAAAGTAACGTCTCTGCTTTTTAATATGCTATCTGGGTTGGTCATAGCTTTTCTTCCAAGGAGCAATCATCTTTTAATTTCATGGCTGCAGTCACCATCTGCACTGATTTTGGAGATATATATATATGTGTGTGTGTGTGTGTGTGTGTGTGTGTGCAGTTACACATCTATAGCTTAATTTTCTTAAGAACCATAGAAGAGAGGTGCCATTAATTCATTTTAATAATGAAGAAAGTTGAAGTGGATAGATATTAAGCAGGTTACCCATGGCCATACAAGCAGTATGAGATACAGGCAGGATTCAATCCTAGTCTATCTGACTCCAAAGACTATGTTCTTTTAACTATACCACGTTCAGTTCAGTTCAGTTCAGTCGCTCAGTCGTGTCCAAACTCTTTGTGACCCCATGAATCGCAGCACGCCAGGCCTCCCTGTCCATCACCATCTCCCAGAGTTCACTCAGACTCACGTCCATCGAGTCGGTGATGCCATCCAGCCATCTCATCCTGGGTCGTCCCCTTCTCCTCCTGCCCCCAATCCCTCCCAGCATCAGAGTCTTTTCCAATGAGTCAACTCGTCGCATGAGGTGGCCAAAGTACTGGAGCTTCAGCTTTAGCATCATTCCTTCCAAGGAAATACCAGGGTTGATCTCCTTCAGAATGGACTGGTTGGATCTCCTTGCAGTCCAAGGGACTCTCAAGAGTCTTCTCCAACACCACAGTTCAAAAGCATCAATTCTTCGGTGCTCAGCCTTCTTCACAGTCCAACTCTCACATCCATACATGACCACTGGAAAAACCATAGCCTTGACTAGATGGACCTTAGTTGGCAAAGTCATGTCTCTGCTTTTGAATATGCTGTCTAGGTTGGTCATAACTTTCCTTCCAAGGAGTAAGCGTCTTTTAATTTCATGGCTGCAGTCACCATATGCAGCGATTTTGGAGCCCCCCAAAATAAAGTTTGCCACTGTTTCCACTGTTTCCCCATCTATTTCCCATGAAGTGATGGGACCAGATGCCATGATCTTCGTTTTCTGAATGTTGAGCTTTAAGCCAACTTTTTCGCTCTCCTCTTTCACTTTCATCAACAGGCTTTTTATCTCCTCTTCACTTTTTGCCATAAGGGTGGTATCATCTGCATATCTGAGGTTATTGATATTTCTCCCGGCAATCTTGATTCCAGCTTGTGTTTCTTCCAGTCCAGCGTTTCTCATGATGTACTCTGCATAGAAGTTAAATAAGCAGGGTGACAATATATAGCCTTGACGTACTCCTTTTCTGATTTGGAACCAGTCTGTTGTTCCATGGCCAGTTCTAACTGTTGCTTCCTGACCTGCATACAGATGTCTCAAGAGGCAGGTCAGGTGGTCTGGTATTCCCATCTCTTTCAGAATTTTCCACAGTGGATTGTGAGCCACACAGTCAAAGGCTTTGGCAGAGTCAATAAAGCAGAAATAGATGTTTTTCTGGAACTCTCTTCCTTTTTCCATGATCCAGTGGATGTTGGCAATTTGATCTCTGGTTCCTCTGCCTTTTCTAAAACCAGCTTGAACATTAGGGAATTCATGGTTCACATATTGCTGAAGCCTGGCTTGGAGAATTTTGAGCATTACTTTAGCAGCATGTGAGATGAGTGCTATTGTGCAGTAGTTTGAGCATTCTTTGGCATTGCCTTTCTTTGGGATTGGAATGAAAACTGGCCTTTTCCAGTCCTGTGGCCACCGCTGAGTTTTTCAAACTTGCTGGCATAGTGAGTGCAGCACTTTCACAGCATCATCTTTCAGGATTTGAAACAGCTCAACTGGAATTCCATCACCTCCACTAGCTTTGTTCATAGTGATGCTTTCTAAGGCCCTCTTGACTTCACATTCCAAGATGTCTGGCTCTAGATTAGTGATCACATCATCATGATTATCTGGGTCGTGAAGATCTTTTTTGTACAGTTCTTCCATGTATTCTTGCCACCTCTTCTTAATATCTTCTGCTCTGTTAGGTCCATACCATTTCTGTCCTTTATTGATACCATGTTAATATCTAAAAATATTGTTCTTTATATATGAGGCAGGAAATGTCCATGATGGTCCTGGATTATCTTTATATCTAGCAAACAAGCTTTCAAAGACTACTAAAGTCATGTAAAGAAAGCTTAAGGAGTCATTTTAAAGAAACTCCCAATGCAGGCCTCAATATGAATAAGAACAATGGATTAAAACACATCAAATATGTTAAATTCATGAATTCATCATCATACTTTAAGAAGTAATCCTTCATTGACTTTACTTGCAGATGCTGGTGAATCAGCTCAGTGTTTTCAATCAGGCATTTATCTTACACTGTTATATAAGCTGTGCTCTCAGATAGATAATCAAGTAGTAGATATACAGATGTACTCCATCTAACAAATAAAGAAAGGAAAAATAAAATAAGAATATAACAGTTTTGCAGTCCTTCATGAATGAATGAATCTAGACTTGATCATCAGTGGCTGACATAAAAAGAGACACCCAGATAATATTACTTAATGGAGAGTGCAAAACCATGTATGAAGTAGTATCACTAAAAACAAAACAAAAAGTAAAAAGCTTAAACATGAATCTGATTAAGCCTCTAAAATCAATTACTAATTTAGAGAAAACACAAAAGTCTGAGGATTCTTAGTGTATCTATTAAATGTAACAATGGGAATGCAATTAGCAAAATCCAGAGTATGACAAGCTCTATGCTACGTTCATTCTCTCTCTCTCTATAAATAAATAAATAAATAAATAAATAAATAAATATATATATATATATATATATAAATGCTACAAGGAAAATAATCCATCTTCTTTAAAAACTAAATTGCAAGATGAAAAAAGATCAAGGGGGAACCTGTAGGTTAAGAGAGACTAAAAGGCCATATCAATCAATTACAGCATCTAGTTCATATTTATAGCTTTATGCAAACAAACAAGAATCCATTTACCCCAACTGTAAGATGATTGGAAACTGGAACACTGGCTGGATATCCATTGATTCTAATGAAGTTTTGTTCATTCTGAGCTGTGATGATTGCATTGTGGATATGATTTTTAGAGTCCTAACACTTTAGAAATACACACTGAACTATTCACAGATGAAACGTTTATGAGGTCTGCAATTTGCTTTAAGATATTACAGAATGAAGGAAAGTGAATGTGTGGTATAGATGAAAGAACGGCCATGGAGTGATCATTTTTGAGGTTTGGTGATAGGGTACCCTTATGTAATTCTATCTGCTTTTGTGTATCTTTTTGTGTAGTTAAATGATATAACACATATATATGATTTGAAGATACATGCATACATATATACATGCCAAAATCCCACCTCTTGGAATTGATCCTATGGGTATACAGTGGAATCACATATATGAGTCATACAAATTCAAAAGTAGGCACTCAGCATACAGAGAGGGAGAGGGGAGAAAGGTGTGACAGGGACAGAGAAAGAGACAGAGACAAACACATAAAGACAGAGAAGAAACAGTTCAGAGAGACAACAGTTGAAATGGTGCAGCAAGTTGGGCCGACAGTTCTGCTTAATGACTCTGCTCTGCCCTAGAGAGAAAGTAAGGTGGACGCTGTGGTTCTGTTACTCCCTCGGTGAGTCTCAATCTCCATGTGGCTCTCATAGAGTGAGCATCTCATTGTGATTCTGGTGTTCAAAGATGCATACATGTCATTCAACATGGCTCATAACCACAAGCTCATCTCCTCATCAGGTGCTGAGCCATGCTCAAAGATCTATTTCAATACCGGAGGGCAAACAGACTCTGCTGGAATGATGAAGATAGGGTATGTTAGCCTTCCTAAGGGAATTTTAAGGGTGTTTTTGATTATATGGGATTTTCTCCATATGTGGTAGTTAAATAATCTAACAAAAGATGCAAAAGTCCACTGTACCCTACATATGTGTGTAACAGTATATATAATACATTTTTTAATATTTAATGCATTATTGTAATACTTTAAAAACTGAAGAAATCCTAAATGTTCACTAATCCAATGTAGATTGTTTAAACATAGTGTATCCCCACAATGGAATACTTTATGGAGCTTTTTACAGAGAAGAAGGTAGATATTTCCCATCTATGGATAAGAAAAGATGTCCGAGACATACTGCTACTTGAAAAAAGCACATGGAAAGACAGTGTATATGGTGTGCTTCCATTTTTGTAAAAAAAAAACAAAAGAAATAAAGATATACATATGGATACATTCACACCACCATGGTGCTTTTATTGTAGGACATTTCAAGGAGAATACACAAGTAATCAGCAACAGTGATAGACTCTGATGAAAGGGGAAGGGAATTTAGGCTGGGAGGGTTACTTCCTTTGCACTCTACACTCTTTTATATAGCTTGAAATATCATGTGCATGCATTTCAAACTTTTGCTGAAGGATAACCTACATATAGAAAACTGCACCATTCATACCTGCACAATGAATGAGCATAAAGTGAACACACCCAAGTAACCACCACCCAGGCCCCCAAATAGAACATTACCAGTCTCCAGAAGCCCCATTGGGCTGGTCGTTTTCCTCCTAAAAGTTAACTACTGTACTAATTTCTAATGCAACAGTGTAATTTTGTCTCTTTCTGAATTTTATAGAAATTGAATCAGACAGTGTGATTCTTTAGAGTCTGACTTATTTTATTTATTAATTTATTGACCATACAGCATATGGGATCTTAGTTCCCTGATCAGAGATAGAACCCACATCCCCTGCACTAGAAGTGAAGAGTCTTAACCAATGGACTGCCTGGGAAATCTGGGTCTGATTAATTTTGATCAACACGATGTTTGCAAGCGTTTTCCATGTTCTTGTGTATAGCATGTACTCTAATTTGTACCATATTCCATTGTATACATGCACCACAATTTATTTATATATTCACTGTTGATGGACATTTGGGGTATTTCCACTATTTATTTGGCTGGTATTAAATAATGCTTTAATGGATATTCTTGTATGTATTCTTGTATATGTCTTTTGGTAAATACATGAATGAATCCTAGCCAATCTAAAAGTCCACTTTCCTCACCTTCAGATACTATTCTGATATTCAGTTAATGCTTCATGAATGTATCAATGAATTCCTTAGATCTCACAGTAGTGACCAGATGGTCCTAGCAGGATCTTTCCATTTGGCTAGGGGCCTGAGTCTATGCTCAGTTTCAAACAGATATCACAAAGAATAGGAGCTTGAGGGAGAGAGAGAGCATGGGTGAAGTTCCAGTAGAGTCTCTGAAGATCTGAAATTTAAATGGAGCTCTGAAAAAGAGATAAGGTATAAAGGTAGTAATAAACCTGATATTTGGTAAGTCACATATTCAGCACAATGTACCTTCAGACCAAAGCAGAGGGAATGAATATCAGGGGAGGAGATCTGGGTCAGTTCATGAGGCCCTTGAATGCCAAACCAAGGAACTGGTTTTATGCAGTTATTGAAGATTTTTGAGTAGGGTGAGAAGAAATCATGATGGAAGAATTACTTCCAGAGATGAAACTGTCGTGTGCAGCACAGACTGGATTGGGGAAGAAGATAAGTAGAGATTTTACTGCTATTGCTATAATCCAGGCAAAGACAACTAATGTTCAAAATTGGGAGAAAGCAACAGAGACAGAAAGGCAGAAACAAGAAGGAAGGTTCTTCACAAAGGAAGAACCACCAGGGCTCAGAAGTGATTAGGTGTACAAAAGGAAGCAGAGGGGAGAGTTGAGGATGCCATTGAGGCTTGGGGCTAGGAGAACCACAAGACAGACACCTCTGTCACTGTGGGGGCATCCTTTGTGATAATGAAAGACTAGAGCCAACCCAAATAGCTGTCAATATGGACTGACTAGTTAAACAAACTCTGGTTCCTCTTTGGGATGGCATGCTATACAGTTAAAAAAAGAGGAGCAAGGAAGATCCCCATACAGTGACAGAACAATCTCCAAAACGTTAAGTGGAAAAATGAGGAGCAGAGCAATGTTTGTAGTACATGCTACAGTTGTGTAAGAAATAGGGGCGGGGCTTCCCTGGTAGTCCAGTGGTTAAGAATCCACCTGCCAATGCAGGGGACTGGTGTTTGGTCCCTGATCCAGGAAGATTCCACATGCCATGGGGCAACTAAATCCATGCACAACTACTGAAGCCCACATGTTCTAGATCCCATGCTCCACAAGAGAAGCCACTGCAATGAGAAGTTTGTGCGCTACAACTAGAGAAAGCCCATATGCAGCAACAAAGATCCAGTGCAGCCAAAAATAAATTAATAAATAATAACATTTTAAAAATTTCACTCTTTTTTTTAAAAAAAAAAAGAGAGGGTGGAAAACAACTACTTCTCATTTGTTTAATATTCAAATATATAACAGATGCATAAACAAAACCCTGATAAACATGATTGCTCTAGAGAGAAGAAGGATAAAGAATGGAGGCAGGATGGAAGAGAGAATTTTAGGATATCTCCTGTTATGTGGTTTTGACTTTGGAACTCTGTAAATGTTTTATATAAAATAAATTTAAAAGAAAACCCCTAAAATTCAGAAAAAAATGAGTTAATTGAATCAAATTGTGTATCAACTTGGCAGCATAATCACACAGAGAAAAATGACTTCAGGTGACTTTTAAACACAATACTTTGACTATCTCCCTAGTAGGATTTAGTTTAAGGGCAAAAGGAAGAGCAAAGAAATCTTAAATTGTGTTCAGAAGTTTTGCTAGTAATACTAGAATTCTTCTTTGGAAATTTTTCCAGATATACTATAGGGGAATACAAGTAATTATGCTAATATCATTAGGGACCATGACTTTCAGAGTGGGAGACAAGAGACAGTTACAAAATCAAAGATGTTAAATAAACGCCTATACTCTTAAAGTCAACTTTGAACCATCAATAGGAACTCATTTTCCTTTTTTAAAAATATATTCATTTTTCTAAACCCTTTTCACTAAAAAAGACCTGACAACCTAATATCAGTGAGGAAACCCAGCCTTCAGACTGTGCTCTCTTAATATCATTTTTCATCAAGAGGAGCTAGAGTTCCTTGGTGAAATGGCTGACTCCAGGACTGGGCTTGTAATTGTACAAGATGAGCCTGAAACATTGTGTCAAACCAAAAATCAAGGAATCTATCATCACAAAAGGAAACAGAAGCCAACTTGAAAAGACCCCCACTGGCCTAAGATGAGACACTTTTAGCAACCAAATGAATGATTACAATGGATTGAAACACATTAAATATATAAAAATCCATTAGTTCATAACAATACTTAAAAAGACCATTGGAGGTTGCTAGGATACCAACTCATTCTGAAAAATGATGTTTTTAAAAGGAAGTAACCAAACATTTATCCTGCCTTTCTTTCTTTCTTTTTTTTTCTTGTTTACACTGTAATTCAAGGTAACTAAATGGCTGGTAAATAAAATTCTTCTTTATAGAAAAACCTTCAACTAATAAATGTAGAAGGAATAGCAATTAGAAAAATGCCATTTTGCAACTCTTAATACAATGATGGACCTAAGCAGTAATCATCAATGGCTGTTAAAGCCATTAGGAGATATTATTTGAATCGGCTGATCAATCTTAGTATTGCTAAAAGTGGGGCAATCGGGCATTATTTGCCTCATGAAATAATGTGATAGAAGTTACACAGCACTGACTGTGAAATATCTTTTACCCAAAATTTCAACCTGAATCTAATCAAAGCCTCTAGACAGAACTACCAGTTTACAAGGGATAGAGAAATAAGTTCAAGGACAATATGAGAAAAGCAACCAAGTAAATTGAGACAGAGACATTGTTCAGGGCAAATGACCTGGCTTCCCCAACAACTCAAAAGCAATAAAAGGTATAGGAGACATAACCAAGTGCAACATGTGGGCTTTGGATTCTAATTCCAACAAAATTAACTATAAAATGATATTCTTGGGAAAACCAGAGAAATTTGAATACAGATGGGGTATTAAATTACATTAATGAATTGTTAATTTTGTTAGATATTAGAATAGCAGTTATCATATTGCATATAACCTATGTAATATACTATAACTATATATATATAATACATATGATGGTATATTGTAACTACTGTGACACACACACATATTTATGTATATGGGCTAAAAAAAATGAAAGGCATTACTGCTAATGAGAAAAGAGAAGATGGAGGAAAGAGGTTAGTTTAGGGGGAAAGGGATGAGAATTTTAAACATGAACTTCAGGAAGACAGCCAAATAACAGGTATAAATGTGCAGCAGGAGCTTAAACATGCGCACTTGAAGCTCAGAAGAAATGTCAGAGCTGAAGAGAGATTTGGGAGTCGTTCATACAGATGCCTCTAAGGAGTGAAATTGTAGGATTCTATTAATTTCACTGGGAAAAGAGAAGAAAGGGCCTGGTCCAAACCTTCTAGAATATTTACCTTATGGTGAGGTGTTGGTAGTGGGTGCAGAAGAGGTGATGCTGAGAGAAAAAGAGGAAAAGGAAGACTCAACACCAATGAAACAAAACAAAGAAGGGGTGAGAAAAGTAAGAGAAAACCCCAAATAGTTCAATCTCATGAAGACCAAAGAAGGAAAGGATTTCAGGGAAAGGGTGGTCAACAGTGTTAAGTCCTCGAACAAGACCGAAGAGGATCAAGCCACAGAAAGTGAACTATCTCTTACCACACATTCCTACTATGTATCCAAATTAATTTCAAGATGACAATGACCGTGCTAACAATAGTGAGCCTAGAAGAAACTGTCTTAATCAGCAGCCTCCATCTGTTCCTCCATTCATTCCTTCCCTGACTCACCTTCTTGTCCAGCCTCTCATTTATTCAGCATTACCGAGTCCCTGCTCTAAGCCGAACCCTTGCTACATTCTGTAGACACTGAAACAAACACAATATCTGCCTTCCAGCTTAACGAGGAAGACAAACCTGGAAAGAATGACAGCGTAGTGTTAATATTTCAGCATCAACTTGTTGAACATGTATTCTGGGCCAGGCACTAGGGAGGCACTAGATATACAAACACAAACAGGAGGTTCCTGTGCCCCAGGGCTCAGAAAAACAGCTGGGAAGGCAGACAAAATTAGAATGCAATACGGACTAGAAATACAAGGAATGTGCACATTATAAGAGAGCACAGATTAGGAGTTGCAGCTTGTAGGGAAGTCTGTGAAACAGGGACTGTTCATATGCCTATTTCACATGCAAGAAAACTGAGGTACAGGCAGGTAGGGTGACCACTGTGAGTGGCAGAGCCAGGTTACCAACTCTGTCAACCCTGCCCGAATGCCTCTTCCAAGACTCCCATTCTCCTTCCATTGTGCCACCCTGGTTATTACTCCAGGGGCACAGAGCAGGTGCTCAATGTTTGCTGAATGAATAAATGAGCTATGTGACTTCACAGGACTGTTGGAAAGGCTCACTAAGATAAGTACTAGGCTCATTAGAGGTTACTGCATAGAGTTGCGGTGTAGGATGGCAGGTGAGGACGTAAGGACACCATACCCAGAGGCTCTCTGCTGGGCAGGCCACTCTTACCAAAAAGGGCAGGCAGGTAACAAGCGTGTCTAGACAACAAGTGATTGGGATCAGGGGCCTCTGAGCCCAGGGAGCAGGATCTCCATCACAGGGACTGAGGGGTGGTGGCAAGGGCCAGGTGAAGTCACAGCCCTGGAGCGCTCATGCTCTGAATGCAGGGGCTCAGGACCCCAAACCAGGCCAACAGCACAGAGCGGCAACACTGGCCAAGCCGACCTGGTTCAAGGTTCACCAAGCCACCTACCTGAGGCTCTAGAAAGCCCTCTGAAGGTGAAGGAAGAGGAAGAAGAGGGAAAATTGAAGGAGGAGGAAAAGGATAAAGATGAGGAGGGGAGAGAAGGGGGAAAGGAGAAGATGGTGGCTAGGCATGCATGCTAAGTCGCTCAGTGGTGTCCAACTCTTTGTGAACTCATGGACTGTAGCCCGCCAGGCTCCTCTGTGCATGGGATTTCCCAGGCAAGAATACTGGAGTGGGTTGCCATTTCCTTCTCCAAGAGATCTTCCTGACCCAGGGATCGAACCCATGTCTCTTATGTTTCCTGCATTGGCAAGCAGGTTTCCTGCACTAGCGCCACCTGGGAAGACCCAGTGGCAGCTAACATTTACCCAGTGCTGACAGTGGGCCACGTGCTGGGCTTTACAGGCTGTCAAGGAACCCTCCCAATCATCCCATGAGGCAGAAACTAACATTTAACCCTCCAGTTTATAGATGAGACATAAAAGACATAAACTTCCTTGATGTTGCAAAGCCAGGGTGGCCCTGGCTGGTGACGTACCTTAGACTAATCAACACAGCTGAATGAAAAGTCTGCTGCAGATTCTTCTGCAGGTTGCAGAGAGAAGGTCCTGGGGTGGGAGGCAAAAATGTTTCCAGTTCCTGGGAACTCCTGAGGTCACTAATCCCTTGATCTGTAACAATGAAGACAAGGCCTTGCCTTGGGATACTGCCTTGCAGTTTACAAAGCCTTTCATATACATCACTCAACAGGTCACTTTGGAAAAAACAGTTAAACAAGGATGAAAAAAAGCTGGTTCTTGATCCTAGAAATGTCCCCCAGAAGACTGAGTATTCCTCTCTGCTTCAATCCATATATATTTCCCAGATATCTCGGGTCTTCCTGGAATTTCTATTAAGAATTTCAGCTATCCCAACAAGGATGTTCAGTCATCATAGTTTCTACTAACATAAGGAGCCCACATCTCCCAGTGTCCAGTTCATTTCACTTTCTACCCTAGCTGGGGCCAATGCTTCCATGGGAATAGTAGAAGGGAAACAGGCTCCACAGGAGCTGAGGTGTCACTCTTGGGTTCTGGCCCATTAGCCCCCAGTTCAATTCTCCTACTCTATTCAGATTGCCAAGCTAGACCTATCCTCACATAAGGCCACTTATCCTCACACCTAGAGGCTCAAGCCCAACCCAGTTCCCAGACCAATCCTTCCATAGGCATGGGGGCCAATGCCTGGCCAGGAGGCTGGTGGATTAGGACCAGGCTGCTTTCCTGGGTCTGGTGCCCCCAAAGTGACACCTGAGAGTCTGTAACGACCCCAGATCAGAACTCTTTCCAAGCCTGCCTCTTACACCGACTCAGGCTTAACAACTAGCCTCCTGCTTCAATTCCCACTCCTAAGTCCCACATGTTGTCCTATCAACTGTTTCAGCCCCCCTACAACTAGCACCCTGATGGATGAGAATATCTTCCCTGTCTCCTCCCTGAACGCGTAGTGCAGAGGATGGTCCTCAATGCATGCCTTCTGGGTGGATAAGCCCTTCTGTCCTGCCTGGGTCTTGCACACCCTTCTCTCTGGAACTAGCACCTTGGCCCAGTGCAGGGTCTGGCCTTTAAGGGGAGAGGTCTTCTAGGTAATGATTGGCTGAAGATCCAAGCAATGCTCACACACCCACTCTTTACTTATGTGATTTCAAACAGGATGCTGAAGCTGTCCGTGTCCCAGTTCACTCACAGGGTGGATGTGAAGACCAGAAGAGTGGAGCCCTTGGACTTCCCCTAGCTTATGGACTTGGGCTGCCCCTCAGGTCTTTTCAGGGACTGTGCTGCTCCAGGCAGTGTCTGCACAGGGAACTTCTCCTTCAGCTTATCTTCATATGAATCAAGCTGGCCCCTTCTTTGCCTCCCCTCAACATGCACACTGATTCCAGGCTGTGGGATTCAAGCACAGGCCAGAAAATGAATAATACTAGCAACCCAAGCTTCTTGGCAACAGGTGAGAGTTTTTAAACTTTTAAAATGAAGAACAGAATCCTTGTAGGAATCTCAGCTTCAGCTCTGCCTAGCTAAGTGATCCTGAGCAAGTTATTCAACTTCTTTGAATGTCAGTTTCCTCATCCCTGGGCTTCTCTGATAGCACAGATGGTAACGAATCCACTCAAATTGCAGGAGACCCCAGTTGGATTCCTGGGTCAGGAAGATCCACCGGAGAAGGGCTAGGCTACCCACTCCAGTATTGCTGGGCTTTCCTTGTGGCTCAGCTGGTAAAGAATCCACCTGCAATGCAGGAGACTTGGATTCGATCCCTGGGTTAGGAAAATCCCCTGGAGAAGGGAAAGACTACCAACTCTAGTATTCTGGTCTGGAGAATTCCATCATTGTATAATCCATGGGGTCGCAAAGAGTCAGACATGGCTAAGAGACTTTCACTTATTTTTTTCATCCCTAAAAAGGAGACTCCATGGGATGTTGTACTTCAGTGCCTGGAAATAGGAAGAGCCACTGAATTCTAACTAACATTAGACATGGTTGCAGATGACACAAGAACATTCACATCTTCACTATCAAGCTAGTGTCCTAGGACAATTGCTCAATAAGTCCTAAGTGGAAAAGACATTTCTGACTTGATCAGTCCAGCCAGCAGGTGAGGAAGGCAGAGGAGACCCTGGCTTCCCCAGAAATGGAGAGCAGAGTCTGGGTAACTGAGTGACTTGTTCCAAGTCAGGGTCAGTGAGCAGGAGAGCCTGGACAAGAAACTTCTATCTTCTGACTCCCAATTTTCTGTTTACTATTTTATGTCACTTGATCCGATTTGGTGATGGACAAGGAAGTCTGACGTGCTGAAGTCCATGGGGTCACAAAGAGTTGGACATGACTGAGTGACTGAACTGACTGAACTGAACTGATCCAATTTAGGGCCAGGAAGGAGCTTAGAGATGACCTAGCATAATCCCTAGGAAGCATCACTACCAACAAAATTAGTGGAGGAGATGGAATTCCAGTACAGCTATTTCAACTCTGAAAACATGATGCTGTGAAAGTGCTGCACTCAATATGTCAGCAAATTTGGAAAACTCAGCAGTGGCCACAGGACTGGAAAAGGTCAGTTTTCATTCCAATCCCAAAGAAAGGCATTGCCAAAGAATGTTCAAACTACCAGACAATTGTACTTATCTCATACGCTAGTAAAGTAATGCTCAAAATTCTCCAAGCCAGGCTTCAGCAATACATGAACTGTGAACTTCTAGATGTTCAAGCTGGATTTAGAAAAGGCAGAGGAACCAGAGATCAAATTGCCAACATCTGCTGGATCATCAAAAAGCAAGAGAGTTCCAGAAAAACATCTATTTCTGCTTTATTGACTATGTCAAAGCCTTTGACTGTGTGGATCACAATCAACTGTGGAAAATTCTGAAAGAGATAGGAATACCAGACCACCTGGCCTGCCTCCTGAGAAATCTGTATGCAGGTCAGGAAGCAACAGTTAGAACTGGACATGGAACCACAAACTGGTTCCAAATAGGAAAAGGAGTTCGTCAAGGCTGTATATTGTCATCCTGCTTATTTAACTTATATGCAGAGTACATCATGTGAAATGCTGGGCTTGATGAAACACAAGCTGGAATCAAGATTGCTGGGAGAAATATCAATAACCTCAGATATGCAGATGACACCACCCTTATGGCAGAAAGTGAAGAAGAACTAAAGAGCCTCTTGATGAAAGTGAAAGAGGAGAGTGAAAAAGTTGGCTTAAAGCTCACCATTCAGAAAACGAAGATCATGGCATCCAGTCCCATCACTTCATGGCAAATAGATGGAGAAACAGTGGAAATAGTGGGCTCCAAAATCACTGCAGATGGTGACTGCAGCCATGAAATTAAAAGATGCTTACTCCTTGGGAGAAAAGCTATGACCAACCTGGACAGCATATTAAAAAGCAGAGATGTTACTTTGCCAACATCCATCTAGCCAAGGCTATGGTTTTTCCAGTAGTCATATATGAATGTGAGAGTTGAACTATAAAGAAAGCTGAGCACTGAAGAATTGATGCCTTTGAACTATGGTGTTGGAGAAGACTCTTGAGAGTTCCTTGGACTGCAGGGAGATCCAACCAGTCAATCCTAAAGGAAATCAGTCCTGAATATTCATTGGAAGGACTGATGCTGAAGCTGAAACCCAATACTTTGGCTACCTCATACAAAGAGCTGATTCATTGGAAAAGACCCTGATGCTGGGAAGTATGGAAAGCAGGAGGAGAAGGGGATGACAGAAGATGAGATGTTTGGATGGCATCACTGACTCAGCTGACATGAGTTTGAGTTAACTCTGGGCATTGATGATGGACAGGGAGGCCTGATGTGCTGCAGTCCATGGGGTCACAAAGAGCTGGACACGACTGAGCGACTGAACTGAGCATAATCCCATCATCCAGAAATGTGAAATCTGAGGACATTTCACAAGACCAAAGAGATGGTCAAGGCAGTCAGCTGGGGAGTAGAGACAGGTCTCCTGATTCCCAGCATACTGATCTATCCACCACATAACTATTTACCTTGTAAAACTCACCACATTGTTTCTAGTTCAGCAAACACAGTCATCCTATAGGTGCCAGGCTACCACAGCTTTCTAGAGAAACACCCAAGTGATAAGTGCAGAAGCCTCCTGAAGTGACAGGCCCACCCTCAGAGTACCAGATTCATTCTTCATGGAGGGTGCACTTCCCATGTGATTTGAAAAAAAAAAAAGTGTCAATGCAAATCTCAATGGGGATCAAGAGTGCACCAACAGTACAAGCTTGGTGGTATGGAGTACCATCTTTGAAGTGGAGCCTACAGTATTTCTGGAATGTCAAGCATGAGCTCTGAGAAACACGCTACTTGGCAGGTCTTTCTAAAGCAACAAAGACAGTTAAATGAGGCCCAAGTAGCACAGGATATTGTTGTTTACATGGGACCCTTATCCCAGGGCTGCGGGAAATGGAGCCAAATTCCACAAGCTCTTTTCTTGCAAAAGATGCTTTGCAAAACAGAGAAGGCCAGTAATGCTTCTTGGTTTGCTGTTCTTTCTTGAAGTCAGATTCATTAAAAAGAAAAAAAAAAAGGTGTCCTCAGAATTTAAGCTCAAACCCTGGGGAGATGTATTAGGTTGTTCCACTTGGAGTTAATCGGAGAATGCAAAAGTCAAAAGAGCAACATGTTTGCCTCAAATGAAGAACACATGAGGAGAGGGCAAAAGTAAACAACTAATTCATCAATGTCACAAAAATGAGATAGCCACTACTCTTTAAAATATTTCAAAATTCAAAGAGTTTCTGCTGAAAAGTGAGGCTGCTGCTGTTGCTAAATCGCTTCAGTCCTGTCCAACTCTGTGCAACCCCATGGACTGCAGCCTACCAGGCTCCTCCATCTCTGGGATTTTCCAGGCAAGAGTACTGGAGTGGGGTGCCATTTCCTTCTCTGGAAACGTGGGGGGATGTTTTCTACAGAAGAAACTCAACAAAATACCACCAAATGGATTTGTTATCCTCTTCCCTGTTGTTAGGGCCTCCCTGGTGGCTCAGATGATAAAGAATCTGCCTGCAATGCAAGAGACCTGGCTTTGATACCTGTGTTGGGAAGATCCCCTGGAGAAGGGAATGGCCATCCACTCCAGTCTTCTTGCCTGGAGAATCCTACAGACAGAGGAGCCTGGTTGGCTACAGTCCATGGGGTCTCAAAGAGTCAGACACTACTGAGCAACTAACACTTTCACACTTTCCCTGTTGTTGGGTCACAGTGACTGCAGACGTCTGTGATTGATGGAAGAGGTCTGTCTCCATCCTTACAGTGTACCCTGCCAAGAATGCAAATCACGAGTACCTTGCTTTACATCGTCAAGCATCAGCAAGATAATACTGGCATCTGCAGGGTCAGTCAATGCCATGATGCTTGGGTCCCTCTGCTTCCAACATAAATAGCCTTTGTAAATTACAGATCTGATAGAGAGAGCGCCTGAAGAACTATGGAGGAGGTTTGTGACATTGTACAGAAGGCAGTGATCCAGACCATCCCAAAGGAAAAGAAATCCAAAAGGGCAAATGGTTGTCTGAGGAGGCCTTACAAATAGCTGAGAAAAGAAGAGAAGCTAAAGGCAAAGAAGAGAAGGAAATATATACCTATTTGAATGCAGAGTTCCAAAGAATAGCAAAGAGAGATAAGAAAGCCTTCCTCAGTGATCAGTGCTAAGAAATAGAGGAAAATCATAGAATGGGAAAGACTAGAGATCTCTTCAAGAAAATTAGAGATACCAAGGGAACATTTCATGTGAAGATGGGCACAATAAAGGACAGACATGGTATGGACCTAACATAAGCAGAAGATATTAAGAAGAGGTGGCAAGAATACACAGAAGAACTGTACAAGAAAGATCTTCACAACCCAGATAACCATGATGGTGTGATCACTAATCTAGAGCCAGACATCCTGGAATGAAAAGTCAAGTGGGCCTTAGGAAGCATTGCTACAAACAAAGCTAGTGGAGGTGATGGAATTCCAGCTGAGCTATTTCAAATCCTAAAAGATGATGCTGTGAAAGTGCTGCACTCAATATGCCAGCAAATTTGGAAAACTCAACAGTGGCCACGGGACTGGAAAAGGTCAGTTTTCATTCCAATCCCAAAGAATGGAAATGCCAAAGAATGCTCAAACTACTGCACAATTGCACTCATCTCACACACAAGTAAAGTAATGCTGAAAATTCTCCAAGCCAGGCTTCAACAGTCTGTGAAACGTGAACTTCCAGATGTTCAAGCTGATTTTAGAAAAGGCAGAGGAACCAGAGATCAAATTGCCAGCATCCTTTGGAGCATTGAAAAAGAAAGAGAGCTCCAGAAAAATATGTACTTTTGCTTTATTGATTATGCCAGAGCCTTTGACTGTGTGGATCACAATAAACTGTGGAAAATTCTGAAAGAGATGGGAATACCAGACCACCTGACCTGCCTCCTGAGAAATCTGTATGCAGGTCAAGAATCAACAGTTAGAACTGGACATGGAACGACTGACTGGTTCCAAATCTGGAAAGGAGTACATCAAGAATATTGTCACCCTGCTTATTTAACGTATATGCAGAGTACATCATGTGAAATGCCGGGCTCGATGAAACACAAGCTGGAATCAAGATTGCCAGGAGAAATATCAATAATCTGAGATAGGCAGATGATACCATACTTATGGCAGAAAGGGAAGAGGAACTAAAGAGCCTCTTGGTGAAAGTGAAAGAGGAGAGTGAAAAAACTGGCTTAAAACTTAACATTCAAAAAAAGAAGATCAAGGCATGTAGTTCCATCACTTCATAGCAAATAGATTGGGAAACAATGGAAACAGTGACAAACTTTATTTTGGGGAACTCCAAAGTCACTGCAGATGGTGACTGCAGCCATGAAATTAAAAGACACTTGCTCCTTGGAAGAAAAGCTATGACCAATCTAGACAGCATATTAAAAAGCAGAGATGTTACTTTGCCGACAAAAGTCTGTCTAGTCAAAGTGATGGTTTTTCCAGTAGTCATGCATGGATGTGAGAGTTGGACTATAAAGAATGCTGAGCGCTGAAGAATTGATACTTTTGAACTATGGTGTTGGAGAAGACTCTTGAGAGTCCCTTGGACTGCAAGGAGATCCACCCAGTCCGTCCTAAAGGAAATCAGTCCTGAATATTCATTGGAAGGACTGATGTTGAAGCTGAAACTCCAATACTTTGGCCACCTGATGCGAAGAACTGACTCATTGGAAAAAATCCTGATGCTGGGAAAGATTGAAGGCAGGAGGAGAAGGGGATGACAGAGGATGAGATGGTTAGATGGCATCACCGACTCAATGGAGATGAGTTTAAGTAAACTCCGGGAGTTGGTGAGGGACAGGGAGGCCTGGCTGACTGCCATTAAAGGAGAAAGGCCTTTTGAAAGCACCATCTTTGTGGACAATCTCTAAAAATGATAACATTTCACAGCTGATTTTACTCTTCCTGCATTCACCTACCATTTACTGCAGGCTAGGTTCTGGGCTAGGTGTTAGAGAACAAGAGGAGAATGAAGGAGGAAACAATCAATTGTGTCATTGTGTCTTATGGAGGAGGGACTGAGCTCAATGTTTTTTGAGGTGGTCCTGTATGATATAAACAGAGCTTTGACAGGGGTAGGGGTGGGGATCGAGTACCAAAGAGAGAAGATGTAAGAAGGAAAGAAGCTGGCTAATGGCTCATGCACTCATTTGCTTAAACAGTTGGAATCATTGGCGTGTCAATGGTTGTGGCTGTCTTCTCAATGTGAATAAGTATATTCATGGAACACATACTTGTTATTAAAATGACACAATGCCTTTTTGCAAAAAATTGCATGGAGTAGAAAACAATGCACTCCCATAACTATGTTAGTATTCATTTATAAGATTTCTGAAGCTTATAATAAACAGGAATTTGGTCTCATCTGCCGCTGCTGCTTGGAGAAGGAAATGGCAACCCACTCCAGTGTTCTTGCCTGGAGAATTCCAGGGACGGTGGAGCCTGATGGGCTGCCGTCTATGGGGTTGCACAGAGTCAGACACGACATTGCTTCAGTCGTGTCCGACTCTGTGCAACCCCAGAGACGGCCTTCTACCAGGCTCCTCTGTCCCTGGGATTCTCCAGGCAAGAACACTGGAGTGGGTTGCCATTTCCTTCTCCAATGCATGAAAGTGAAAAGTGAAAGTGAAGTTGCTCAGTCGTGTCTGACTCTTCGTGACCTCATCGACTGCAGCCTACCAGGCTCCTCTGTCCATGGGATTTTCCAGGCAAGAGTATTGGAGTGGGGTGCCATTGCCTTCTCCTTGGTCTCATCTAATTGGGTTTTAAATAGTTCAGACAAAATTAAGAGCTAGAGGAATTTGATATGGCTTGTTTTTTTATTCAAACTTTTTTTTATCATCTTCATCTACTTAGAAGCTATAAATTATAGCTTACCCTCATAAGATTATAAACAAGGCCCATAAGCAAAGGAAAAAATAATTAATCAGATATTGTTAGTTTTATTAGGTAACAAATATTGCAACCAGCGTCATTTTTCTGGTCAATAATACATGAAAAGTCATTCATCACTTTCTAGCCTATTGATGAGACATTTTATGAAAATAAAAATAGTCTCCTATACTGTTACAACATACCTCTGTAAAGGTACATTTTACATCTATACCCTAGCTGGTAATATGTCTATGCCATTAACTGGGGAAGCACCCAAAGCTGATGATCAATTATTCTTCATTGTTTGAAATTCTCAAAGGTCTTCTAGGGTTCAGAAAGAATCTCTTATTGTTAAGTTCCAATGTTATGAAATAACAGTACCCTGAAAGCTCAAGTACTTCAACTCTAGAAAGAAAGGAATGCTGAGGCCAGTTATCACTTGTAACACTAGAGGTTTTCTCCCAGAGGCATATCTTCCCTATCAGACTTATTGAGGGGCACCATCCAAGCCTTAAGGTTTAATTTCTTCCCCTAGTTACATATCACAACCCACTAGGAAAAACAGCTAATGGGTATTCACTAGAAAGTATGGTGGGACAATTGAGAACAGCAGATGAAACTGGGAGGGGTTGTACATTGTCTGACATCAAGTGAGTTCAAGAAGCCTGTGGCAAAAAGGACTGAAGGGGCTGAAAAAACCTAGTCCCTATGCATTCTCAAAGCTGACCTGCCAAGGTTTCCTTCTGGGACAGAATTCCACTTTAAGGATAAACTTGTGAGAGTGAAACAAGAATTGAGCATTATAGTTTTCTTCTCCTGATGCAGCTGAGTAAACTCCTCTTGATCCTGATCCTCCTGTAGGCAGCAACTATATACTCTGGAAAAAAGCATAAAGAAACCACATTATGAAGAGACTGGGGGGTGAACAGAAGCAAGCATATTCTGAAAGGGAGTTTACACAACGTAAGTTACCCATTTTTACAGCTTTTAGACTGAGGGCAAACTAAAACTGCCAGTGGCTAAGGCACCAATAGTAAACTCACAATATTGCTGACATGAGGAACCATAGGACAGAGCTAAAGACCACAA
Organism: Ovis canadensis; assembly: GCF_042477335.2. Taxonomy (NCBI): domain Eukaryota; kingdom Metazoa; phylum Chordata; class Mammalia; order Artiodactyla; family Bovidae; genus Ovis; species Ovis canadensis. The sequence goes on from NC_091727.1 coordinate 86,971,968, forward strand.
CCACTGGACAGGAAAAGGCAGATCCTGTAAAAAAGAGACCAGACAGAGAAAGCCCCAATTTCTGTCTATAGACTCTTCCCAAATTCAGCTGACTCCTGAACCATACATACATGGGGAAGAACTAAATTCTTCCCCTAAAGCCCTCAACTAAGCTTAGAATTTAAACCTAACCACATTATCTGTCCATCAAAACAATAAAATCAATATTTTTTTGAAAGAATAAATCAGAATCCAGAGCATCCATAAAATAATGTTCAAAATATCCAGGATACATTCCAAAGTTATTCAACATATAAAGAACCAGAAAACTTTGATCCATTTGAGAGTGATAAAGCAATCAACAGAAAGCAATCCCAAGATGCTGGGATTAATAGAGAGTGATTATTATAACTATGCTCAAGGGAGTAAGAAAAAATATGCTCACAACGAATGAAAAGATAAAAATCACAGAGCAATAGGAACCATTTTTGAAAGAAAACCAAATAAAAGTTTCAAAATTGGAAACATATATCTGAAAAAAAAAATCACAGGATGGGCTCAACAGCAGAATGGAAATAAAAGAGACAAAGTTTCAGTAATCTTAAGATAGAACAATGGAAATATCCAATCTTAAGAACAGAGAGAAAAATATTTTAGGCTACAAAAACATGAATGGAGCTTCTAGCACATATGGAACAGTATCCCAAAGCCTATCATACTTGAAATTAGAATTCTAGAGGGAGAGGTAGGGCAGAATGAGGTAGAAAAAAATAATGAATGTGTAACAGCTTAAGTTTCCATCAATTTTAAAGAAAGACATATATTTAAAGATTCAAGAAGCTCAGCAAACCCCAACAGGGTAGAAAACAAAACTCTGGAAATATCACAGTCAAACCACTGAAAACTAAATGTAACTAGAAAATCATAAAAGCAGTCAGAGAAAAATAATCCTTTATATACAGAGGGGAAAAAGTTTCAAATATGGTTGACATCTGAAACAATGAAGCCCAAAAGAAAGAAGAGCAACATCTTTAAAGTGATGAAAAAAAACCAACCCAGAATTCTATACTCAGCAAATATATTCTTCAAGAATAAAGCCAAAACAAAGACATTTTCAGATAAAACAAATGTAAAAAAAAAAAAAATCCTTGCCAGCAGGCCTCAACTACAAGAAACACTAAAGGTATAGGAGAACAGCTCCACCACATGAACTTTTGGTCTCAATGAACTTTTGGTCTCTATATGGACCACTTAGTCAAGGCTTGACCACAATCTGACCTGGATCTTGGACGAACACCCTGCAATTCCTCCTGGAGAGAGGCTGGGTATAAAAATCATCTTATTTAAGAGATATTGAGAAATGGACTCAAGCATATATGGAAATTTAGCATAAAACTGGCATTTCAAATCATCAATCTCGATGATGAGGATGGCATTTCAAGTCACTATTTAAACAAACAGTGTAGGGACAAGTGGAAAACTATAAAATAAGATCCATACCTCACACCATACATGAAAAACTAAAAGTGGGATACCTAAATGCAAAAAATAGTGAAACAATTCAAGTACTAGAAGAAAACATATATACGTTTCTCTTTATCTATGATGCAGGAACAGAGAAGGCAATGTCACCCCACTCCAGTACTCTTGCCTGGAAAATCCCATGGACTGAAGAACCTGGTGGGCTGCAGTCCATGGGGTCGCTAAGTTGGACACAACTGAACAACTTCACTTTCACTTTTCACTTTCATGCATTGGAGAAGGAAATGGCAACCCACTTCAGTGTTCTTGCCCGGAGAATCCCAGGGATGGAGGAGCCTGGTGGGCTGCTGTCTATGGGGTCACACAGAGTCGGACATGACTGAAGTGATTTAGTGGCAGCAGCAGCATGATGCAGGAAAAGACTTTATAATTGTGACTAAAAATCCAGTGAAAAGAAGAAAACCAATTTTATGACATAAAAACAAATAATCTTTGCAGAAAACACTAAAAATAAATTAAAATTGATAAACTGTATTACATGCATGCATGCTCAGTCATGTCTGACTCTTTGCAACCCCACAGCCTGCGAGGGTGCTCTGTCCATGGAATTTTTCAGGCAAGAACACTGGAGTGGGTTGCCATTACCTACTCCAGGGAATCTTCTCAACACAAGGATCAAACTCCCATATTGCATATCTCCTTCACTGGCAGGCAGATTCTTTATCACTGTGCCATAAACCGGGAGAAGATATTTGTAGCATGTATCACAAAGGCTAGTTTCATAAAATATGAAGAATATTCAACAATTGAGGGACAAAGGACCAAAACCTGGCAGTTAAAGGGGTGTGGCATGAACAGATAATTCTCAAATATACACATATATCCCTTAACATATGAAAAGATGCTTCAACTCATTCAAAATTAGAGAAATGAAAATTAAAGCAACACCAAGGTACCATTTCTCCCCTATCAGATTGATGATAATTCAAAACTGTGAGAACACATTTGTGGGGCTTCAGAGAAACATCAAACATTGCTGATGGGAATGCACATTGCTACATTTCTCATGGAGGAGAATTTGCCAATAGCTAAATAAACAAAACTAGCATGCACCTACCTTTTGACCCAGCAATCCTACTTCTAAGAATTAACTATGGGGTGGAGGAACAGGATGGGGAGACCACTTTCTCCCCCACAAATTCATTGAAAGAACATTTGAACGCTGAGCAAACTCCACAAAACAACTTCTGAATGCTGGCAGAGTACATCAGGCACTCAGAAAAGCAGCCCATTGTCTTCGAAAGGCGGTAGGACAAAATATAAAAGATAAAAAGAGAGACAAAAGAGTCAGGGATGGAGATCCATCCTGAGAAGGGAGTTTTAATAGAGGAGAAATTTTCAAACACCAAGAAACCCTCTCACCAGCCAGTCTGTGGGAAGTTTTTGAATCTTGGAGGGCGACATAACCAGGAGGAAAAATAAATAAATAAAACCCACAGATTATGTGCCTAAGGGCAACTCCCAGCAGAGGAGTACCCGAGACACTCACATCTGCCAGGAGTAGGCGGGGATGAATGGCGAGGAGCGGGCTGCATTGCTTAGGGTAAGCACCGGGCCTGAATGCCCTGAGGGCAATCTGAGGGAGCTAACATGAGATAGCAACCTAAACTGTGGGATAGCCAGAGAAAGAGCAGAAAAAAGAGAGAGAGAGAAAGAGAAAACTATCCCGTGAAAAGCCCTAACCTAAGGCACTGTGGGCTCACTAACAGAACAAAGGACTGAGCGGATACCAGAGAAGAGCTAGCTGGCTGTGGACCAGCCCATCCTCCACCAGACGCAGGGAGCAGGCAGGTGCCAGCCAGAGCCGGAAAGGGGCAAACTCAGCTCCAGAGAGGGTATCCCCTACCAAACTGCAAACAGGCTTCCAGTTTCTAACCAAAGACTTCCTGAGATTCTGGACAGTTGACATCCACCGGGAGGGTCATAGCCAGAGATCAGCTCCACAGAAGAGACACATGGCACACCGGAGGCGGGCGCATCTGGGAAACTGAGCAGCTGGGACCAGGGAGGGGATAAGATGCACTGCACCTGCGGAGAGTGCACTCACCAATCACCTGGTAGCCTGAGCTGCTGGGACCTGGGAAGGGCACATGACGCAGGCCCAATGGAGTCTGTGCCTTTGTGGAGTACCCAAGAACCTCAACCTGAGAGGCTTAGACCTGGGAAGTGCACGCAACCCAGGGCCCGCTCCCTGCAGAGCAACCTGAAGACTGAGCAGTTAGACTGGGAAAGCACACATGCCTTGAGCAGGGGCAAACCCAGTGTGGCTGAGACACTGCGAGAACTCCCCACACATGCCAGTAATATTTGTTGGCAGTGTTCCTCCCATCCCACAGCAGGACTGAACAAGTGAGCCTAAACAAGAGACCACCTTCGCCCCCTTGTGTCAGGGCGGAAATTAGATACTTAAGGGACCTGCAAACAGAAGAAGCCAAATAAACAGAGGGAACCGCTTTGGAAGTGACAGGTGCAACAGATAAAAATCCCCGTAGTTAACACCGACTACATTGGAAAGGGTCTATAGATCTTGAGAAGTATAAGCTGGAACAAGGAACTATCTGAAACTGAACTACCCCACACTGCCCACAACAGCTCCAGAGAAATTCCTAGATATGTTTTTACTATTATCACTTTTTATTAATTTTCTTTTCTTTTCTTTAAATCCTCTGTTGCTGCTGCTGCTAAGTTGCTTCAGTCATGTCCGACTCTGTGCGACCCCATAGGTAGCAGCCCACTAGGCTCCTCCATCCCTGGGATTCTCCAGGCAAGAATACTGGAGTGGGTTGCCATTTCCTTCTCCAATGCATGAAAGTGAAAAGTGAAAGTGAGGTTGCTCAGTCGTGCCTGACTCTTAGGAACCCCGTGGACTGCAGCCTACCAGGCTCCTTCGTCCATGGGACTTTCCAGGCAAGAGTACTGGAGTGGGGTGCCATGGCCTTCTCCGTTAAGTCCTCTATTACTCCTTTAATTTTCATTTTTATAACCTACTATTACCTTGCAAAAAATACTCTATTTTAAAAGCAAACTTCATATAAATTTCTCATACTTTTTGTGATTTTTTTAAAATATTGTATTTTGGGGAGTCTAACCTCTACTCTAAATTTTTAATCTTTGCATTATGGTATTTGTTATCAATTTTGTACATTTAAGAATCCAATCTTCAGTACCCATTTTTACCTAGGAATGTGATTACTGGTTTGATTACTCTCTCCCCCTTTTGACTCTCCTTTTTCTTGCCCTGGTCACCTCTATCTCCTCCCTCCCCCAGCTCTTCTCAACCCAACTCTGTGAATCTCTGTGGGTATTCCGGCCTGTGGAGAACACTTAGGGAACAGAATACTGCCTAGATCTATCTCTCTCCTTTTGATTCCCCCCTTTTCTCCTCCTGCACACTTCTAACTCCTCCCTCCCTCTTCTCTTCTCTGTGTAACTCTGTGAACCTCTCTGGGTGTCCCTCACTGTGGAGAATCTTTTCACCATTAACCTAGAAGTTTTATCATCAGTGCTGTATGGATGGAGAAGTCTTGAGGGTACTGTAAGGATAAGACTGAAAAACAGAGGCAGGAGGCTTAAGCCCCAAACCTGAGAACACCAGAGAGCTACTGACTCCAGGGAACATTAATTGATAAAAGCTCATCCAAAATCCTCCATACCTACACTGAAACAAAGCACCACCTAAGAGCCAATACATTCCAGAGCAAGACATACCACACAAATTCTCCAGCAACACAGGAACATAGCCCTGAGCTTTAATATACAGGCTGCCCAAAGTCACACCAAGCCCATAGACATCTCAAAACTCACTACTTGAAACTTGATTGCACTCCAGAGAGAAGAAATCCAGCTCCACCCACCAGAACAACAACACAAGCTTCCCTAACCAGGAAACCTTGACAAGCCACTCATCCAACCCCACCCACAGGGAGGAACATCCACAATAAAGAGGAACCACAAACTGCCAGAATACAGAAAGGCCACCCCAAACACAGCAATCTAGACAAGATGAAAAGGCAGAGAAATACTCAGCAAGTAAAGGAACATGATAAATGCCCACCAAATCAAACAAAAGAGGAGTTAGGGAGTCTACCTGAAAAAGAATTCAGAATAATGATAGTAAAAATGATCCAAAATCTTGAAAACAAAATGGAGTTATAGATAAATAGCCTGGAGACAAGGACTGAGAAGATGCAAGAAATGTTTAGGGGGGCAGTCCTAAGATGGCAGAGGAATAGGATGGGGAGATCACTTTCTCCCCCACAAATTCATCAAAAGAACATTTGAACGCTGAGTAAATTCCACAAAACAACTTCTGAATGCTGGCAGAGGACATCATGCACCCAGAAAAGCAGCTCATTGTCTTCAAAAGGAGGTAGGAAAAAATATAAAAGACAAAGAGAGACAAAAGAGGTAGGGACGGAGCTCCGTCTCAGGAAGGGAGTCTTAAAAATGAGAGAAGTTTCCAAATACCAGGAAACACTCTCACTGCCGAGTCTGTGGTGAGCCTTGGAACCACAGAGGGTAACATAACCTGGAGGAAAAATAAATAAATAATTAAAACCCACAGATTACATGCCCAACCGTAACTCCCCCAGCAGAGAAGCAGTGCAGATGCTTGCACTAGTAAGCGGGGGCTGGGCAGGGAGGCACAGGCTGCATTGCTTAGAGTAAGGACTGGGCCTGAATGCCCTGAGGGCAATCTGAGGGAACTAACTTGGGATAGCAAACCAAACTGTGGGATAGCTACCACGCGGAAAGCCCTAACCTAAGACACCGTCAAGCCCACTAACAGAACAAAGGATTGAGCAGAGCGAGCTGGTTGCAGGCTGGCCCATCCCCCTCCTGTGACAGGCTGGCGAGGGCAGCCAGAGCCAGAAGGGGTCAATTGTGGCCCTAGAGAGGCATTATCTACCAAACTGCAAGCAGGCTTCATTGCTAACCAAAACTTCTTGGGATTCTGGATGGCCAACATCCGCCTGGGAAGGTGTGCTGGTTGTACACCCAGAAAACCGAGTGGCAGGGATGAGGGAGGCGATAAGTCACAGCGACTGTGCTCGCCAAACACCTGGTCACCTGAGCTACTCAGACCTGGGAAGGGCACAAAACGCAGGCGCAACTGAGTCTGCACCTCTGAGGACTACCCGAGTACCTGAACCTGAGTGGCTTAGACCTGGGAAGTGCATACAACCCAGGGCCGGCCTCAGACGGTTCCCGGCAGAGCAACCTAGAGCCTAAGCAGTGTAGACAGGGAAAGCACACACTCCGTGAGCGGGGGTAAACCCAGTGTAGCTGAGACACTGTGAGAACACACCAGAGTTATTTGTTTGCAGCATCCCTCCCTCCCCACAGTGCAATTGAACAAGCGAGCCTAAAAAAGTGTCCACCACCACTCCCTTGTGTCAGGGCGGAAATTAGACACTGAAGAGACCAGCAAACAGAAGAAGCTAAAACAGAGGGAACTGCCTGGGACATGACAGGTGCGATGGATTAAAACCCTGACGTTAGTACCGACTATATAGGAAGGGCCCTATAGATCTTGAGAAATATAAGCTGGATCAAGGAACTATCCAAAAATGAACTGACCCCACACTGCCCACAACAACACCAGAGAAAGTCCTAGATATACTTTTACTATCATTCTTTTATTAAAATTTTTTAAGTCCTCTATTACTCCTTTAATTTTCATTTTCATAACCTACTATTATTTTGCAAAAAAGACTAATTTTTAAAGCAAACTTGATATATATATATATATTTTATAATTTTTGTGACTTTTTTTGTTGTTTAATATTGTATTTTTGAAAATCCAACCTCTACTCTAGATTTTTAATCTTTGCTTTTTGGAATTTGTTATCAATTTTGTACCTTTAAGAACCCAATCTTCAGTACCCATTTTTACTTGGGAGCAAGATTACTGGCTCAACTGCTCTCTCTCACTTTGGACTCTCCTTTTTCTCCACCAAGTCGCCTCTATCTCCTCCCTACCCCTTCTCTTCTCTACCCAACTCTGTGAACTTCTGTGTGTTCCAGATGGTGGGGAACACTTAGGGAATTGATTACTGCCTGGATCTGTCTCTCTCCTTGTGATTCCCCTCTTTATCCTCATGGCTACCTCTGTCTCCTTCCTCCATCTTCTCTTTTCTGTATAACTCCCTGAACATCTCTGAGCAGTCCAGACTGTGAAGTGCACGTAAGGAAGTGATTACTGGCTAGCTTGCTCTCTCCTCTCTTGATTCCACCACATCTCATCCTGGTCACCTCTAACTCCCTTCTCCCTCTTCTCTTCTCCATGTAACTCTGTGAACCTCTCTGGGTGTCCCTCAATGTGGAGACACTTTTCATCTTTAACCTAGATGTTTTATCAATGGTGCTGTATAGATGGAGAAGTCTTGAGACTACTGTAAAAATAAGACTGAAAACCAGAAGCAGGAGGCTTAAGTCCAAATCCTGAGAACACCAGAGAACTCCTGACTCCAGGGAACATTAATCGAAAGAAGCTCATCAAAAGCCGTCATACCCATACTGAAACCAAGCACCACCCAAGGGCCAACAAGTTCCAGAGCAAGACATACCATGCAAATTCTCCAGCAACACAGGAACATAGCCCTGAGCTTCAATATACAGGATGCCCAAAGTCACTCCAAACCCATTGACATCTCATAACTCATGACTGAACACTTGATTGCACTCCAGAGAGAAGAAATCCAGCTCCACCCACCAGAACACTGACACAAGCTTCCCTAACCAGGAAGTCTTGACAAGCCACCCATACAACCCCACCCACAGTGAGGAAACTCCACAATAAAGAGAACTCTACAAACTGCCAGAATACAGAAAGGCCACCCCAAACACAGCAATATAAACAAGATGAAGAGACAGAGGAATACCCAGCAGGTAAAGGAACAGGATAAATGCCCACCAAACCAAACAAAAGAAGAGATAGGGAATCTACCTGATAAAGAATTCTGAATAATGATAGTGAAAATGATCCAAAATCTTGAAAACAAAATGGCATCACAGATAAATAGCCTAGAGACAGGGATTGAGAAGATGCAAGAAAGGTTTAACAAGGACCTAGAAGAAATAAAAAAGAGTCAATATATAATGAATAATTCAATAAGTGATATCAAAAACACTCTGGAGGGAACAAATAGTAGAATAACAGAGGCAGAAGATAGGATCAGTGAGGTAGAAAATAGAATGGTAGAAATAAATGAAGCAGAGAGGAAAAAAGAAAAATGAATTAAAAGAAATGAGGACAATCTCAGAGACTTCTGGGACAACGTGAAATGCTCCAACCTTCGAATGATAGGAGTCTCAGAAGAAGACAAAAAGAAAGACCTTGAGAAAATACTTGAGGAGATAATAGTTGAAAACTTACCTAAAATGGGGAAGGAAACAATCACCCAAGTCCAAGAAACCCATGGAGTCCCAAACAGGAGAAACCCAAGGCGAAACACCCCAAGACACATATTAATCAAATTAACAAAGATCAAACACAAAGAACAAATATAAAAGCAGCAAGGGAAAAACAACAAATAACACACAAGGGGATTCCCATAAGGATAACAGCTGGTCTTTCAATAGAAACTCTTCAGGCCAGGAGGGAATGGCAGGACATACTGAAAGCGATGAAAGAAAATAACCTACAGCCCAGATTACTGTACCCAGCAAGGATCTCATTCATATATGAAGGAGAAATCAAAAGCTTTACAGACAAGCAAAAGCTGAGAGAATTCAGCGTCACCAAACCAGCTCTCCAACAAGTTCTAAAGGATCTTCTCTAGACAGGAAACACAGAAAGAGTGTATAAACTTGAACCCAAAACAATAAAGTAAATGGCAACGGGATCATACTTGTCAATAATTACCTTAAACATAAATGGGTTGAATGCTCCAACCAAAAGACAAAGACTGGCTGAATGGATACAAAAACAAGACCCTTATATGTTGTCTACAAGAGACCCACCTCAAAACAAGGGACACATACAGACCGAAAGTGAAGGGCTGGGAAAAGATATTTCATGCAAATGGAGACCAAAAGAAAGCAGGAGTAGCAATACTCATATCAGATAAAATAAACTTTAAAACAAAGGCTGTGAAAAGAGACAAAGATACTACATAATAATCACAGAGTCAATCCAAGAAGAAGATATAACAATTATAAATATATATGCACCCAACATAGGAGCACCGCAATATGTAAGACAATTGCTAACAAGTATGAAAGGGGAAATTAACAATAACACAATAATGGTGGGAGACTTTAATACCCCACTCACACCTATGGATAGATCAACTAAACAGAAAATTAACAAGGAAACACCAACTTTGAATGACACAATAGACCAGTTAGACCTAACTGATATCTATAGGACATTTCACCCCAAAACAATGAATTTCACCTTTTTCTCAAGCACACACAGAACTTCTCCAGGATAGATCACATCCTGGGCTATAAACCAGCTTTTGGTAAATCCAAAAAAACTGAAATCATTCCAAGCATCTTTTCTGATCACAATGCAGTAAGATTAGATCTCAATTACAAGAGAAAAACTATTAAAAATTCCAACATATGGAGGCTAAACAACACCCTTCTGAATAACCAACAAATCATAGATGAAATCAAAAAACAAATCAAAATATGCATAGAAACAAATGAAAATGAAAACACAACAACCCCAAACCTATGGGACACTGTAAAAGCAGTACTAAGTGGAAGGTTCATAGCAGTACAGGCTTACCTCAAGAAACAAGAAAAAAGTCAAATAAATAACCTAACTCTACACCTAAAGCAACAAGAAAAGGAAGAAATGAAGAACCCCAGGGTCAGTAGAAGGAAAGAAATCTTAAAAATTAGGGCAGAAATAAATGCAAAAGAAAGAAAAGAGACCATAGCAAAAATCAACACAGCCAAAAGCTGGTTCTTTGAGAAGATAAATAAAATTGACAAACCATTAGCCAGACTCATCAAGAAACAAAGGTTGAAGAATCAAATCAACAAAATTAGAAATGAAAATGGAAAGATCACAACAGATAACATAGAAATACAAAGGATCAGGAGGGGAGGGAAAGATGGCGGAGGAATAGGACGGGAAGATCACTTTCTCCCTCACAAATTCCTCAAAAGAACATTTCAACGCTGAGCAAACTTCACAAAACAACTTCTGTAGGCTAGCAGAGGACATCAGGCAACCAGAAAAGCAGACCATTGTCTTCAAAAACAGGTAGGATAAAATATAAAAGACGAAAAAGGAGACAAAGGAGGTGGGGAGGGAGCTCCGTCCCGGGAAGGGAAGCCCATCCCGGGAAGGGAATTTTAAGAAGAGAGGTTTCCAAACACCAGGAAACACTCTCCCTGCGGAGTCTGTGGCGACCCTTGGAAACACAGAGGGCAACCTAACAGGAAGGAAAAATAGATAAATAATTAAAACCAACAGATTACAAGCCCAACAGTAACTCCCCCAGCGGAAAAGCAGCACAGACGCCTGCATCCGCCATTGGGAAGTGGGGGCAGGGCAGGGACGCGCGGGAGCCGCGGGCTTCAGTGCTTTGTAAGAATCGGGCAGGAACGCCCCACGCGCAACCAGAACGATCTAACTTGGGCTAGCAAACCAGACTGTGGGATAGCTACCAAGCGAAAAGCTCAAACATAAGACACCGCCTGGACCGAGCACAGAACAAAGGACGGAGCGGAAAAAGCCGGCTGCAGACCATCCCCCGCCGGGGACAGGCAGCCAGAGCCCTAAGGTCTGGAAAGGGGCAATTGCAGACCCGGAGAGACTTTACGTACCTAACTGCAAGCAGGCTCCTTTGCTAAGACTTCTGGGGGTGCTGGACAGTCACAGTCTGCCTCACAGGGTGTGCCAGCGGTCCACCCAGAAAGCTGAGCAGCAGTGGCAGAAAAGCTGACAAGCCTCGGCGATCGCGCTCGCCAAATTCCTGAGCTACTCGGACCTGGGAAGGGCACAAAGCACAGTTCCAGCCGAATCTGTGCCTCTGAGGGCTGCCTGAGCGCCGAACCTGAGCGGCTTGGACCGGGAAGTGCACGCAGCCTAGGGCCAGCCCCAGACGGTTCCCGGCTGAGCATCCTAGAACCGGAGCGGTTTGTGCGCCGCAAGAAAGGACAGGTCAAGCGGGGCAGAGATACTGTGTGCACACGACAGTGCTATTTGTTTGCAGCATCCCCCCTCCCCACAGCGCGACTGAACTAGTGAGCCTAAAAAACCAGCAAACAGAAGAAGTTAAACAGAGGGAACCACCTTGGAAGTGATCCCACACGGCCCATAACACCAGGAAGGGCCAGATATATATTTTTAATATTTTTAAAATCATTCCTTTTTTTTTTTTGCTTTTTATTTTCTAACTGTTTTTTTAATTGTTAAGTCTTCTATTTCTCCTCTAATTTTTATTTCTATAACCTATTATTACTATTTTTTTTAAGACTTTTTTTTTTTTTAAGGCAAACACCATATATAGTCTTTGGATGGTTGTTGGTGGTTTTTTTTTTTTTTTGATTGTTTGTCTGTTTGTTTTTTAATAATTCTTTTTCTTTCTTTTTTTTTCTTTCTTCCTTTTTCCTTCTGCTTCTCTTTAATATTGTATCTTTGAAAATCCAACCTCTACTCTAGATTTTTAATCTTTGCTCTTAGGTGTTTATTGCCAATTTTGTACATTTAAAAACCCAAACTTCACTACCCCAGTTTACCTGAGAGCGAGATTACTGGCTTGACCACTCTCTCCTCCTCTAGACTCTCCTTTTTCTCCACCAGGTGGCCTCTGTCTCTTTTCCCCCCCATCTCTCCTCTATCCAACTCTGTGAATCTCTGTGTGTTCCAGATGGTGGGGAACACCTAAGGAACAGGTTACTGGCAGGATTTGTCTCTCTCCTACTCATTCCTCTCTCTGATCCTCCTGGTCACCTCTGTCTACTTCCTCCCTCTCCTCTTCCCCGTATAACTCTGTAAATACCTCTGAGCGGTCCAGACTATAGAGCACACATAAGGAAGTGACTACTGGCTAGCTTGCTCTCTTCTCTTTTGATCTCACCGCATCTCATTCCAGTTACCTCTAACTACCTCCTCCATCTTCTCTTCTCCTTATAACCCAGTGAACCTCTCTGAGTGTCCCTCAATGTGGAGAAACTTTTCATCTTTAACCTAGATGTTTTATCATCGGTGCTGTATAGATGGAGAAGTCTAGAGGCTACTGTGAAAATAAAACTGAAAACCAGAAGCAGGAGGCTTAAATCCAAAGCCTGAAAACATTAGAGAACTCTTGAATTCAGGGAACATTAACCAATAGGAGCCCATCTAATGCCTTCATACCTACACCGAAACCAAGCTCCACCCAAGGGCCAACAAGTTCCAAAACAAGACATACCACTCAAATTCTCCAGCAACACAGGAACACTCCCCTGAGCGTCAATATACAGGCAGCTCAAAATTATCCCAAAACCTTTGATGTCTTGTAACCCATTACGGGTTACTCCACTGCACTGCAGAGAGAAGAAACCCAGCTCCACCCACCAAAACTCCAACACAAGCCTCCCTAACCAGGAAACCTTGACAAGCCACTGATAGAACCCCACCCAAAGTGAGGAAGCTCCATAATAAAGAGAACTCCACAAATTACCAGAATATAAAAAGGCCACCCCAAACGCAGCAATATAACCAAAATGAAGAGACAGAGGAATACTCAGCAGGTAAAGGAACAGGAGAGTTGCCCACCAAACCAAACAAAAGAGGAAGAAGTAGGGAATCTACCGGAGAAGGAATTCCGAATATTGATAGTGAAAATGATCCAAAATCTTGAAATCAAAATGGAATCACAGATAAATAGGCTAGAGACAAAGATTGAGAAGATGCAAGAAAGGTTTAACAAGGACCTAGAAGAAATAAAAAAGAGTCAAAATATAATGAATAACGCAATAAATGAGATCAGAAACACTCTGGAGGCAACAATTAGTAGAATAACGGAGGCAGAAGACAGGATTAGTGAAATAGAAGATAGAATGGTAGAAATAAATGAATCAGAGAGGAAACAAGAAAAACGAATTAAAAGAAATGAGGACAATCTCAGAGACCTCCAGGACAATATGAAACGCTCCAACATTCGAATTATAGGAGTCCCAGAAGAAGAAGACAGAAAGAAAGATCATGAGAAAATCCTTGAGGAGATAATAGTTGAAAACTTCCCTAAAATGGGGAAGAAAATAATCACCCAAGTCCAAGAAGCACAGAGAGTTCCAAATAGGATAAACCCAAGGCGAAACACCCCAAGACACATATTAATCAAATTAACAAAGATCAAACACAAAGAACAAATATTAAAAGCAGCAAGGGAAAAACAACAAATAACACACAAGGGGATTCCCATAAGGATAACAGCTGGTCTTTCAATAGAAACTCTTCAGGCCAGGAGGGAATGGCAAGACATACTTAAAGTGATGAAAGACAATAACCTACAGCCCAGATTACTGTACCCAGCAAGGATCTCATTCAAATACGAAGAAGAAATCAAAAGCTTTACAGACAAGCAAAAGCTGAGAGAATTCAGCACCACCAAACCAGCTCTCCAACAAATTCTAAAGGATATTCTCTAGACAGGAAACACGAAAAGGGTGTATAAACCCGAACCCAAAACAATAAAGTAAATGGTAACGGGATCATACTTATCAATAATTACCTTAAACGTAAATGGGTTGAACGCCCCAACCAAAAGACAAAGACTGACCGAATGGATACAAAAACAAGACCCCTCTATATGCTGCTTACAAGAGACCCACCTCAAAACAAGGGACACATACAGACTGAAAGTGAAGGGCTGGAAAAAGATATACCACGCAAATAGAGACCAAAAGAAAGCAGGAGTGGCAATACTCATATCCGATAAAATAGACTTTAAAACAAAGGCTGTGAAAAGAGACAAAGAAGGCCACTACATAATGATCAAAGGAACAATCCAAGAAGAAGATATAACAATTGTAAATATATATGCACCTAATATAGGAGCACCGCGATACGTAAGACAAATGCTAACAAGTATGAAAGGGGAAATCAACAATAACACAATAATAGTGGGAGACTTTATTACCCCACTCACACCTATGGACAGATCAACTAAACAGAAAATTAACAAAGAAACGCAAACTTTAAACGATACATTAGATCAGTTAGACCTAATTGATATCTACAGGACATTTCACCCCAAAACAATGAATTTCACCTTTTTTTCAAGTGCTCATGGAACCTTCTCCAGGATAGATCACATCCTGGGCCATAAATCTAAACTTGATAAATTCAAAAAAATTGAAATCATTCCAAGCATCTTTTCTGACCATAATGCATTAAGATTAGATCTCAATTACAGGAGAAAAACTATTAAAAATTCCAACATATGGAGGTTGAACAACACACTTCTGAATAACCAACAAATCACAGAAGAAATCAAGAAAGAAATCAAAATATGCATAGAAACTAATGAAAATGAAAACACAACAACCCAAAACCTGTGGGACACTATAAAAGCAGTGCTAAGAGGAAAGTTCATAGCAATACAGGCATACCTCAAGAAACAAGAAAAAAGTCGAATAAATAACCTAACTCTACAACTAAAGCAACTAGAAAAGGAAGAGTTGGAGAACCCCAGAGTTAGTAGAAGGAAAGAAATCTTAAAAATTAGGGCAGAAATAAATGCAAAAGAAACAAAAGAGACCATAGCAAAAATCAACAAAGCCAAAAGCTGGTTCTTTGAAAGGATAAATAAAATGGACAAACCATTAGCCAGACTCATCAAGAAGCAAAGAGAGAAAAATCAAATCAATAAAATTAGAAATGAAAATGGAGAGATCACAACAGACAACACAGAAATACAAAGGATCATAAGAGAATACTATCAGCAGTTGTATGCCAATAAAATGGACAACGTGGAAGAAATGGACAAATTCTTAGAAAAGTACAATTTTCCAAAACTGAACCAGGAAGAAATAGAAAATCTTAACAGACCCATCACAAGCATGGAAATTGAAACTGTAATCAGAAATCTTCCAGCAAACAAAAGCCCAGGTCCAGACGGCTTCACAGCTGAATTCTACCAAAAATTTCGAGAAGAGCTAACACCTATCCTCCTCAAACTCTTCCAGAAAATTGCAGAGGAAGGTAAACTTCCAAACTCATTCTATGAGGCCACCATCACCCTAATACCAAAACCTGACAAAGATGTCACAAAAAAAGAAAACTACAGGCCAATATCACTGATGAACATAGATGCAAAAATCCTCAACAAAATTCTAGCAATCAGAATCCAACAACACATTGAAAAGATCATACACCATGACCAAGTGGGCTTTATCCCAGGGATGCAAGGATTCTTCAATATCCGCAAATCAATCAATGTAATTCACCACATTAACAAATTG
The DNA here is from genome assembly GCF_042477335.2 of Ovis canadensis. Taxonomy (NCBI): domain Eukaryota; kingdom Metazoa; phylum Chordata; class Mammalia; order Artiodactyla; family Bovidae; genus Ovis; species Ovis canadensis. Next base: position 86,987,904 of record NC_091727.1, read on the forward strand.
AAAAATAAAAACCATATGATTATCTCAATAGATGCAGAGAAGGCCTTTGACAAAATTCAACATCCACTTATGATAAAAACTCTCCAGAAAGCAGGAATAGAAGGAACGTACCTCAACATAATAAAAGCTATCTATGACAAACCCACAGCAAACATTACCCTCAATGGTGAAAAATTGAAAGCATTTCCCCTAAAGTCAGGAACAAGACAAGGGTGTCCACTTTCACAGCTACTATTCAACATAGTTCTGGAAGTTTTGGCCACAGCAATCAGAACAGAAAAAGAAATAAAAGGAATCCAAATTGGAAAAGAAGAAGTAAAACTCTCACTGTTTGCAGATGACATGATCCTCTACATGGAAAACCCTAAAGACTCCACCAGAAAATTACTAGAGCTCATCAATGAATATAGTAAAGTTGCAGGATATAAAATCAACACACAGAAATCCCTTGCATTCCTATACACGAATAATGAGAAAGTAGAAAAAGAAATTAAGGAAACAATTCCATTCACCATTGCAACGAAAAGAATAAAATACTTAGGAATATATCTACCTAAAGAAACTAAAGACCTATATATAGAAAACTATAAGACACTGATGAAAGAAATCAAAGAGGACACTAATAGATGGAGAAATATACCATGTTCATGGATCGGAAGAATCAATATAGTGAAAATGAGTATACTACCCAAAGCAATTTACAAATTCAATGCAATCCCTGTCAAGCTACCAGCCACATTTTTCACAGAACTAGAACAAATAATTTCAAGAATTGTATGGAAATACAAAAAACCTCGAATAGCCAAAGCAATCTTGAGAAAGAAGAATGGAACTGGAGGAATCAACTTGCCTGACTTCAGGCTCTACTACAAAGCCACAGTCATCAAGACAGTATGGTACTGGCACAAAGACAGACACATAGATCAATGGAACAAAATAGAAAGCCCAGAGATAAATCCACACACATATGGACACCTTATCTTTGACAAAGGAGGCAAGAATATACAATGGAGTAAAGACAATCTCTTTAACAAGTGGTGCTGGGAAAACTGGTCAACCACTTGTAATAGAATGAAACTGGATCACTTTCTAACACCGTACACAAAAATAAACTCAAAATGGATTAAAGATCTAAATGTAAGATCAGAAACTATAAATCTCCTAGAGGAGAATATAGGCAAAACACTCTCAGAAATAAATCACAGCAGGATCCTTTATGATCCACCTCCCAGAATTCTGGAAATAAAAGCAAAAATAAACAAATGGGATCTAATTAAAATTAAAAGCTTCTGCACAACAAAGGAAAATATAAGCAAGGTGAAAAGACAGCCTTCTGAATGGGAGAAAATAATAGCAAATGAAGCAACTGACAAACAACTAATCTCAAAAATATACAAGCAACTTATGCAGCTCAATTCCAGAAAAATAAACGACCCAATCAAAAAATGGGCCAAAGAACTAAATAGACATTTCTCCAAAGAAGACATACGGATGGCTAACAAACACATGAAAAGATGCTCAACATCACTCATTATTAGAGAAATGCAAATCAAAACCACAATGAAGTACCACTTCACACCAGTCAGAATGGCTGCGATCCAAAAATCTGCAAGCAATAAATGCTGGAGAGGGTGTGGAGAAAAGGGAACCCTCCTACACTGTTGGTGGGAATGCAAACTGGTACAGCCACTATGGAGAACAGTGTGGAGATTCCTTAAAAAATTGCAAATAGAACTACCTTATGACCCATCAATCCCACTTCTGGGCATACACACCGAGGAAACCAGAATTGAAAGAGACACATGTACTCCAATGTTCATCGCAGCACTGTTTATAATAGCCAGGACATGGAAACAACCTAGATGTCCATCAGCAGATGAATGGATAAGAAAGCTGTGGTACATATACACAATGGAGTATTACTCAGCCGTTAAAAAGAATTCATTTGAATCAGTTCTGATGAGATGGATGAAACTGGAGCCAATTATACAGAGTGAAGTAAGCCAGAAAGAAAAACACCAATACAGTATACTAACACATATATATGGAATTTAGGAAGATGGCAATGACGACCCTGTATGCAAGACAGGAAAAAAGACACAGATGTGTATAACGGACTTTGGACTCAGAGGGAGAGGGAGAGGGTGGGATGATTTGGGAGAATGGGAATTCTAACATGTAAACTATCATGTAAGAATTGAATCACCAGTCCATGTCTGACATAGGGTGCAGCATGCTTGGGGCTGGTGCATGGGGATGACCCAGAGAGTTGTTGTGGGGAGGGAGGTGGGAGGGGGGTTCATGTTTGGGAATGCATGTAAGAATTAAAGATTAAAAAAAAAAATAATAATAATAAAAGAAAAAAATAATATAAATAAATAAATAAATAAATCAGCTTGATAAAACATTAAAAAAATAAAAATAAAAAAATAAATAGAGGCTTTATTAAAAAAAATACAAAGGATCATAAGAGACTACTATCAGCAACTATATGCCAATAAAATGGATAACTTGGAAGGAATGGACAAATTCTTAGAAAAGTACAACTTTCCAAAACTGAACCAGGAAGAAATAGAAAATGTTAACAGACCCATCACAAGCATGGAAATTGAAACTGTAATCAGAAATCTTCCAGCAAACAAAAGTCCAGGCCCAGACAGCTTCACAGCTGAATTCTACCAAAAATTGAGAGAAGAGCTAACTCCTATCCTACTCAAACTCTTCCAGAAAATTGCAGAGGAAGGTTAACTTCCAAACACATTCTATGAGACCACCATCACCCTAATACCAAAACCAGAAAAAGATGCTACAAAAAAGAAAACTACAGGCCAATATCGCTGATGAGCATAGATGCAAAAATCCTTAACAAAATTCTAGCAAACAGAATCCAACAACATGCTAAAAAGATCATACATCATAACCAAGTGGGCTTTATTGAAGGGATGCAAGGATTCTTCAATATCTGCAAATCAATTAATGTAATATATCACATTAACTAATTGAAAGATAAAAACCATATAATTATCTCAATAGATGCAGAGAAAGCCTTTGACAAAATTCAACATCCACTTATGATGAAAAGCCTCCAGAAAGCAGGAATAGAAGGAACATACCTCAACATAATAAAAGCTATATATGACAAACCCACAGCAAACATTATCCTCAGTGGTGAAAGATTGAAAGCATTTCCCCTAAGACAGGAACAAGGCACGGGTGCCCACTTTCACCACTACTATTCAAAATAGTTTTGGAAGTTTTGGCCACAGCAATCAGAGCAGAAAAAGAAATGAAAGGAATCAGATCAGAAAAGAAATAAAACTCACTGTTTGCAGATGACTTGATCCTCTACATAGAAACCCTAAAGACTCCACCAGAAAAGTATTAGAGCTAATCAATGAATATAGTAAAGTTGTAGGATATAAAATTAACACACAGAAATCCCTTGCATTCCTATACATTATCAATGAGAAAACAGAAAGAGAAATTAAGGAAACAATTCCGTTCACAATTGCAATAAAAAGAATAAAATACTTAGGAATATATCTACCTAAAAAAACAAAAGACCTATATATAGAAAACTATAAGACACTGATGAAAGAAATCAAAGATGACACAAACAGATGGAGAAATATACCATGTTCATGGATCGGAAGAATAAATATTGTGAAAACGAATATACTACCCAAAGCAATCTATAGATTCAATGCAATCCTTATCAAGCTACCAACAGTATTTTTCACAGAACTAGAACAAATAATTTCACAATTTGTATTGAAATACAAAAAACCTCCAATAGCCAAAGCAATCTTGAGAAAGAAGAATGGAACTGGAGGAATCAACCTGCCTGACTTCAGGCTATACTACTGAGCTACAGTCATCAAGACAGTATGGTACTGGCACAAAGACAGAAATATAGATCAATGGAACAAAATAGAAAGCCCAGAGATAAATCCATGCACCTATGGACACCTTATCTTTGACAAAGGAGGCAAGCATATACAATGGAGAAAAGACAAACTCTTTAACAAGTGGTGCTGGGAAAACTGGTCAACCACTTGTAAAAGAATGAATCTAGAACACTTTCTAACACCATATACAAAAATAAACTCAAAATGGATTAAAGATCTAAATGTAAGACCAGAAACTATAAGACTCCTAGAGGAAAACATAGGCAAAACACTCTCCAACATAAATCACAGCAGGTTCCTCTATGACCCACCTCCCAGAGTACTGGAAATAAAAGCAAAAATAAACAAATGGGATCTTAAAAGCTTTTGCAGAACAAAGGAAACTATAAGCAATGTGAAAAGACAGCCTTCAGAATGGGAGAAAATAATAGCAAATGAAGCAACTGACAAATAATTAATCTCAAAAATATACAAGCAACTCCTACAGATCAATTTCAGAAAAATAAACGACCCAATCAAAAAATGGGCCAAAGAACTAAACAGACAGTTCTCCAAAGAAGACATACAAATGGCTAACAAACACATGAAAGGATACTCAACATCACTCATTATCAGAGAAATGCAAATCAAAACCACAGTGAGGTACCATTTCATGCCAGTCAGAATGCCTGCTATCCAAAAATCTACAAATAGTAAATGCTGGAGAGGGTGTGGAGAAAAGGGAGCCCTCTTACACTGTTGGTGGGAATGCAAACTAGTACAGCCATTGTGGAGAACAGTGTGGAGATTCCTTACAAAACTGGAAATAGAACTGCCATATGACCCAGCAATCCCACTGCTGGGCATACACACCGAGGAAACCAGAATTGAAAGAGACACGTGTACCCCCAATGTTCATCGCAGCACTGTTTATAATACCCAGGAAATGGAAGCAAGCTAGATGTTCATTAGCAGATGAATGGATAAGAAAGCAGTAGTACATATACACAATGGAATATTTCTCAGCCATTAAAAAGAATACATTTGAATCAGTTCTAATGAAGTGGATGAAACTGGAGCCTATTATACAGAGTGAAGTAAGCCAGAATGAAAAACACCAATACAGTATACTAATGCATATATATGGAATTTAGAATGATGGTAATGATAACACTATATACAAGACAGCAAAAGAGACATAGAGGTATAGAACAGTCTTTTGGACTCTGTGAGAGAAGGTGAGGGTGGGATGATCTGAGAGAATAGCATTGAAACATGTGTATCATCATATGTGAAACAGATTGCCAGTCCAGGTTCGATGTATGAGGCATGGTGCTCAGGGCTGGTGCACTGGGATGACCCAGTGGGATGGGATGGGGAGGAAGGTGGGAGGGGGGTTCAGGATGGGGAACACATGTAAACTCGTGGCTGATTCATGTCGATGTATGGCAAAAACACTACAATATTGTAAAGTAATTAGCCTGCAATTTAAAAAAGAATTATCTATGAAGATATGCTTCTATCAATACAAAAATACATACGTACCAGATTTTTTTTTTACTGCAGCATTGTTTATTATTTTAAAATGTGTAAAAAGACCCTGATGCCCATACCTAGAAGAATGTTTGAATAAGCTATGCTGTATCCACACAAAAGTTCTAATGCTGCTGTAATAAAAGAATAAGAATTCCTATGAATTGAAATAGAGTGATTTCCAGGATAAGTGATAAAAAGCTAATTATAAGAGTTTCTAATTAAAACAGTTTCTATAGCATGTTACCCTTCATGAAAGAAAGTATAAGATATAAGAAAATTTATACATATCTGCTCATTTGCACAAAAAGAAATACAGAAATGATAAACTGGAAGTGGATGAGCTTACTTACCTACAGGGGGTGGGCAGGAGGAACAGGGTGAAAAGAAGGGAGGTGAGAACACTATATATTAAGGTTACAGGAAGAAGGGAGATTAGGATGAGCCCTGTGCTGTTAGGCTGGATTTAGAGAAATTAATGTGAACTCATGGTGTTTAAGACAGATGGAGAGATGCAAAACTTAGTGGGCAAAAGCATAATGATAAATAGAATATTTGCCTAGTCTTAAAGTCTCTCTTCACAAGATTCTTATTAGCTACAAAGGGGAAAATAGTAACTTTAGGATGGAGAAACCTGGCAGACACTTCATTAACCAAATGATCAAAGTTAATATCACCAATAACAAGATACATAGATATCATGAACACCTAGATATGATGTCTTGAGAAGGGCACACATACTTCTGTGGTATTCTGACCAAAAAAAGCATAAACTTAATGAATCATAAGACAACATCAGACAAACTCAAATAGAAGGACAAAATAGCTGATGAGCACTTTTCAAAAGTGTCGGAGGCATGAGAGCAAAGAAAGACTGGGGAACTCCTCCCAAATTAGAGTGGGACCACAAATTAGATCTCCAAACAGAAAAAGGAGAGTAGTAGGACAACTGATGAAATTTGAATAAGGTCTGTAAATTAGTTAATAATATTTTATTAATGCCAATTTCCTGGCTTTGAAGTTTTACTGTGATTATATAAGATGCTAACATTCAGTGAAGCTGGATGAAGTGAATCTATGTACTATTTTTGTAAGTTTTTAGAAGTCTAAAATTATTTCAAAATAAAATTTTGTGTTTAAGTTTCTGTCTGAACCAGCACCCAAATCATTAAGGGTTCCTCAGGTTATTGTTCATGTGGAAGGTCAAAAACTGGACTGCAGCTTGGAAGATCTAAGGACCCCAAGACTTTTGCCTTTAGGATCTCAAACCAAGGGTGGTAAAAGAGGTAACTAATTACAAAGTGAGGGCTGGAGGCCCTTCTAATTTCTGGATGAGACTGAAAAGGAAGATTATAATTAATGAATCCTTTTTTAATGACTTCAGATAAATTACATAAAATACCCAAACTAATCTTAATAAATAATAGAAAAAAATATGGGGGGCTTCCAAGAAAGTTATCCAAGAAAACACAATAGGAACTGAAATTTAAGCAATTCAATATTCCAGTTAGACAAGGTTCTGACTTTCCTTTCTCAGAGGTAAGACTGTGCTGTGGCAAAAATTTGGGCAGAAGAAAGGGGGTCAAAAATAAAAATTAAGAAAAAGGAAATTCTTTGCCAGTGCCCTAAGAGGAACAGAGAAGTTTCTTTCCTACTTAGCCCATTCTCCTCCCAGGAAGGCAAAGAACAAATGAGGAAAGAAATGAGATTTTGGAGCTATTCATTGGTCTCTAAGCTACTGATTCTTTAATGACCATTCACTTCTTGTTACAGAAAACCCCCTTTCTCTTTAACTTTACAATCTGACACCTTAAGGTCAGGATCCTTCACTTAACATCTAAAGCTCTCCACAACATGGTCCTAACCTTTCTCTCCAGTCACATGTTTATTTCTGAGGCACAAAGTTTAGTGGTGAAGTGATGGATGTTAACTAAAATTATTGTGGTAATCATTTTGCAATATATACATAGATCAAATCACCATGCTGTACACCTTAACTTAATGCAATGTTATATACCAGTTATATCTCAATAAAACTTGAAAACTGAAGGAAGCAGAAAAAGAACTTAGGCTTGGGAGCCCAACAGACCTGGTCTGAATTTCTGTTCTACTATCTCTTAGCTAGTGACCAAGTTACTTAATTGCTGTGAGCCTAAGCCTCTGGATTTGTACAGTAGGGGTGATACTGCCTATAACCAAGGTGACTACTGTGAGTGGCAACTGTTGTTGTTGTTCAGTTGCTAAGTCATGTCCAACTCTTTGCAACCCCATGGACTATAGCATGCCAGTCTTCCTTCTCTTCACTATCTCCCAGAGTTTGCTCAAATTCATGTCCATTGAGTCGGTGATCCCATCCAACCATCGCATTCTCTGCTGCCCGCTTCACCTCCTGCCCTCAATCTTTCCCAGCATCAGGATCTTTTACAATGAGCTGGCTCTTTGCATCAGGTGGCCAAAGTATTGGAGCTTCAGCTTTAGCATCAGTCCTTCCAGTGAGTATTCAGGTTGATTTCCTTAGGATTGACTGGTTTGATCTCCTTGTAGTCCAAGGGCAATTAAACATGGCTCAATACATGGAAACTATTACTAGCCCTAAATGGATCCTATAATTCTCACCTATTACTTTACCTAAGCTGTTCTTGCCTCCTGGAACACTTCTTCCTGTAGAAATCCTGTCTGCTGTTTAAGGCCAGCCCCCAAGGCCACCTTTTCAGGAAGTCTTTCCTTTTGTTCCACCAGGACATATTCTATCCTGCTTTGAAAGTCTAGTTCATTTGCACTCCCACCCTGGCACCGCCTTCACTTGATAAGTGTATCCATGCACTGTCCAAGCCTGAGGCTGAACTGAGAAGGTGCACCATGACTACTTACTGAATTATAGACAGAATGCCTAAAGAACTAAGGATGGAAGTTTGTGACATTGTACAGGAGGCAGTGATCAAGATCATCCCCAAGAAAAAGAAATCCAAAAAGGTAAAATGGTTGTCTGAGGAGGCCTTACAAATAGCTATCAAAAGAGATACAAAAGGCAAAGGAGAAAAGGAAAGATATACCTATCTGAATGAAGCGTTCCAAAGAATAGCAAGGAGAGATAAGAAAGCCTTCCTCAGTGATCAATGCAAAGAAATAGAGGAAAACAATAGAATGGGAAAGACTAGATATCTCTTCAAGAAAATTGGAGATACCAAGGGAACATTTCATGAAAAGATGGGGACAATAAAGGACAGACATGGTATGGACCTAACAGAAGCAGAAGATATTAAGAAGAGGTGGCAAGAATACACAGAACTGTACAAAAAAAGATCTTCACGACCCAGATAATCATGATGGTGTGATCAATTACCTAGAGCCAGACATCCTGGAATGTGAAGTCAAATGGGCCTTAGGAAGCATTACTATGAATAAAGCTAGTGGAGGTGATGGAATTCCTATTGAGCTATTTCAAATCCTGGATGATGCTGTGAAAGTGCTGCACTCAATACGCCAGCAAATTTGGAAAACTCAGCAGTGGCCACAGGACTGGAAAGGACAGTTTTCATTCAAATCCCAAAGAAAGACAATGCCAAAGAATGCTTAAACTACCACACAATTGCACTCATCTCACATGCTAGCAAAGTAATACTCAAAATTCTCCAAGCCAGGCTGCAACAGTACTTGAACCATGAACTTCCAAGATGTTCAAGCTGGATTTAGAAAAGGTGGAGGAACCAGAGATCAAATTGCCAACATCTGCTGGATCATCAAAAAAGCAAGAGAGTTCCAGAAAAACATGTACTTCTGCTTTATTGACTATGTCAAAGCCTTTGACTGTGTGAATCACCACAAACTGTGGAAAATTCTTCAAGAGATGGGAATACCAGACCACCTGACCCGCCTCCTGAGAAATCTGTATGCAGGTCAGAAAGCAACAGTTAGAACTGGACATGGAAAAACAGACTGGTTCCAAATCGAGAAAGGAGTACATCAAGGCTGTATATTGTCACCCTGCTTATTTAACTTGTATGCAGAGTACATCATGAGAAATGCTGGACTGGATGAAGCACAAACTGGAATCACGATTGCAGGGAGAAATATCAATAACTTCAGATATGCAGATGACACCACCCTTATGGCAGAAAGCGAAGAACTAAGGAGCCTTTTGATGAAAGTGAAAGAGGAGAGTGAAAAAGTTGGCTTAAAACTCAACATTCAGAAAACAAATCTTGGCATCTGGTCCCATCACTTCATGGCAAATAGGTGGGGGAACAGTGGAATCAGTGACAGATTTTCTTTTCTTGGGCTCCAAAATCACTGCAGATGGTGACTGCAGACATGAAATTAAAAGATGCTCCTTGGAAGAAAAGTTATGACCAACCTAGACAGCATATTTAAAGCAGGGACATTATTTTGTCAACAAAAGTCCATCTAGTCAAAGCTACATTTTTTCCACTACTCATGTATACAACTGAGAGTTGAACTATAAAGAAAGCTGAGAAAGCTGAGCATTGAAGAATTGATGCTTTTGAACTGTGGTGTTGGAGAAGACTTGACTTCAAGGACTTCAAGGAGCCTTGGACTGCAAGGAGATCCAACCAGTCCATCCTAAAGGAAGTCAGTCATGAATATTCATTGGAAGGACTGATGCTGAAGCTGAAACTCCAATACTTTGGCCACCTGATGTGAAGAACTGACTCCTTGGAAAAGACCCTGATGCTGGAAAAGATTGAAGGTGGGAGGAGAAGGCGGCAACAGAGGATGAGATGGTTGGATGGCACCACCGACTCTATGAACATGAGTTTGAGTAAACTCCGGGAGTTGGTGATGGACAGGGAAGCCTGGCATGCTGCAGTCCATGGGGTCGCGAAGAGTCAGACACGACTGAGCAACTGAACTGAGCTGAACTGAATGCCCAAACTACTTTCTAGAATTTTTAGTAAGAATTCCAAATACCTGAGCTATAACTCAGTTAATTCCATGAACCAAGATTCTGCTAACAACTGCAGCTCAACATTACCAAGAACTAAAGTGAGGGTAAGAAAGCACAGAGCAGAGGATGGTGGAGGAACTATGCTGGCATTTGCTGTTAAAGACGAAGTTAGCCTCCAAGATGCGCATGTGTCATGTATGTATTTCAGGGGCCTGCTGCTGTCATGTTCTGTCTGTCCAGACCCTTTCTGTTATTTTTTGATACATTTTCTGATACATAGCTGATATTTCTAAATAATTCTTTATAACTTTATTCTTGCTTCATGTTACCAATATGCTCCCTTATCTCTTCAATGATTCTCTTGTTTTCAATTCTTGTTTTGAGTAGTTTATTAAGTTTGCTTTGTCTGATAAGTTCTGTTAAGTTTACTGTCTTTCTTTTGGAATAGTTGCACTCCTTAGCAACGATCAATGCTCAGCAACTCCTAAGATTACCACAGCAATTCTTTTGATTGAGCAGATCACCTTGGTTATAACTTTCAATCAGATTTCTCAGATTAATGTTGGTGACTCCATTCTCATTCTATTATGTTTTGGTTATGCATTCATCTTTCCAGAAGTTTATTCATATCCACCCAAAGAGACAAACTTGTGACTAAGACAAGGTATCACCAAATGGTAGTGACTGACATGTTCGCACAGCTTGAAGTTTAAATATCAGTTTTGTGTGTGGTTGCTTAAAACAGACAACAGAACTATGTATTGCCAGATATTGTTCTTTAAACTTGAAAATAACGGTGTTTTAAGAACTTTTAAACAGAACAACACCAGAATATTTAAAGATGGCACATAGAGAAAACAGACTTGATAAAATAAATTCCAAACAAAGTATATCTTTGTATTTTGCTTTTCATTGCAATTTTCCATTTCATGCTTAATATGTTAAGGTTTCTGAAAAAATTCTTCAGAGGCAGTTTGATTCATCCAAGGGGCTCTGCTCTTCATCTATGATAACCACTGACAGTCACTAGGGATAATATAGGGATAGAAGTTTGGACTCTCTTTGGGCATGGCTACACTAAGTAAAAAAGGTGGGATGAAAACAGCACTTTTCTGAGGAATGGTAGTCCTAAAGTCCAACCACAAGTCTGTCACATAAGAGCTGTGTGATCTTGGACATTTCATCTAACTTTCTAGGCTTCAGTTCCTTCATTTGTAAAATTAGGGTTGAACTAAATCATCTCTAAGGTTTCTTTAAGCTGTACAAGTCTATCATTCAGTTTCACAAAAACACACCATTCCAAAGGAACATCATTACTTTATGTAGAGGATGCTTTAGAAACAACAAGCAAAAAAGTAAATAAATTTACTTTAAAAAAAAAAAAGACAACCAAAAGACAGGTCTTTTACTTCAAACTATTGATTGAACACTCCCCACCTCCATTGTGCCCTTAAATCCTTGTTTGGAAATGTTTGAATCACATAAATATGAGAACCAGAATTACTATAATAATCAGTTGTGAAGGTATAAGGTATTTTTAAAAATTTTCTACTTTTCATACAATTTTTAAAGGTTCCTTTCCACTTATAGTTAATACAAAATATTGGCTATATTCCCTGTGTTGAACAATACATCCTTGTAGTCTATCTTAACCCAATAGTTTGTACCTGTTAATCCCCTACCCATCTGTTGCCCCTCCCCTCCCCTCACTGGTAATCCTTAGTTTGTTCCCTATATCTGTGAGTCTGCTTCTTTTTTTGTTATATTCACTAGTTTGTTGTATTTTTAGGTTTCACATATGATTGATATCATACAGTATTTGTCTTTGTCTGACATTTCACTCAGCATAATACCCTCCAAGCCCATTGATATTGCTGCAAATAGCATTATTGTGTTCTTTTTATGACAGAGTATACTCCGTTGTATATATGTACCATATCTTCATTATCTATTCATTTGTTGATTGACACTTAGGTAGCTTCTGCACCTTGGCAAGTGTATATAATGCTGCTATAGGCAAATGGCCAACAGGCATATGAAAACACGGTCAACATCGCGATTCATCAGAGAAATGTAAATCAGAACGATGATGAGATATCACCTCACACCTATTAGAATGGCAAGCATCAAAAAGAACACAAATAACAAATGCTAGAGAGGGTGTGGAGAAAAGGAAACCCTCCTACATTGTTGTCAGAAATGTAAATTGGTGCAGCCACCATGGAAAACAGTATGGATGTTTCGCAAAAAATTAAAAATAGAGTTACCACATGACCCAGAAATTCTACTCCTGGGTATATATCCGAAAAATCCCCACCAAGTTGAAAAGATATGGGCACCCAAATGAATTTGCTTTTATGTGTAAACCATGCACTCTCCCATAGAATAATTGAGAAAAGAAGTCTATATGCAAAGGGTCCAATTTGCAACTTACTCTGCAATAAAGCTCAGTTTCTAACCATTTGAATTTTCCCTGATAGTTCAGTTGGTAAAGAATCCACTTGCAATGCAGGAGACCCCAGTTTGATTCCTGGGTTGGGAAGATCCCCTGGAGAAGTGATAGGCTACCCACTCCAGCATTCTTGGGCTTCCCTTGTGGTTCAGCTGGTAAAGAATCCACCTGCAATGTGGGAGACTTGGGTTCAGTCCCTGGATTGGGAAAATCCCCTGGAGAATGAAAGGCTACCCACTCCAGTTTTCTGGCCTGGATAATTCCATGGACTGTATAGTCGAACCATTTCCTTTGTCACTCTTACCCCTGGCCATAGGCTGCTTCAGGGCATCTTCACAGCTTTCACCAATCTGTCCTCATTTATTTGTAGCTGCTAAATCTATAGACTCCATGTTAAATACTAGATTAATAGGTCTTTCCTAAGACTTCCAATAGCTCAACTAGCTCTCGTGTTCCCAGCTTGATCTCTCTTGTCTTCCCAGTAATCAACCTTTGCATAGTTCCCACGTCTCAGCCCCTTTCTCCATGTCCCATTATTTTTGTTTCCTCTTGAATCAGAGTTTGCGAGCTGCTTTTTATGCTAGAGGCATATGATGTCATTGTGTCTACCCCCAGCTGTTCTTAATTTTCTCTCAGATCAGCTCTCTTGAAGGACTCTCAGCAGGCACAAAGACACAAGCCCTCCCTTCTAGGGTGCAGATGAAAAGTTGGGGTGGAGGAGGGGAAAGGGCAGTTCAGCAACCCATAATGCTAATCCTAGCGAAATAAAGGGCAGGGTCCTTTTAATAAACAGAACACTCCAGGAGAGGGTGGAGCCAAGTGAATAAGCCCCAGACTCTGAAGAGACAAGTGTGCTCCTGGAAGCTGTCAAAGCAACAGGAGTTTGCTGTCCAAGATGTTGACCATTTCTATCTGAGGCAGTTCTCTTAGACCTCAGAATTGTGCTCTGAGGCCACCCTTGTTTCTTGCAATGCTGTCTTGAATCACCTGGCTCTAACCATCCATAGCACCTGCCTCCTGCCTCCAACCAAGGACTGACCTTTTCTGTTTAGAAAGAGAGTTGAAATGGATTATGGGGAACTCTAGACAAATTTAGCTCTTTCCTCCACAGGCTGTTTTGTGGTATTGCAGAAAATGCCCTGGTATACCAAATTTCATGATTCATAATTCTTATTGAATTCATGTTCTAACAACCATAAGTGCTGCTTGAAAAATGATGATGTAATGATGCTCTACACAAAGGAATGAATCTCTGAGGTGGAAATTCATACTATATAATGGGACCTGGCTAGAGCAGATAGGATACTATCCATACTAGTAGCTTCGAAATGAGTTTCCCACTGGAATAGTGGTAGAAATATTTTTCCCTCATTCTATCTAGGCCAGAGTCAGTTAAGAACAAATCCTTCCAGAGTAGGGTAATTGTGATGGAGGAGAGTGGAAACTCACAAGGTAGGACCTAATGGATGAGATAGCAGTGGTTCTCACCCCTGGCTAAAATCTTCAGGCATGGGAGCTGGGGTTAGTTTTTATCTTGAAATAATTTTGAAATTACAGAAAATTTGTGAAAACAGCACAGACAGTTGCTACCCACACTTCATTCAGCACTTCTCATGTCAAAATTTTACATAACCATAGTGCATTTATCAAAACTAAGAAGTGGGGGCTTCCCTGATGGTCCAGTGGCTAAGACTCCACACTCTAATGCCAGGGGCCCAAGTTCAACCCCTGGTTGGGAGTTAGATCCCACATGCCACAACTAAAGATCCTGCCTGCTGCCACTAAGACTCAGTGCAGTCAAATAAAGATTTAAAAAACTAAGAAATCACCTTAGGTACAATACTATTAACTGAACTATAGATTTTATTTGGATTTAACTAGTTTTTCTACTAAAGTCCAATTTCAGTTCCAGGATCAAACTCTCGATACCATGTTGCATTAAGTTGTCATATCTCTTTAGTTTCCTCCAATCTATGACAGTTTATCAGTCCTTTCATGTCTTTCATGATCTTGACACTTTGAAGAATACTGAAAATTTATTTTGTATAATGTGCCTCACAAACTTTCCCACTAATGTCCTTTTCTGTTCCAGGATTGAATCCAAAATACTATACTGCATTTAGTCATACTATCTTCCTACTTGCCTCCAATTTATGGCAATTTCTCGGTGATTTTTTTTTCATGACCTTGACAATTGAAATAAAAGCTTGTCATGTACTTTGTAGAATGTCTCCCAATTCGGGTTTGTCTGATGTTTTCTCACAATTAAATTGGGATTATGTATCTTGGGGAAGTAGAGCACAGAGGTGAACTGACTTTCTCATCACATAGTATTAGGAGATACATAATATCAGTATGACATACTGGTGATGTCAGCCTTGATGACTTGCTTAAGGAGATTTCTTCCAGGTTTCTCCACTGTAAAGCTACTATTAATATTTTTAAAAGCTATTATGTTGATATAATTGTAGATTCACATGAAGTTGCAAAGGTGATACAGAGCAGTGCTGTGTACTCTTTACCCATTTTCCCACAATGGTACATGTGTATATTCTTGTAAACACCACTACAATCAGAACAGAAACAGAGCAAGTCTACTACCACAAAGATCTTCCTCATGCTATTGCTTTATAGTTGCAACCCTCCTCCCAACATACCTAACCCCTGGACACCACCAGTTGATTCTCCAGCTTTTAAATTTTATCATTCTAGAGAATATTATATAAATGTAATCAATCAGTATGTGACCTCTTGAGACTGACTTTTTCTACTCAGCATAATGCCCATGATACCCATCCAAGTTGTTGTCTGTTTCTGAAGTTTACTTTTTTTTTATTGCTGAATAGTATCCCATGGAATGGACATACCATAGTTTGTTTGACCAGTCACATATTGAGAGACATTTGGGTTGTTACCACTTTTTTCATTACTGCAAATAGCTCTGCTATAAACTTCATGTTCAGGTTTTTGTATAGATGGAAGTTTTCATTTCTCTGGGATACATGTCCAGGAATGCAATTGCTGAGTGGTATGGAAAGTTATGCTTAGTCTTGTAATAAACCACTAAACTATTTTCCAAAATGGCTGTATTATTTTTACTTTCCCACTAGCAATGTATGAGAGATTTAGTTTCTTCATATCTTCACTAGCATTTGGTATTATCACTATGTCAATTCTAGCTGTTTGAATAGAAGTGTTGTTGTTGTTGTTCAGTTGCTCAGTCGTGACTAACTCTTTGTGACCCCATGGACTGCAGCAGGCCAGGCTTCCCTGTCCTTCACTATCTCCCAGAGTTTGCTCAAATTCATGTCCATTGAGTCGGCAAAATAGTGATATCAAATCATGGTATTAATTTGCATTTCTTTATGGCTAGGGCTGTTAAACATCTTCTCATGTGCCTGTCATCTACATATCCTTTTCAATGAAATATCCATTGCTGTTTTCTACTTATTTTCTAAATGGATTGTTTTTTATTCTGTTTATTTTTGAGAGTTCTTTATTCTCTGTTGGATATGTGGCTTACAAATATCTCATCCCAGTCTATAGCTTGTATTTCTTCCTCTTTAACAGGGTCTTTCACAAGGCAAAAGTGTTTAACTTTGGTGAGTTCCAAGTTATGCATTTTTTTCTTTATATGGATCATGCTTTCAGTGTCAAGTCTAAGAACTCTTTGCCTGGCCCTAGATCCAAAAGATTTTCTCCTATGTCTGTTTTCTGAAAGATTTGTAGTTTTTATTTTGCAAACATACATGGTCCATTTTTGGATATTGTCTCCATAAGGTGTGAGGTTTCAGTTCTTTTTTTCTTTTTTCCCTGTGGATGTTCAGTTACTCCCATTCCATTTGTTTAAAAGGCTATCCTTCCTCCACTGACTTGTTTCTGCAACTTAGCCAAAAAATCAGTTAAACATATTTGTGTGGGTTTATTTCTGGGTTATCTATTCTGTTCCATTGATCTGTGTGTTTATCCTCTGCCAAACACCACTGTCTTGATTAATGTAACCATATAATGTCTTCAGAGAGCCCCTTGGACTACAAGGAAATCCAACCAGTCCATCCTAAAGGAAATCAGTCTTGAATATTCATTGGAAGGGCTGATGCTGAAGTGGAAACTCCAATACTTTGGCCACCTGATGTGAAGAACTGACTCATTGGAAAAGACCCTGATGCTGGGAAAGATTGAAGCCAGGAGGAGAAGGGGACAACAGAAGATGAGATGGTTGGATGGCATCATCGACTCAATGGACGTGAGTTTGAGCAAGCTCCAGAAGTTGGTGACAGACAGGGAAGTCTGGCATGCTGCAGTCCATGGGGTCACAAAGAGTTGGATATGACTGAGCAACTGAACTGAAGTCATAATGTCTTGAAACCAGGTAGACTGATTCCTTCCTCTTCCTTCTTTTTCAAAATTGTTTAGCTACTCCACAACTTGTGCCTTTTCATATACATTTTGAAATAGTTTTCTGATTTTAGCTCTGATAGGAACTTGAAAGTGATCACCCCCATCCTTTCAAGAAAACTGGACAGTTCAGTTTTGTCAAAAAAAATCAATGAGTTTTCTTGGACCTATCAGAGAACTGAGGTTGTAGCACAAACCACCACCCCAAAATCTGAAACTTTAGGAACATCCAGAGAGATACAGATGAAAATTTACTTACCTGGAGAAGACTCTGGAATCATAAACAGGTAGGAACACCTAAAGTGGTACTTTTGACAAATTGCTAGAGGATGAGTGTGGACTACTGGGAGAGTGGAATCTTCTGAGGACTGAAGGCACAGGGCTACCCCTACCCCAATTTCAAGAAATTCACCAAATCTCACAACAAAGATCTAAGTAAGATCCTGTTGTGAATCTGGCAGGGGGAGGAAAAGAAGAATCATTGTGAAATATGCCTAGAGTCTTCTCCACAACTCTACAAGGAAAAAGAGTTTGCTGGAATCTTATCCCAACTATGGAAGGGTGTTTTTCTCACTCCAGCCTCCCTCTCACCAACTTTAGAAAACCAAATACCAAGACAGCATCTTTAAGGAAAACAGAGTTGGGGGAACACCTTACATTGGTGCAAGCATAAAAATTACATGAGACTTCTTGTCAGAAACCATGCAGACAAGAAGAGAGTGAAGTGGAAAACTTGAAATGTTGAAAGAATGATTGATTACCCACTTTAAGTATAGCAGTGTGGACACATCCATCCCAAACTCCCTAACTATCCCTTCCCCTCATCCTTTCTCTGCCAGCAACCATAAGCTCATTTTTCAAAGTCTCTAAGTCTGTTTCTGTTTTCTAAGTAAGTTAATTTGTATCATTTCATTTTATATTCCACACATAAGGGATGTCATAGGATATCTCAGAAGAGATATTCTTAAGTTTGTTTCAGATTAAGAGATGAAAGAGAATGAGAAAAGTAAAAACAGAGAAGTCCAAGAGAGAAAATATATCTAAATGCCATTTCTTCTGCCTTAGCAAGTTCAGTTCAACAGGTTCTCATGCCTTCTCTCTTGCCTCCTTTCTATTTTCTTTCTTTAAATCACAAAGTATTTAGCTTCATTACTTTCATTAGACACAATCATTAATGTTAATCATAGGATCAAAAACCCAAGTGCCTATTGGGAAATACAACTTGACCAAGTTTTTTGTTCTACACTCTCACAATATGAACACTAATGTGGTGATGGATAATTAGTTTATCCAAGATCATCGACCCCCACTGCACCTTTTAAACACCTATCAGAACTAGTGTTGGTGAATGGAAGTACTGTCTTCAATTTTAAATAGACATTGTGGCATAAATAATCTAACATCATTCTAGTAAGCAGAGGCCAAGCCAAATGGGCTACACAAGTATAAAAGCGAGCCCTGTATTAGGGAGAGTTTGAATCACATCTCATTTGTGTGAAGGTTTTCCATTTGACAGAAGTAGATTTAACACAGTCCATTCAAAACTGTCTCATTGCAATTCACTGGGGGCTTTAAGAAAGGGGAAAAACTTTAAACAGGCACACTTTATTCTAAAATCCCTTTGCTGGATACCTGTACGCATACAAAGGCAACAGTCAATAACAAGAACAAAGGTTTTATCTCATATCCACAGTACATTTTCCTTAATATGCCTCCAATCAGCAATGCTCTATCTCTGGAATTCCAAGCTCAACTTGCATCTAAGCACTGTCAAATGACAAGGAGATAATAAAATTACTAGTGTGTTGCAAGGTAAGATTAAATTTATATAATGATACTGGATTTGATTAAATGCCAGGTTCCCCCTCCAAAAAATTACCAGTAGAGGCATTAAATCTTACAGCCACACACACACACACTTACTGCATTTACACTGCATCCATAGAAGCTCCAGTTTATCTTAGCAGAGATTACTGCCATCCTTCCATAGGAACACAGCATGGAGATAATGCCTGGGAGCTTATTCAGAGGCTCATGTAGCTGACTTGGAGAATAAATATCAGAAAAATGTGAGAGAGGTAGTCGTAGTACTCCTCCAGAGAAAAGACTATAGCACAGACTCAGAGGCAGACTCTTCTACTCCACTGAAAATGGAAAGGCTTCTTAAAATGCTATGACCCAGCAATCCCACTGCTGGGCATACACACCGAGGAAACCAGAATTGAAAGAGACACGTGGACCCCAATGTTCATCGCAGCACTGTTTATAATAGCCAGGACATGGAAGCAACCTAGATGTCCATCAGCAGATGAATGGATAAGAAAGCAATGGTACATATACCCAATGGAGTATTACTCAGCCATTAAATGAATACATTTGAATCAGTTCTAATGAGGTGGATAAAACTGGAGCCTATTATACAGAGTGAAGTAAGCCAGAAAGAAAAACACCAATACAGTATACTAACACATATATATGGAATTTAGAAAGATGGTAATGATAACCCTGTATGCGAGACAGCAAAAGAGACACAGATGTAAAGAACAGACTTTTGGACTCTGGGAGAGGGAGAGGGTGGGATGATTTGGGAGAATGGCATTGAAACATGTATACTATCATGTAAGAA
Organism: Ovis canadensis; assembly: GCF_042477335.2. Lineage (NCBI taxonomy): Eukaryota > Metazoa > Chordata > Mammalia > Artiodactyla > Bovidae > Ovis > Ovis canadensis. The sequence continues at coordinate 87,007,706 of NC_091727.1, forward strand.
GTGAATCGCTAGTCTAGGTTCGATACAGGATACAGGATGCTTGGGGTCAGTCCACTGGGATGACCCAAAGAGATGATATGGGGAGGGTGGTGGGAGGGGGGTTCAGGGTTGGGAACTCATGTACACCTGTGGCAGATTCATGTCAATGTATGGCAAAACCAATACAGTTTTGTAAAGTAAAAAAAAAATAATAATAATAAAATAAAATAAGTTAAAAAAAATGCTATACAAACACTTTCTCCCCAGACTCAAGGCTTTCCTCCCATTCACAAACTTTAAGGAGCTCACCATGGGCTTGTCCTCCCAAGAATACACTGATGAGGACTGAGGTCACCATGTGCCAGATTTGAAACCATTCCTGTCAAATTGGTAAATTATGCATGTTCTCGACCCTTAAAGATTATCCCACACCAAAATTGCTTAATGGGGTATTTTCTCATTGTTCAGTTGCTGCACGACTCTGAGGATGGCAGTCTTTGCAATAAAAATATTCACACAAACAAGCAAAAAGCCAAAAAAGAAAAAAAACACCCAAAAACCCAAACAATCATTACAGTTTTAAGAGGCACCAAAGCATAAGGTACTATGATACAGATTGCAGAATATCTGTCATACCTGTGGATTACACACCAAAGTGCTCTTAAACATCATTTGCCCATAGACCAAGGCATGGAAAGGGACTGGTACTGGCTCAGAAAAGAAATGCGCCTTACCACTTATCAGTGGAACATTAAGAAAAGGGACTATAGTATCAGCATGTTCAGTATGTTTGCTGGGTCCAAACTCCTTCAGTCAGAGAAAATTGATTACTTCTCTACCATGACTGATATGAACTAGTTGTTTCTCATATTTTTAGCTTCAGTTAACTGAGTCTTGGCTAGGGAAGTACAGACATCTAATGTCTACCAAAACTCTTGGTGTTGCTCAATGTTCTACACATCCATCCCTCTCAAGGGATCCTACTGTTTGCTACCATGTGTGCATCAATCCCTTGTTAGTCTTTTACTGAGATTTACAGATAGGCTTCCTCCATGGCTCAACAGTAAATAATCTGCCTGCAATGCAGAGACACAGGATCCACGGGTTCAATCCCTGGGTCAGTAAGAGCCCCTGGAGGAGGAAGTGGTAAGCACTCCAGTATTCTTGCCTGGAGAATCCCATGGACAGAGGAGTCTGGTGGGCTTCCAGTCCATGGTGTTACAAAGAGTCGGGCATGACTGAGCGACTAAGCATGCATGGTCTACTTACAGCTTGCCTATAGTGTACCTGCACTACACTCAGTGAAGGTTAAGATTCAGGTTTCAGGTCAATGCATTATTGTTAAGTGGTAAATAGTTAACCACAATTGTGGCAAGCAGGTTGCCTCAGCAACCTGAAATAGTAGTTTAACATATGTCTGACCGACAGTACTTACAAAATAACCTTTTAAAAAGTGCCATTATTGGGCTATTTTTCAAGAGTACAGCAATTTGAATAATAAAAGACCAAATTTCCAATTGTCAGCACAAAGTGAGGTCTATAAACTAGTGGATTAACATTTTCTAGGCATCTGTTATGGCCCTTAAAAATATGTGTGAGCACAGTAAATAAATAGTTTTAAAGGACACAGGATGTCTTTTACTATTTCAAAAAATCATATTTGTTAGTTTTATAATAATCATTTGGAAGGCTAAAACTAAAATTTGTTTTCATGCAAAATGTTTTTTCTTTGTCACACCGGTTTATTATGAACAAGTTGCTGTGAGTCATGAAACTGCCTTGTTATATTTTTCTTAAAAAAAAGAATCCCCAGGGAACTAGGGAATTAAATTCATAAATTTAATTTCAATATCTGGTAAGCTGTAAGGACAATTATTAAGGCAGTCATTTATGAGTATCTAGGGGAAATCCAAGTGATAAACAGTAGTCAATATGGATTCTTCAAGCACAAATCATACCAAACAAAGCTAATTCCTCTTCATGATAGGATGACAAGCTGAGTGGGGAAAGAAGATGGAGCAAAGTTAACATATCTTAGAAGCATCTGATATAATTTAATCTGACATTTATAGGAATATGAGAGAAAGACAATAAATAGAGCTAGTAAAAGAGAAATTTAATGGAAAAGCTAGAACAGGTTTAGGATAAACTTAAAGTGAATGGAGCCAATGACAGAGAAGGATACATTTTAAACCCAATACCACCCAGATCATGAGCAACCACTCTTCAGTTATATCAACTTGAATTGTAATCTTAGTCAATATAATCAAAGTATATGTAGCTACATGCACTATCGGGGAGAGAAATAAATTAAATGCATTATTGATATAGTGGAGCTGTTTAAATCAGTTACATGCGGTGTGTTTTATAAAGTCAAGTACTTCCCATATAGGGAATTTTTATCAAATGAATATGACTGTAACTGGAAGGTATTTGTCTATACAAAGAGGCCACTGAGAAACACAGGGACTGTGATGATAGGGAAAAGATTCCTCTGTGTTTAGGGGAAGGTAGTAATTCAAAAATTCTTTAGTCTACAGAGCAAATTCAAGCCCTTAGCCCAGTATCAAGGCTATTCATAAATCATCAGACTCATATCTCCAGTTGTATCTCCAGACCAATTGCCATTCCCCTAGGTTTTCACACCCCAAAGGGTGTGTGGTTCCTCAGCCTAAGCTATCTTTTTAAAGTGCCATTAAAATATCTTCCTGTAACAGCCTCATCAACCCTTTAAGACCAAGTTTATTTGAAACATAACGTTTCCAGATTCCCTAATTAAATTTAATTTTCCCTCCTCCAATACTCCCATAGTACCTTGTTTAAACCTCTGTATATACCTTTATCATTGCCTTCCTTGTATGAGAACTAACAGTGTACATGTTGATTCCCCTGTTAGACTGTGAACTCCTGGAGGGTGAAAGCCATGACTTAGTCATTCTTTATCTTTTTTACAATAGGCATTCAACAAGTATCTGTTGAATAGAATTGGATTGGAACTGGAATAAACGCTTCATCTAGACATTTATTATTGAGAAAGTCCCACAATTCCAGAACAATTGCTAACAGTATTACACAGGAAGAACTGTGGGGCTTCATAACTCCTTTTCAGCTTGAATTGTAAGCGGGAACTTCTTCTGCCCATCCATGATCCCTCCCATGGTTTAGCTCTTAAGACTATGTTATTCCAACATGAGAGAATTCAGCATCACTCTCTTGCACATAGCCTGGCATGCACATATTTAGGAAGTGTCTGCTGTGGCCTGTTCTGAAAGAATCACAGGCTCACAGATAAACTAGGGATGCTCTGCAATGACTGGCTAGCCAAGAAGTACTTGCTGACTTAAGGGAGACATTACATGTGCTGTTTAAAAGCACTGCTTCTAGGGTCAGATAAACCTGGGTTCAAATACCAGCTCTTCCACCTACTAGCTGTGTGACCTTGGACCATGTCCTTAACCTTTCTGTGCTTCATCTGTCATTTGGTAATAATTATTGCACATCGCTCAAGAGTTTGTTATGAGGATTAAAGGAAATGAGACATATAAGTCTGATGTACAATAAGTGTTTAAATAAGGGTGAGCTAGAATTAGAAGTTCTTTGACTGAGTACTCAAGTTGCACACGAGCAAATGAAAATTAGTAAGGATCAGTTCAGTTCACTTCAGTCGCTCAGTTGTGTCCGACTCTTTGCCACCCCATGAATCACAGCATGCCAGGCCTCCCTGTCCATCACCAACTCCTGGAGTTTACTCAAACTCATGTCCATCTAGTCGGTGATTCCATCCAGCCATCTCACCTTCTGTCGTCCCCTTCTCCTCTTGCCCCCAATCCCTCCCAGCATCAGGGTCTTTTCCAATGAGTCAACTCTTCGCATGAGGTAGCCAAAATATTGGAGTTTCAGCTTTAGCATCAGTCCTTCCAATGAACACCCAGGACTAATCTCCTTTAGAATGGACTGGTTGGATCTCCTTGCAGTCCAAGGGACTTGCAAGAGTCTTCTCCAACACCACAGTTCAAAAGCGTTAATTCTTCAGTGCTCATCTTTCTTCACAGTCCAACTCTCACATCCATACATGACCACTGGAAAAACCATAGTCTTGACTAGACAGACCTTTGTTGGCAAAGTAATGTCTCTGCTTTTGAATATGCTATCTAGGTTGGTCATAACTTTCCTTCCAAGGAGTAAGTGTCTTTTAATTTCATGGCTGCACTCAACATCTGCAGTGATTTTGGAGCCCCCAAAAATAAAGTCTGACACTGTTTACACTGTTTCCCCATCCATTTCCCATGAAGTGATGGGACCGGATGCCATGATCTTCATTATCTGAATGTTGAGCTTTAAGCCAACTTTTTCACTCTCCTCTTTCACTTTCATCAAGAGGCTTTTTAGTTCCTCTTCACTTTCTGCCATAAGGGTGGTGGTCATCTGCATATCTGAGGTTATTGGAATTTCTTCCAGCAATCTTGATTCCAGCTTGTGCTTCTTCCAGTCCAGCATTTCTCATGATGTACTCTGCATATATGTTAAATAAACAGGGTGACAATATACAGCCTTGACGTACTCTTTTTCCTATTTGGAACCAGTCTGTTGTTCCATGTCCAGTTCTAACTGTTGCTTCCTGACCTGCATATAGGTTTCTCACGAGGCAGGTCAGGTAGTCTGGTATTCCCATCTCTTTCAGAATTTTCCACAGTTGATTGTGATCCACACAGTCAAAGGCTTTGGCATAGTCAATAAAGCAGAAATAGATGCTTTTCTGGAACTCTCTTGCTTTTTCAATGATCCAGCAGATGTTGGCAATTTGATCTCTTGTTCTTTTGCCTTTTCTAAAACCAGCTTGAACATGTGGAAGTTCATGGTTCACGTATTGCTGAAGCCTGACTTGGAGAATTTTGAGCCTTACTTTGCTAGCATGTGAAATGAGTGCAATTGTGTGGTAGTTTGAGCATTCTTTGGCATTGCCTTTCTTTGGGATTGGAATGAAAACTGACTTTTCCAGTCCTGTGGCCACTGCTGAGTTTTCCAAATTTCCTGGCATATTGAGTGCAGCACTTTCACAGTATCATCTTTCAGGATTTGAAATGGCTCCACTGGAATTCCATCACCTCCACTAGCTTTGTTCGTAGTGATGCTTCCTAAGGCCCACTTGACTTCACATTCCAGGATGTCTGGCTCTAGGTGAGTGATCACACCATCGTGATTATCTGGGTCGTGAAGCTCTTTCTTGTACAGTTTTGTGTATTTTTGCCACTTCTTCTTAATATCTTCTGCTTCTGTTAGGTCCATACCATTTCTGTCCTTTATCAAGCCCATCTTTGCATGAAATGTTCTCTTGGTATCTCTAATTGCCTTGAAGAGTTATGTCCAAATAAGCAAGAACTTTACAGTTGATGAGGCCACACCAGCTGAAGCTGAAGAAGAAACTCTCATGAGAAGGAGGAAAGAAACTGTCATCAAGTGTTGGGACAAGTCCTGGAGGGTGGTTTGGTAGTTTCCTAGGCCAGAGCGGAAAAATGGTGTGTGGGCAGGGAAACTGATCAAGCTAATTTTGATTTCCCTGAAGCATTTTCAGGCCACTGGAATCCTTTAAGTATCAGAATGCATAACCGGGTAACACCCTCAATATAGAGAAGAGGTAAAAGAAACCTGAGGACAGTGAATGAAAACTAAGTTTATACATTCAAACTGGCCATCTTTAGTGTCCTCTGTAGTAAACTCATCAAAACCACAGGGCTTTCCTAAAGTCATGCTTCAGCCATGCAGCCTTAAAGGGAATCAGCAGGACTGCATGTGCTGACATGGCAGGCACAAGATATACATAGAAGTGAACTGACAAAACTGTTTCTAGCTCCAGTCAGTGTTTCCTGATAAAACATATATGGTATATATGAACCTATATGTATATAGATGCATATATGTATGCCTACATACACTTATATGCATAGAAAAGTTCTGGAAGGATAGATAAGAAATTGTTACTGATGAGTATGCTTAAGGATTGAGACTAGTGGCTTGAAGGGGCTCTTCATTTCACAACCTTTTGTACTGTTTGCATTTTTACCATGAATATGTATTACATTCATAATTTAAGAAAGAACAAGACCAGAAAAGAATAACTAAAAACTCAGACAATTGTATGGTGCTTTGCATGAAGTAGAATCCAGTAAATGCTTGAATGAATGGATGAAAGTCACTCAATTGTCCCATCAGTTGGTAGATGAGAAGGGAGAAAATGATCTAAAAAGAAAAGACATAAAAAGGGAGAATATAGAGATCACAGAAGCAGCCTGGAGCAGAAGAGGAAAACTAGAAGGAAAGCTACCAAAGGAAAGAGCCAACAAGTACCTGCCCTACCCTAGAGGCACCTGTTGGCCAAGATTCCAATGTACTTGGCAAATACTGTCCACAGATCTATGCAAGGATGTAAACAGATGGCTCTTTAAGGAGCTGATCAAAGCTAAGCTGTGTTCCAAACAGGGAAGGAACAGATCAGAGTTTAAAGCCCTTCTTGTAGCCACGAATGATGCTTTGCCATGAGGATGCATCTCAATAAGGAGCCCAGGGGCTCTGTGGAAAATACATTAAAACATCCCATATTGGTAATAATATTAATATATGTTGTTTGCAGAACTACATTCCCAAATATGAGGTTTTATTTTTAAATGCCATCCCGCAAAGAATAGTACAAATTAAAGGTAGAAAACCCTACTAGGGGCTTACCTTATGGTCCAGTGGTTAAGAATCCATCTGCCAATGCACGGGTTTGATCTGGGAAGGTCCCACATGTCGTGGAGCAACTAAGCCAACGCACCACAACTGTTGAGCTTGCACCCTAGAGCTCAGGAGCCACAACTATTGAACCTATGCACCACAACTACTGAAGCCCACGTGCCCTAGAATCCATGCTCTGCAACAAGAGAAGCCACTGCAATAAGAAGCCTGCGAACCGCTGCTAGAGCATAGCCCCCACTCGCTGAAACTAGAGAAAAGCCCCACGCAGCAACAAAGATCCAGCACAGCCAAAAAATAAATGAATAAAATTTTAAAAAGAAAACCCTATTAGGTCATCCGCTCTCTCCTAAAGGCCTAAAGCATACTATATTCTGCCATATAAATCTTAATGCTTTCAGTGATGTATAAGGAGGATTTACACTTAACAAATCCCAAATGGAAAACACAAGCACAAAGCAGCAATCCTGAATGCAAAGGAAAGACAGTTATCTTTCCTGACTCATCCTGAATTGCAGGCATGTTTTTTCATTAATATTTTTTCAAGGAATTACAACTTCATTGTAGGTTTAATGGATGGAGCTATCGGTCAAGTTAAAACAAATGAACAAATATGCCATTTTCATTGATCAATTCAATTTAGTATACTCATGGGAGACAACTAAATTCCTCAGCAAATATAGGGAGAAACAGGGAGATCTGCTGAACTGTGATCCAAGTGTGCCTTTATTTTAACAAGGACAAATACTAGGGTCAAGATGGTAAGGCGGTTGGACAGGGCCATGGTTTTCTTGCCATTAGGGAAGCCCCTAGAAAAGTTAATTCTCTCGTTAATGAAACTCATTTACACTGACTGTCTTCAACTTTGTGATTGATCAGTGAGGGCTCTTATAAATGTGTTTTTCTATTTTATTTTCTTTTACTTTACCACTCAGACTCTTCTCTTTTCCTTCCTTCTTATGCAGCTGGGAAAAACATTTCCTAACGTTGGGACAATGACTGAACAAATGACCCATAGAAAAAGCATAAGGGGAATCTGGGCTTCTCTTTCCTTCTCCTTTCTTCCTTACTTATCGTGTGACAATCTGAATGCTCAGCCTGACTGCACCACCAGCTTGCTGTGTGGCCTGGAGAAGGACTTCTCCTTTCCAGGGCTCATCTGTACCATGGCAAGCTAAACCAAATGAGTGGTAACTGTTAATGGCATTGAGTCTAGTAAGTCTGAGTGAAAGGAACCTCAGAAGTCCCCTGACTCCATTATCAGCCCGAAAGAGCTGGAAGCCCTCTCTAGTCAGATCCCTAACCCCTGGTAGAGGATGCCTGGCCTTCAGTGTTCTCCTCAGGGGAGTAAAACTTCTCGGGTGCAAACGTGAGAGCCTTTCAGTGAAGCTTTGGGTTGACCTGTCAGGGATCTGAGTTGATCACGGTGGTGCTGGCCAACTTCCAAGGCACAGTAGATACTCACTCAGCAGACACAGCAGAGACTCAGTACTTTGTGACTCACTGACAAATTTGGTAAAAGAACTCACAATGGCAACTCACTTAAGGCTCTCAACGGTCCTGCAACTGCTCTGCTCTAAGCTACTCTGCCATCTTTATGTGTCTGTTTCAGTCAGGATTCTCCAGAGAAAACAAACGGACAGGATAGGTAGATATTGATGTGTATATACACATACCTATTAATTATTTTTTATAGTAAAGAGATATACACATGGAAACATATACATATATATATACATGTATTTGGTTTTGTGTATGTGTGTGTGTGTATGTACATGTATGTACATAGGGGGTGATTTTAAGGAATTGGCTCATGTAATTGCAGGGGCTAGAAACCTGAAAGTCATACTGCAGGTCAACAGGCTAGAAATTCAGGTAAGAACTGATGCTGTGGTCCTGAGCTCAGAATCTGCAGGGCAGACCAGGCATGTTAGAAACTCAGGTAAGGTTTCTATATTACAGTCTTGAAGCTGAATTTCTTTTTCTTTGGGAAACCTTTCTTTCACCTTAAGGCCTTCAACTAATTGGATGAGGACCACCCACATTATGGAGGGCAATTTGCTTTACTCGAAGTCAATAGATTCAAATTTAAATCATATATAAAAAATACTTTCATAGCAACAACCAGATTAGTGTTTGACCAAACAACCGGGCACCAAGTTGACACATAAAATTAATCATCACAGTGTCAAAATGCAGCCCACCTTTGTTGTTCACCTAGGACACTTACCATTCTCCTTTGAATTGGTTTACCTTGGGCTAGCTGATAGTGGCCTTGTACCCTTTCCCTGGTCCCTAAATCCTGCCAAACCTTATAAGAATAATCCCTCACTTTTGGTCTGCTCTTCTTCTACCCTATTAACTGCTTACAAAATAGCTTCAGTCCGAGCTGCTAGACCAGCAACCTTAAGTGTTAAACAAACAGAAGACTATTGGCCCTGTATTCTAGCTCAGGAAATTCCTCTCCTTCAAACTTCTCTGTGCATCAGCTCTCATGGCTGCTCAAAGCCCTCAGCTCTGTATTGTCTCCCTTGTCTCCTCTGGCTCCAGGTCATGCCATGTGCCTTATTTCTGACCTGCTCTTCCCTCAGAACACTGATCTCAGTCTGCTGCCCACCAATGCTGGGCAAGAGGTTCCGTGTCTATGGCCCCCACCCATCGAGGAAGGAGGACCCAAAATCTGTAAGATGCATTATTGGTTCTTAAAACACTTTCACATCCACTGTCCACTAACTGATATTCTTGATGCTACCCTGAGAGCTTATGAATGAGCAAAGATATTAATATGAGCTCCACAAAGCCTCATTTGGCAGATGAGGAAACTGAGGTTCAGAAAGAATAAGTCCTCAGCAAAAGGGCATGTAGCTAGCCAGTATGCATGTGCTTGCTCTGGCAGCTGGGATTCTGGGCTATTTCATCAAGCCAGTTGCACCTTTGCAAGGAGTTGAATACTACTAGGCTGACTACTAATAACAATAACAGCCTCACCTTAACCTCACGTGCAAATTTGCTTCTCGACAGATCATAAGGACATCTTCCACTTTTCACCTAAATATCTCTTCCTGGCTCAAAAATTTCCAATAGCATCTCTTCTCCCTACCATGGGCTACAGAGATTTGGAAATTCTCCCTCATTGTCCATCTCATAATTTTAACTTCAATTTATCCTACCAAGTCATTGACTGAAAAGTTTTATAAGGCTGTTTGTTAACTGGCACATACTGGTTGAATCTGCACACAATAGTTTCCATCCTGAGGGATGAGCCCAGGTAGGAAAACCTGGCCCAAGAAATGCCCACACAGACTTTACAGGTTCTAACTGGACATCAACTGATGTTGGGACAGACCAGTGTGGGGAGGTCCAAGACCTAGAGACCAGATGGGCCCAGGAAGGCTCTGAGGGTAGGGTCTCCAGTGACAAATGAGAAGTAGAGGCTAATAGTATCAGAAAGGCCCAGAAGTGGGTGAGTAACAGGGTGATGTCCCCACAAAGCAAATGGAGACACCTTATGTGGGTTTTGTAATAAACAGTAGTCAGAGGACCAGTCAAGGCAGGTAGCAGCCTCAGTGAGGGCCACTAGCAGGCAACCAGGGCTGTGTGAACAGTAAGGAGGAGGCACGAGCTACAGGTGAAGATCGCTGCAGGCGGATATCAAATCCAGAAAGTTCTGGCAGTGGTCAAGCTCAGACCTGAAGACTGAAAAGAACAACAGAATTCTAGTCTTCAAAGGGAAAGGACACCAAGTATGAAGCTAAGACAGAGACCTCAGCTCTCTGATAAAAGAAAGGTGGATAATAAACAAGGAATGAGCTCTTGGGTGTGGAGAAGAAAGCAAGAGGTTAGTCATAGGAAGACACCAAGAATCTGTTTATTGCAACTAAGGCACAGGATCTGAGAAGAACTTACAGCTACACTGCTTCAGTAACCTGAGACCCTTTACATTTCCCTTGAATACAGACAGGATAGGGCTCAGGGCCTTACTCAGTGCAGTGACAGCAGTTCCCCGACCAGAGGAAAGCCTGTAAGGAGACCCCCCAGTCGTACACGCCACCATCTCATTAATCCAGGGACCCCACAGTGTGACTCTCTCTCATTCCACAGGACCTCGTAAGTACTCTCCAGAGCCAAAGTGGAGATAAACTTAAGCCTAAATATCCCAGAAGCCTAGAATGGGAGAGCTGGAACAGTTCAGCCTTCAGCACTAAAAATATTTAGAATCATCTGAGACCCAGAATCCCTTTCAAGACCTGACTGAGATCGCATCATGACTTTAATAACAGAGGCCGTGACTCTGGTCTCCTAATTCAGCTCGATATTCCAACAGCTGTGCAAATCTGAAGATAGCATTATGATAGCCCAATTTCCATCCATTCAGTGGATAATCAAGCTGATTTAGCACATTTGGTTTCATAATATACATTTATAGATGTAGATCAAGGGAGTAGTAGCCATTATATACAATAAATTAACTTTTTTTCCAGAGCCTGGCTTACATTGCCATTTAAAAAATAAAGGAAACACCTACAATATGCAACTCCCCACAAAGTGTGCTATATTCAGTAAATTTCAGTAGCATGTTAATCTCAAAATTCCAATATTTTCCTGTTGCTATCATTATGGCATCTGGTTAAATCAAAGTTGAGTAGCTGTGGGCAATGCAAACCCTGATCCCAGCCAACTTTATGCTTTGTTTCTAATGTACTGCAAGGAAAATGGGAGCAAAACAGTCACTTCCTCTCCTTACCCTTTCCCAGGAGCAAACTACCTTGGCTTGTCTGGGTTAAAAACATGTTGACTCCACAAGTAGCACTGAGACAACTGGAGCCAGTGAGTCCCAATGTACTGACTTAGGGATCCAGGCAGCTTCAGGTCTATAGTTGGGAGTTACTGGGCTAATATGCCAAAGCTGTACTCTGCTCAACTAGAGAATTTTTATGGCTAAGTATATAATTGTCCCCCATATCCATGTGGGTTGGTTCCAAGACAACTACCCCAACCTGTACACACCCAAATTCAGGGATGCTCAAGTCTGTTATCTAGAATGGTGAAGTACAATTGGCCACTTGCATCCATGGGATCCACAACCTCAGCAGATACGGAGGGCTGACTGTGGCTGGATTTTTACAAACATGTACTGTTTGAGGACACTGGGCTTCCCTAGTGTCTCAGTGGTAAAGAATCCTCATGCAATTCAGGAGACATAAGAGACATGGGTTCGATCCCTGGGTCAGGAAGATCCCTTGGAGGAGGGCATGGCAGTGGCAACCCACTCCAGTATTATTGTCTGGGAAATCCCACGGAGGGAGGAGCCTGGTGGGCTACAGTCCATGGGACTGCAAAGAGTCAGACATGCTTAAAGAGACTGACAGGACAAGTGGGATTTTTAAATAGAGTCATCACTTTGAGCTACACAGCCTGCCATTTTGAATTTTCATTTTGAACTATTGTTTGAGAGCTTGTTTTGCTTGCTTTACATGAGAGTTTTCTTACAAAGGTTTCTTAGGTCTAAACACTGGGCCCATTAATGGGTGCTAACCTCTCTATGTAGATCTCTATTTCCCTTACTCTGAGTAGTGACTTGGTCTTCAAATGTTATTCTGAACATTTACAGGCCATGATAAACATAAGTGAGAGAGTATTTTCAAAGGGTGACAATAAAATCAGTATCGTACAATTTATGGCATGGATTGGTAAGAGTAGGCTCTCCTTTAAGATTGGAACAAAGAGGTAGGCCCATTTTTTATAAGGCATTTAACAGGATTTAAAAAAAATAATCTTTTCTCTCAAATGTTAATTTTATCTCAAAATTAGGTATGTTTCATGAGTACATATTTTTCTGGAAAATAGAATCTATATCTCTGTCCTCAAAATGGTCCCTCCGTTCTCCTCCTTTGAGAGGGATGCCCTCTTAGTGAACCAACATGCACTGCTTTCTGGTAAAATGATTATAGAGCTTCTGTGTTGCATTCATTTCTTCTGGGCTGGCAGACAGAACTATAATAAGTAACTCTGCCTTTAAGACTGAAGACTCTGGTCACGCTGCTAAGTCCTCACTTAGCTCTCATGCTCCTAAGTCCTCACTTAGTCTTCAGGCTGCTAAATGGCTCTGAAGTTCATCACAGAGACAGAGCCAGGGGCTGGACCTCTTGACACAAGGCAGGTGGCTCCTCTCAGTTACTGTAGTTTCCACCAGGAAGCCCCTCAGCTTGATAGGGACCTAGCTTCATGGGAGGTCTGCTCCTGTGGCCTCTGGGGGACTACATAAGTATGAAATCTGGAGACTTTAACTTTTTTGGCAGACAGTGAAGAGGAACTAAAAAGCCTCTTGATGAAAGTGAAATTGGAGAGTGAAAAAGTTGGCTTAAAGCTCAACATTCAGAAAACGAAGATCATGGCATCTGGTCCCATCACGTCATGGGAAATAGATGGGAAAACAGTGGAAACAGTGTCAGACTTTATTTTGGGGGGGCTCCAAAATCACTGCAGATGGTAATTGCAGCCATGAAATTAAAAGACGCTTACTCCTTAGAAGAAAAGTTATGACCAACCTAGATAGCATATTCATAAGCAGAGACATTACTTTGCCAACAAAGGTCCGTCTAGTCAAGGCTATGGTTTTTCCTGTGGTCATGTATGGATGTGAGAGTTGGACTGTGAAGAAGGCTGAGCACCGAAGAATTGATGCTTTTGAACTGTGGTGTTGGAGAAGACTCTTGAGAGTCCCTTGGATTGCAAGGAGATCCAACCAGTCCATTCTTAAGGAGATCAGCCCTGGGATTTCTTTGGAGGGAATGATGCTGAAGCAGAAACTCCAGTACTTTGGCCACCTCATGCGAAGAGTTGACTCATTGGAAAAGACTCTGATGCTGGGAGGGATTGGGGGCAGGAGGAGAAGGGGATGACCCAAGATGAGATGGCTGGATGGCATCACTGACTCGATGGATGTGAGTTTGAGTGAACTCCAGGAGTTGGTGATGGACAGGGAGGCCTGGTGTGCTGCGATTCATGGGGTCGCAAAGAGTCAGACACGACTGAGCGACTGAACTGAACTTTTTTGGAAAAAAAAAAAATCCACAGAATGCCTTCAGAGTGTGTGCCACATCTCCAATAGCCTAGACTCTTCTCAATAGCTCCCAATTTTGAACACTCGAAAATTCAGGTACCCTGCTCACATGTCAGGAGGAATTCAACCAGTTTGAATTTCTGTTTATACTGATACTGTAATAGTATGATTACATCAGTAGGTTCATCACACAATAATATGAATTATTGGCCAATATTTCCATTCCTACTTTAATATCTTATCGACACTTCCATATTATTAAAACATTCAGTGTACAAATTCTTGCCATAAAGGGGACATCCTCACTGATATTCTCATCAATTCAAAACTAAAAGTGACGTGAACTGCTGAGTCTTTGGTGAATGTGAAAGGAATGCTTTGGAAAGCAATACAAGAATCTTCAAAACTTTCTCATATAATTCTATACCATTTGAATATATTTCAGAGTGAAATATAATTTGTTGACAGTGGTTAGTGAGAAGGTCATAAAAGAGCATCCTTTACTAGCTGGCCCTTGCTTGTGTTAAGGGAACATGTGGTACAGTAGAAAAGCACTGAATTAGAAACCGGAAGTCTGGGGTTAGTCTTTGCTCTGTTAGTGACCCACTGTGGAACACTGGGCATGTCTCTCGCCTCTTCAAACCTCACTATTTCCACCTGTAAAACAATGGACTTAGAATAGCTCATCTCTGATGGCTTTTCCTACCCCAGAGTCTGTGGTTTCCTAACGTCTTCATTCCGCCCATCATGATGAGAGTGATCTCTAGTTTTCTGATAGCCCACGTTAATGGTATCACTACCACCCTTAAGTGGTTCAAGGCTTAAGCTTCCGAAATTATGTTACCAGACTGATCCTCACTATTTCTCCCTCAAATACTTTCATATTATTCTTTTCCAAGTTGCTTTTAATGTGAGATTCCTTTCGTTTAGCTTATCTGGACCAGTAAAAACTCACGAGGGAAGATTTTACTTCACAGGTAGCCTTTTGTGCCCTCACAGATAATAGATGGGTAGAAAACGGTGTCATTCAATGACCAGCAGAAGGAAATTTTAATGTTTACTCTAGACAAGAGAAGACATAGCAGTTTGTGAAATGAAGACTGTTTGGAAGTATGTGAAGAGCTTTCACATTGGCCTTTCACAGGATTGGCCTTGGCCCATGTAGCCCCAAGGAGTTTAATCTAGGATCAAGTAGTAGAAGATACTAATTGATGATTTTGGTGCAGCCTAAAGAACTTTCTCATAGAGCAACCTGTAGATGAAGTAAGCTGCCTGGAGCTTTAGCTCAACCCTGTCACTGGAGGTGTTCAGAGAAGAGCCAGACCATCACCTGTAGGGATGAAACTGTTAGCTGAGGATAATCTCTGTAGTGTTTTCCAACTCTGAAAATCTGTGGCCTCATTTCCCACCTCCCTCCACTCCCCTTCCTCCATCATCCATCCTCTCATTTCTTCCACTTACCCTCTCCACCTACCCCAAGTAGTCGCCCATCAGACAGGCCATCTAAATGCCCCCCTCCTCTCTGCCCACACTGTCCCTGCCTGGGCTCAAGTCCCCATCTTTTCTCACCTGGGACCCACAAAAGCAACAGCTGGTAACTGGTCTCCAACTTTGCACTGGTCTCCTACTGTGCACTTGTCTTCCACTTTACTGGTCTCCCTCTATCAAATTTCCACACTGCTGCTTTTACAAATTCTCTAAAAATTTGAAAACTGGGACTTCTCTGGTGGTCCAGTGGTTAAGACTCCATGCTTCCACTGCAGGGGGCATGGGTTCAACCCCTGGATGGAGAACTAAGATCCCACATGTCACATGGGGCAGCCAAAAAAAGTCTATGATAAGTTAATAAAATTTAAAAAATTGGCAACATCACTTCTATACTTAAAGTTCTCCAGGGCCACCTGTTATTTTACAAGAAAAACAACCCAAATTTCTTAGCTTAGAATATGTTTTCCAAAGCTTGTCTTTCAGCTATTTTTCCAGCCACATACTTCATGCCTCAGTCAAAATGGACTCTTTACCTTTTCAGAAAATGCCAAGGCAGTTCTGAAATTCTGCACTCTTCTGATATTTTCCCTCTGCTTCATATGCCTTTCACCCTCTTGTCCACCTGAGAAACTCCCAATCAGACTCCCAATCATCATAGTCTAGCCCAATGTTCTGTTGGAATTGATCACCTCCCCAGATAGAATTAGTTGTTCCTTTACCTGTATGGTGGCTTAGACGGTAAAGCATCTGTCTACAATGCGGGAGACCTGGGTTCGAGCCCTGGGTTGGGAAGATTCCCTGGAGAAGGAAATGGCAATCCATTCCAGTACTATTGCCTGAAAAATCCCATGGACAGAGGAGCCTGGTAGACTATAGTCTATGGGGTCGCAAAGAGTCGGACACGACTGAGCGACTTCACTTTCACTTACCTGTATGATGCTATCATTTTCTAAATACCTCAAGACACCTTACTCTGTGAAGATGCATTTGGTGGACTGTGTATGTGGCCACATGTAGGAACACAGAATTCGGATGGGCCCTAGATGAATTCCCAATCAACTAGATTTAATCTTCAACATGGCATTGCTCAGTTTATAAACTATTTAGTTTCTTCCATAATACTTCTCTATGCTTTGGTTTCAATTCAATTTCTGGATGCTTAGGATGGAAAGGCTTTAATATTATGACTTTTTCTGAGAATGCTAAAACATTAGTTGCCAGAGCATCCTGAGGAGAAAGATGTTGTTGTGAAGAAAAATGCAAATGGCTTGCTCATGGAATACAGTGAGTCAGTAGCAGATGAACAGATGTAATTTAATTTTGCTGGGTTAGACAACATACAATGGAAGAAGAAACTAGAAATGCTTTTCTTTTTCTTTCTTTCTAAATGATGACTCCTACTTCTTCTTGTTCCAGATAAGGGTCTTCCCAGTTCTGGGCAGCAGGTTAAGAGCAGATAAGAAGTAGGGAATGATGAAGCCACAACAGGGTAGGAGAGCTGGTTCCAGAGAAAAGAAGAGAAAGCAAAAGGACACAACTGGCAATCAGAATCAGAGGGTAAGCCCCAAGTATATGCAGATATCTACATTTATGTTTATGCATGTACAGACTCACTCTGGAGGGAACCCCAAGAAGGTGGTTGTAGCACTTGCCTCTGGAGGAGGGACATGGGTGACATAGGATCACTAGGAGAAGGGGACTTACATTTCACTGAATATGCTTATTTTATTTGCATTTTTATCATGTGTTTTCTTTTACAACAAAAAAGCACATAATAAGTACCGTGTGTGCTAAGTTGCATTCTACTCTTTGTGACCCCATGAACAGTAGCCAACCAGGCTCCTCCAAGCAAGAATACTGGAGTGGGTTGCCATGCTCTCCTCCAAGGGATCTTCCTGACCCAGGGATTGAACCTGAATCTCTATGTCTCCTTCACCAGCAGGCAGGTTCTTTACCACTAGTGCCACCTGGGAAGCTATAATAGCGATACAAGTCAACAACTATGAATAGTGAAAATGTTGAGGGAAAAGCACAAGAGGCCAGAAAATCAGCAAGGTTGTCCTAGCTAAGCAAACAAGGCAGCCAGAGAACAAGTCAAGACCCTTGCCCTTGACTCTGATCCTAAATAAATACCTGTGTTTATTCCCTTCCTTGTTGTTATTGTTTAGTTGCTCAGTCCTGTCTGACTCTTTTGTGACCTCATGGACTGTAGCCCACCAGGCTCCTCTTCCATGGGATTCCCTTCCAACCTTGTTGCAAATTAATTCCAAGCAAGCCTGATCTGGATGCCTACAGGTCTAACCGAAAATATCAGGCTAGACAGAATATGAGGCAGGGAGAAAATAGGGTTTCCTGGCAGTGTGATAGTTAATTTCATGTGTTAAATTGACTGGGCCATCAGATGATATCTGATTAAACGTGATTTCTGGGCTGGGTGTATCTGTTGAGGATGTATTGGGAAGAGATTAGCATCTGAATGGGTAGACTGAGTAAAGAAGATGGCCCTCCCCAATGTGGGTGGGCATCAACCAAGCCAACGAAGGCCTGACTAGACAAAAAGATCGAGGGGCATTGAATTCAATCTTTGCTTGACTGAACTGGGGCCTCAATCTTCTCCTGCCTTCAGTGTCCCTGGATCTCAAGACTTCAGACTCGAACTGAAATCTACACCACTGATGTTCTGGTTCTCAGGCCTTCAAACTACACCTCCAGCTTTATGCACATCTCTGACTTGAATGCAGAAGATCACAAGACTCCTCCTATTGGTTCTATTTCTCTGAAAAACTATACTACAGAATGCTTTGATAATTGGGTTCCTTGGTATACATTATGTTCTTGCATATGCTATTGCAAAAGGTCTGATAAAATTTTCTAAAAAAAATCATTACTGCAACAATGCTGGCTTAAACAGTGATGGTTACTTATGCCCTATGTGTTGACTGAATCCCATCTTAGTGACAGATACAGTACATGCCATGTGACCAGAGGCCAGAGGCCAGAAACCCTGGTGATGGTGTGGCCAGGCCTGCCCTAGAAGCAAATCACCATCACCATCTACAGAAACACCTTAAAAAAATGATGTGTTGAAAGGAAAGGCCTAAGTGCCTGCTTTGAATATAAAAGTCAACACACCATTATGGAACATGGGAGGGGAACTGCCTTTTTCTCAGCAATTACATGGCAGGCACCACGCTTAAAACAACTCTACCAAGTTGTGATTATTATTCCCATCTTTACAGCTGAGAAAATTAGACTCAGAGGGATAAAACTAGCAAGTATAATAGAAGACTCCCTTCAAAGCCAATTATTTCTGATTCCAAAGACTATGCCTTTTTTTCTGAGAACCTAGATCTAGAAATCATATTCTGTACAGGAAAATTCAATACAAGGTGGAGAATCTAACAGAAAGGATCAATAGAGCTATCAGCTAGGTCCACCAGAAGATGGTAGAGGACCAGGCATGTCTGCCCAGGACAGGACTAGGTTACATGGTCCCTAGTTAAGGGCTGCCAAAAATAATTCCAAAGGACAGGACATGGGTAGCAGAAATCTGAGGTTCATTCATCAACAGGGTCATGATAGCTGAAGTCAAAAGTTAGCAAGGGAGAAGACCAAATCCTGATGTGAGAGGTACCTCCTTGCAGCTGCAGACATCAGACTGACCCAGGGATGAGCAGAGGCAAACATAATCTGGCTGGCAAAAAAGGGGTTGGACTGGACCTCGATGTTGGCTCTGCTCCCATTGTTCCTTAAGGAACAAGGTCATGGCCCAGCTTGGTAGAAACTGAGGGAAGACTCTAACAATAAGCAAAATGACATTCTGGTAACATAAGTTTATCCATATATCTAATATACCACCATCATTCATTTATGTACTTAATAAACATTTATGGAGGTGCTAGTATATATACTAGGCATTGTGACAGCAACAGGGACATTGGCACTGTCCCTGTGGCCACATGTGTGGCTCAGAGTTGAGTATTTTTGGAACATTCAGTGCATTTGTAATGATTCTTTCAACAGTTGCCTTCACCTGGGAGAGCCATGTACGTAGGGAGAGACCATCTGGGAGTGGAGAGGCGGTTGAAAGTCTGTCAACCAAATCAGAGTACAGTGAAATACAATGTGTCACAAGGATGGAGATAAGCCAGGGGGAGAGGTGGCTAAGGGGGTTCAGAGGAAGGCAACTAAATCCAACTGGGATAAGGATGGTCAAAAACAGTTTTCCAGGAAGGAGGGGTTCCTCACACTGAATTCAAAAGAGTAAGTAGAAGCTAGCAAAATAAAGAAGAAGGGAACTGTCCCAGTGGTTGGAACAGCAATGCCACTATTTTTACTGCATGTGCTCAGTTGCTTCAGTCATGTCTGGCTCTGGGCGACCCCATGGACTGTGACCTGTCAGGCTCCTTTGTCCACAGGATTCTCCAGGCAAGAATACTGGAGTGCGTGGCCATTTCTTCCTCGAGGGTATCTCCCCAACCCAGGGATCAAACCCACATCTCTCATGTCTCCTGTAGTGGTAGGCAGGTTCTTTTTTTTTTTTTTTTTTTGCTTTTTTAAAAAAATTTATTGTTATGATTTTTAATTGAAGCACAATTGGCAGCAACATTACAGTATTTTCAGTTGCACAACATACTGATTTGATATTTGTATATGTTGCAAAATGATCACAGTAAGTCTAATTACCATTTGTCACTATGCGTGCATGTTAAGTCACTTCAGTCACGTCTGACTCTTAGCAATCCTATGGACCGTAGCTTGCCAGGCCCCTCTGTCCGTGGATTTCTTCAGGCAAAAATACTGGAGTGGATTGCCATGCCCTCTTCCAGGGGATCTTCCCGACCCAGGGATCGAAACTGCATCTCTTACAAAAAGATTTGCTTTTAAGCCACTACATTTTGAGGTGCTTTATTATGTAACATAGATGGACTGGTACACTTCCAAGAAATTTTATATTCCTAGCAAGAAAGAGACGGCTAAAAGGTTTTGTGAGATATTTTCAAGGACTAGGAAGAAAATGGCCTCCATCACTTCCTGCCACATTCTGTTGCCCAGAACTTAGTCATGTAACCCCATTTAACTGAAAAGGAGGATGGGAAATGTAGTCTTCATCCACGCCCAGGAATAAGATATAGCATATTATCTACCATAGCTGTCCATTGTTTTCTTTTTTTTAATAGTTTTTTATTTTTTAAATTTTAAAATCTTTAATTCTTACATGCGTTCCCAAACATGAACCCCCCTCCCACCTCCCTCCCCACAACATCTCTCTGGGTCATCCCCATGCACCAGCCCCAAGCATGCTGCACCCTGCGTCAGACATTGACTGGCGATTCAATTCTTACATGATAGTATACATGTTAGTATGCCATTCTCCCAAATCATCCCACCCTCTCCCTCTCCCTCTGAATCCAAAAGTCCGTTATACACATCTGTATCTTTTTTGCTGTCTTGCATACAGGGTCGTCATTGCCATCTTCCTAAATTCCATATATATGTGTTAGTATACTGTATTGGTGTTTTTCTTTCTGGCTTACTTCACTCTGTATAATTGGCTCCAGTTTCATCCATCTCATCAGAACTGATTCAAATGAATTCTTTTTAATGGCTGAGTAATACTGCATTGCATATATGTACCACAGCTTTCTTATCCATTCATCTGCTGATGGACATCTAGGTTGTTTCCATGTCCTGGCTATTATAAACAGTGCTGCGATGAACATTGGGGTACACGTGTCTCTTTCAATTCTGGTTTCCTCGGTGTGTATGCCCAGAAGTGGGATTGCTGGGTCATAAGGTGAAAAGACAGCCTTCTGAGTGGGAGAAAATAATAGCAAATGAAGCAACTGACAAACAACTAATCTCAAAAATATACAAGCAACTTATGCAGCTCAATTCCAGAAAAATAAACGACCCAATCAAAAAATGGGCCAAAGAACTAAATAGACATTTCTCCAAAGAAGACATACGGATGGCTAACAAACACATGAAAAGATGCTCAACATCACTCATTATTAGAGAAATGCAAATCAAAACCACAATGAGGTACCACTTCACACCAGTCAGAATGGCTGCGATCCAAAAATCTGCAAGCAATAAATGCTGGAGAGGGTGTGGAGAAAAGGGAACCCTCCTACACTGTTGGTGGGAATGCAAACTGGTACAGCCACTATGGAGAACAGTGTGGAGATTCCTTAAAAAATTGCAAATAGGTAGGCAGGTTCTTTACCACCTCTAGTACATATTCATTACCAAAGGAATGAGGGATAGAGAGATGAATAAGAGAAAAAGATAAACATGACTTACAAGAGGCAGTTGTTACATGTTGTTACATGTTTAGAGAACTTCAGATAAATGAGTATACTTTTCTAAATACAACAGTACCCCTGGAAAGCTAAGCAGAATTGACCATTATTAATAACCATCGTGGGGTAGCAACAGGCGGTGATCAGAAAGT
Source organism: Ovis canadensis (assembly GCF_042477335.2). NCBI lineage: Eukaryota > Metazoa > Chordata > Mammalia > Artiodactyla > Bovidae > Ovis > Ovis canadensis. The sequence continues at coordinate 87,029,422 of NC_091727.1, forward strand.
AACAGTGGAGTCTAACCATGTTCTCTACCATAAAGTCCAGCTGTCCAATGGCTTTCCCTTTATCCAAGATCTCTGATTTTTTGAGCTCTCATGATATGGCCAGTTACAATTACAATTAATATGCTTTTCTATTCCTTCACTTATAAGATCTTTGCCCTTTCCTGGAAGTGATTAACTCCAGAAAGACAAGCTAGAAACTTGGAGCAAGAGATTAATTACCAACACGAACCACTTCCAAGTTTGGCTTCAGAACTAGATCCACCTTGCAAAGTATGCACACAGACTCTGCCTCCCAATGGAGAGATGTGGACTTTGATTCTAAATGTAGTAGGTTTGACTTCCCTTACTTTTAACTGCCTAATATTTAGCTGAAATCCAATCAGGAGACTATTGCTTTCTGCTTCCTGAAAATCAAGTCACAGCTGAAAGAACTGCTCGGGGAGAACTGGGTGGGGTTAGAAATCAGAATCTTGGCATGACTTTTATGAATATTCTTGCCCATTTTACTCACCTCCTTCTGACTCTGATATTATCAGTAATTTCCTGAGACAGAGAAAACCTAGACTTCCTCAAAGAGTTTGACTATGCTGCTGCTAAGTCACTTCAGTCGTGTCCAACTCTGTGCGACCCCAGAGACAGCAGCCCACCAGGCTCCCCCATCCCTGGGACTCTCCAGGCAAGAACACTGGAGTGGGTTGCCATTTCCTTCTCCAATGCATGAAAGTGAAAAGTGAAAGTGAAGTTGCTCAGTCGTCTCCAACTCTTCACAAGCCCATGGACTGCAGCCCACCAGGCTCCTCTGTCCATGGGATTTTCCAGGCAAGAGTACTGGAGTGAGTTGCCATTGCCTATATGCTTCAGCAAAATCCAAAATGGGGGGAGACTAGCTGAATGGGAAAGACTGGAGATCTCTTCAAGAAAATTAGAGATACCAAGGGAACATTTCATGCGAAGATGGGCACAATAAAGGACAGAAATAGTATGGATCTAACAGAAGCAAAAGATGTTACAAAGAGGTGGCAAGAATACACAGAAGAACTATTAAAAAAAAAGATCGTAATAACCCAGATAATCATGATGTGATCACTCACCTAGAGCCAGACATCTTGGAGTGTGGAGTCAAGTGGGCCTTCGGAAGTATCACTACGAACAAAGCTAGTGGAGGTGATGGCATTGCAGCTGAGCTATTTTAAATCCTAAAAGATGATGCTGTAAAAGTGCTGCACTCAATTATGCCAGCAACTTTGGAAAACTCAGCAGTGGCCACAGGACTGGAAAAGGTCAGTTTTCATTCCAATCCCAAAGAAAGGCAAAGCCAAAGAATGTTTGTACTACTACACAATTGCGCTCATCTCACATGCTAGCAAAGTAATGCTGAAAATTCCCAAAGCCAGGCTTCAATAGCACGTGAACCGAGAACTTCCAGATGTTCAAGCTGGATTTAGAAAAGACAGAGGAACCAGAGATCAAATTGCCAACATCCGTTGGATCATTGAAGAAGTGAAAGAGTTCCAGAAAAATATCTACTTCTGCTTTATTAGCTACACCAAAGCCTTTGACTGTGTGGATCACAACAAACTGTGGAAAATTCTTAAAGAGATGGGAATACCAGACTACCTGACCTGCCTCCTGAGAAACCTGTATACAAGTCAAGAAGCAACAGTTAGAACTGGACATGGAACAATGGACTGGTTCCACATTGGGAAAGGAGTATGTCAAGGCTGTATATTGTCACCTTGTTTAACTTATATGCAGGGTACATCTTGTGAAATGCCAGGCTGGATGAAGCACAGGTTGGAATCAAGATTGCTGGGAGAAATATCAATGACCTCAGATATGCAGATGACACCACCCTTATTGTAGAATGTGAAGAGGAACTGAAGAGCCTCTTGATGAAAGTGAAAGAGGAGAATGAAAAAGCTGGCTTAAAACTCAACATTCAAAAAACAAAGATCATGGCATCCGGTCCCATCACTTCATGGCAAATAGATGGGAAACAATAGAAACAGTGACAAACTTTATTTTCTTGGGCTCCAAAATCACTGCAGATGGTGACTGCAGCCATGAAATTAAACAAGGCTTGCTCCTTGGAAGAAAAACTATGACCAACCTAGACAGCATATTCAAAAGCAGAGACATTACTTTACCAACAAAGCTCCATCTAGTCAATGACCAACTGGGTTTTCCAGTTGGCATGTATGGATGTGAGAGTTGGACTATAAAGAAGGCTGAGCATCAAAGAATTGGTGCTTTTGAAATGTGGTGTTGGAGAAGATTCTTGAGAGTTCCTTGGAGATCAAACCATCAAGGAGATCCAAATAGTCCATCCTAAAGGAAATCAGTCCTGAATATTCATTGGAAGGACTGATGCTGAACTCCAATACTTTGGCCACCTGATGTGAAGAACTGACTCATTGCAAAAGACCCTGATGCTGGAAAAGATTGAAAGTGGGAGGAGAAGGGGACGGCAGAGGATAAAATGGTTGGATTGCATCACTGACTCAAAGGACATGAATTTGAGTAAACTCTGGGAGTTGGTGATGGACAGGGAAGCCTGGCATGCTGCAGTCCATGGGGTCGCAAAGAGTTGGACACAACTGAGCAACTGAACTGAAATGAACTGAGCTGATCCACAGAAAGCCCCTCCTATGTTTGTGTCAAAGGAGAGGCACACAAAAACAGCACACTCGCTGAGTGCTTTCATATCTGCCTTCCTCTCGTTGGCTAAGAAGCAAAGCCTGTGGTGATTCTGTGCAGCCCATCCAAAAGCTGGAATGGACAGCACACTCTTCCAGCCAATGAATACATCGCACAGGAGAGAGAATGCTAAGCTACTTCTGATGTCATCAAGGCACAAGCTCTCCAGCAGCAACAAAACTCATGAGGTGTTGTGCACAGGGCAGAGGAGAAAGCAAAGCAGCCTTATGTTAAGGCTTTATTTCCAAATGGCACATGTGTTCAATGACCAAGCCTGGCTCTTTTTACCTAGCAGTGAACTTGGACTCAAGAAACTTGGGCTCTAGTCCTGCCTAGGCTGTGGACTTATTTTGTTATTCCAGACCAGCCCCTTCCCCTCTCTGTGCTTAAGTGCCCTCATCTGCAAAACAGACAGCACAGACAGACAGTGTTTAAGGGCCGGAAATTACAAATGTAGTCAAAGGTTCATTACCCAGGAGTAGATTCTCCTGACTACAGGTTCTCTGTGGGTTGCTTTGCTTTCCACCTATGGACAGTGTCATTTCTGAGGAGTACCTTCCCTACTTAATTAAGGCTCTGCTGCCAGGTCAATGGGATTCCCAGGTGACACTAGTGGTAAAGAACCTGCCTGCCACTGTTTACAATAGCTAGGACTTGGAAGCAACCTAGATGTCCATCGGCAGACAAATAGATGAGAAAGCTGTGGTACATATACACAATGGAATATTACTCAGCTATTAAAAGAATGCATTTAAATTGGTTCTAATGAGGTGGATGAAACTGGAGCCTATTATACAGAGTGAAGTAAGTCAGAAAGAAAAACACCAATGCAGTATACTAATGCATATATATGGAATTTAGAAAGATGATAACAATGACCCTATATGCGAGACAGCAACAGAGACACAGATATAAAGAACAGAGTTTTGGACTCTGTGGGAGAAGGCAAGGGTGGGATAATTTGAGAGAATAGCATTGAAACATGTATATTACCATCTGTGAAATAGATCACCAGTCCAGGTTTGCTGCATGAGACAGGGTGCTCAGGGCTGGTGTACTGGGATGACCCTGAGGGATGGGATGGGGAGGGAGGTGGAAGGGGGTTCAGGATGGGGGACACATATATACCCATGGCTGATTCATGTCAATGTATGGCAAAACCCACTACAGTATTGTAAAGTAATTAGCATCCAATTACAATAAATAAATTTAAAAAAAGAAACTGCCTGCCAATTCAGGAGATCTTTACTTTGTATTCATAAATGTCCTTTGAAATCCACACACTTAAGGACTCCTTTGTTGTAGAAGTCTTAGAGAGCAGTTCTTTTCACTTCAAAAGAACTAACAGATGAGGAGTATATATTCAAATGTAAGCACAAAAGCACAATCACCAAGTAAGAGGGGCTGCATATTAAAATGACTGCATATTAAAATGTCAAGACTTTACATGGGTCATTCTAGTCCTTGCAATAGCAATAAAGGTACCAGCTACAGTTGGTGATGAGAGTCACATGCTGTGCTGAAGACTCTGAAATATATATTCTGTGACAGCAAATACTGCATAGCACATACTTCCTGCCAGGCCCTATTCTAAGTGCTCCATGTATATTAATTTCTTCAATACTCACAGTAACTGCACAAAGGAAGAGATATTACTAACCCTGGGTTACAGATGAGGAAACCAAGGCACAGAAAGTTTAAGTAACTTGCCCAAAATCATAAAAGTTGATATATAACAGGAAGTAAAAGTGTTAGTTGCTCAGTCGTCCCCAGCTGTTTGTGACCCCATGGACTGTAGCCTGCCAGGCTCCTCTCTCCAAGGAGTTCTCCAGGCAAGAATACTGGAGTGGGTTGTCATTTCCTTTTCCTAGGGATCTTCCTGACCCAGGGATTGAACCTGGGTCTCTCGCGTCATGGGCAAATTCTTTCCCGTCTGAGCCACCAGGGAATCTCTAATAAATAACAGAGCTAGAAACAAAATCCAGAAAGTCTAATCCATACAGCCTTTCACAGAAGATGATGTCCTATGCCCATAGAAAGGCTTTTAGCTGTTGACTAAATGACAAATGAACCTCAAAACTCCATTGGCTTCTCATGATAATAGTTCACTTCTCACTAATGCTACATGTTCACTGCACTTTGATGAGGCTCTGTGCTCTGCACCGTCTCCTGGGGACCCTGACTCATAAAAGATTTGCCATGAGGAGTGTTGCCTTCTGCCACAACAGGTGTGGAGAGCACATGGAGATGGCACACGTGTTCCTCTCTACTTCAGCCCAGAAGTGACCCGGGTCATTTTCCGTCATAGCTCCTTGACCAGCCCTAATCACACAGGCTTGCCTCACCACAAGAGGGCTTGGAAATCAGTCTTTTGCATTCCCAGAAGGGGACAAACAGATGTTAGTAAACAGTAGTGACCACCACAAGCTGCAAGTATCAAAACATCCAGCTAAAATTTCCCCTCCATACCTTATGGAAATCAGCATTGTTATAACAGAAGAGGATGGCTATTGGACAGGTAACTAACAGTATCCATAATATACCCTCATCTTAAGATGAAGAACCTGAGACTCAGAGAGGTTTAGTAAATGCACTCAAGTGAAAGTGAAAGTGTTAGTTGCTCAGTCATGTCCAACTTTTTGTGACCCCATGGGCTGTCCATGGTCCAGGCTCCTCTGTCCATGGGATTTCCCAGGCAAGAATACTGGAGTGGATTGACATATCCTCCTCCAGGGGATCTTCTGACCCAGGGATCAAACCGGGTCTCCTGCATTGCAGGCAGATTATTTACTATCAGGGAGCCACCAGGGAAGCCACTCAAGGTCATCCAATAAGAAAGTAACAGAGCCCGAATTTGGACCCTGGTTTGACTCCAAAGTCTGTACTGTTTTTACTCCAGCAAACTGTCTCACAAAGGAAGAAAGAAAATGTTTCACAATCATCCACTACTCAGGATTATCCACAGTGGGCCACAAAGTCAGAGGAGAGAACCAGAGCAGGAGCTGACTATGGACCAGCCACAGCATCAGGTAGAAGTGCAGATATCATCACTGGAAGGGGCTCTTGGGCAGGAGACTAGACCACCTTCACCACCTGAGCACTTTTTCAGATACAGAAAGGGTGACCCCTTAAGTGAAGTACTTTGTCCAACAGCACCTGGACGACAATGAGTTAGCTCTACTCTAGCATCCGTGTCAGCCAGGCTCCAGGCAGGAATCAGAGGACAAATTTGAAAAGTACAGCTGAAGGTCTGGGCAGGGTGAAGGGGACCAAGGGCTGTGCAGCAGGCCTGAACCAGCAGCAGGGAGAAGCTGCTACCATCCTAGTCCTAAAGTGAGAAGGGGAACAGAATCTGGTCAAAACCTAGGCTGTCAGAACAGGACAACCCAACAGGTGTGGCATACAATGGAGGAACATCATCATTGCCAGATGTGACCTGACAGAGAAGAAGCTGGAGAAATAAATATCCAGAGCTCGCTCTCTCTCTCTCTCTCTCTCTCTCTCTCTCTCCTGCTGACTCTCTGATCCTCCTCCTTCCCCCGCCACCACCCGCAATTGATACCTCCCATTGGCCAAACCCCCTGGAAGCTAGAGGACAAGGGAACCTGGGTGATAACTGTCCATAGAAGTCCATTACCAGGGGCCCAGAGTAGGGGAGGTAAGGGTAAAAAGAGGATCTCAAGTGCTAAATTGAGACTATACATTATAGCATATCCCCTTTTTGTTCATTGACTCATTCATTTACTTATTTACCATGTTCAAACTCAGAAAATGCTAAATACAATTCAATTTCCATCCAAATTCAAGACTGTCCTTGAAATTTGGTAGTGAAAATATATCACCTATCCAAGTATAATGCTATTTTTATTTAGAAGATCTCAGGTATGTTTTAAGGTTACATCTAGTTCAGCATGAGTTAAAGAAAATCTCATTTTAAGGCCATATTTGGTTCAACACCAGTTGAAGAAACCACATTTTAGCACAGCTTGACCTCTTGTTAAACTCGGCAGATTGGCCACGTGTGATTCTTTCTCTCTCTCTCTCTCCCCTGAAGCCCTATTAAAACAACAGTAAATGAGTTAAAACAATAAGAGAGAGAGAAAAGACAGAGGTGTAAAAGTCCACACAAAGAAATGAGAAAGGAGACCTTAGTGGACGAGAAGTGTCAACACATTTTTTGAAGATGGGAAGTCAGTGGAGGAATGTGTATCAGTTTAGAAGAGTGAAGGAAATGAAAAAGTGAGCCAGTTACCCTGAGAGAGTTCTAAGAAGGCTTAGGACTTAAAAACACCAGGTACTCTAGAATTAGGGGTAAGATACAGGAAAACAGGGATTGAAGGTATGAACATGAAAGAGCAGATTCCCACATTTCCTTCATTCCATGCTGCTAACCAGGCCACTGTTCCATTCACCCCTTTTGCACCCAGGAAACAAAAGAAATGGTCTCTAAAGACACAGCATGAGACACACTCAGGGCACTAGAGACACTGGGTACAGTAGAGGGTGGGGTGAGACACGTGACAGAGAATGGAGGGATTAAGTGCAAGTCTATAATATGGAATGTCAGGAACCCGTCTGCATATCCCCCATCCTAAAATATCTGGCGGCAGACTAAAGGAAAACTTGACAAATAAAAATTAGGCAATTATTAACCCTGGGGAAAACACAATTTTAAAAAGGACATGTACATTTAATTGCATTGGCTTGCCAGTGAACAATATTTACAAAGCTATAATAATATAAATATTGAATACTAATTTTGAAAAAAAATATGATTTATTTTTATTAGAGTAATAGGGATGGGAAAATTGAGGGATTCTGGGGCAGACATGAGGGCCAGTTACAAATATTCCAAGGCACCTCCTTCCAGGTACGTGTTAAGACTGCACTTTGTGGCCTTCTTTAAAATTCACCGTGGCCCTACGATTTCCTTCAGGCAATAAAACAAGAGGGAAACTAACTTGTGACATGACTGGGCAGAAGCTTCAAGAATCAGTGTATAGTCACCCTGTTACTCGCCCCTATTGCAGATATCATGGAATCAGGTGTTGTGATGGCACCTCCATCAGCCTTGAGGAGCAACATAAGCCAGAGGTTCCCTAACTACATAGGGTGAACACGTAGCAGGAGCAAGAAATAAACTTTTGTTGTACAAATCCACTGGTAATTAGGAATGGTTTGTTGGCAGCATAAACTAGCCAAGCATGACTTTGAAACAGCTGGATTGTCATCTACCATTACAAGAAGTCCACAAACAACAGTGAAAATAATGAATCAAGTAATAGCAGTGAAAAATATAAGATATGAAAGTCAATGCCAAAGGCAATAACTAAAACAGTTGAAAAGTGACTGTTCCAGAGGAGCAAGCTGAAGAGGGAGCAGTGCTGGCCTGATTGTGCTTGTTGTCTGTGTTGTTATAAGCCTGATTTAAAAACAAAAAATTGTACTAGTACATTGATAAAAATAATTTTAAACCATTCTATGCATGTATACTCTAGTGGGGATCCAGTGTAAGAAACAAGGTACTGGTAGCAGCAGGGTTGGATGTGAATTTCCTCTCCAGAGCTTTGAATTCCCAATGAAGAAAATAGGGTCTAGTCTACATTGTTTTTAATAGAGAAATTCAGTTACCATGTGACCTTTAAAATATGTTCCTCTAGATTAAACACTAACTCTACATATTTTGTAGGACTTTTACCTCCAGGATCATAATTCCAAAAGAAGCAATGATAAAAAACAGTAGATATGGATAAATGAAGTGTTTTGATCCTAACTAATCAGCTGCACTTAGAACAAGTTCAGAAGGACTGGGAGATTGCATTTTAAGACCATCATGCAAGTGTGTATTTCTCCAAGGGCTAAGGAGCAAAAGGCTCTAGTTAGGAGCATCTCTGTCACAATAAGACATCAGCCCAAGTGGACCTTGATACCTCCTTCTAGGGACTTTTCTTCCTTAGACAGTTTCTTTGCTCATGTTTGGAGGAATTTGTACTGTTCTTCCTTAAAGAAGTAATACCTCCTATATCGCAATAATGAATGAGGCAGAGCAGCCTAGAAAAGACCTGTGCATCTCACAGCAAAGTAACATAGAGATGAAGCAAAACAAATGAAGGCTCATGGTGACACCCATTTCATCATCTAGAAGAGACAGGAGACACATCCAAAACGTTTAACTCATCCAAACATCAGGAGAGAGAAACCTCTACCGAAAGCTGTGTTTCCATGTGTGCTGCCACATTAATCAGCCATGCCTCCTGTTATAACATGATGCCCATTTGGAAGATGATGTGTTGGAAATAGGGATAGTGCTTGTAGCTTTGGACCAGAGGGTTAGCTATGTATGCTTGGATCTGGGTGTACTGTGAACAACAGCTCTTATCCCCTAACCCCAAAGCCCACTGCATTCCTAAACGGCTCTATTGTTGGTTGTTCTGGCAAGTCCAGTCATTTGATTATGGCTTCATTTGATCATGGTTGCTTGTGAAATGGGATTATATAAATGAAACAAATTTGTCCTTTATATCTGAAGTGGATTGAAGTTTTCATGCTCACTTTTAAATATAGACTTCTGCATATTCTGGGGCATGACAATATTTCAAGAAAATAATGAAATCAAACTATAAGTTTCTGACTGGAGATAGGTGCAAAAGTACCCAGCTCTACTGTCCTTCCTTCACAATCCTTCCAAGACCAACTCTTCTCTCCCTTCCCAAAAAATACAGCACATACTTCTCTGACTGATGCAGAGCTGTACCTCCAAGCCACACTGGATGCTCTAACCTCTGCTTAACATGGTCCCTAGAGCTTAGGATCACTTTTTCAGCTTTAATAGCTTTCTCTTTCACCTCTTGCTAAACTAAGCAAAAGTTCTAAGAATGTCGATAGAATCATTACTTTGATCCAACGTCTTGAGTTCAAAGGATACTAACATGTTTTGAAAGCCAAAAATCTCAACTCTTAAAATCTGACCTAAATCTACCTTACCTTCCAGTCTTTTTTCCAGCAGCTTCTTGCCAACAACCACACCACACTCCACTATTGTACATTACTTGTAACCCCATGAACAGCACATATTTCCCTTCATATACAATAAATACATGTAATTAAGGACTTTTAAATTATGTACTGTGGGTAATCTACATAAAATGGAGAGCTGGTTACTGTGTAGACCAAACGCCATTCAACTTTGGATGTCACCAAAAAGTTTGCTGACATGTACTTTTAGACATATTTTTTAACCCCAAACCTGGGGTTCTGAAAGAAAAATGACAGCTCCAACTCTAAATGGAAAGCAGTAGGAGTCAGGGGTAGGAAAAGAAGTGTAGAAGAGAGGGGCAGCACATTGGCAGCATTCAACAATGATTTGTGCAATTGAACCTGTCTGCCTTCCTAAAGACCTTGACATAAACCCAGGGACCAGCTGATAGAAATAGCAGTTCGAGTCCATTTGTCAGAAGGGCAAGGACAAATTCTATGGGTAAAGAAAGAAACATCACCTTTGGGCTGTCAAGAGGGATTTGGGCACAGTGACTGTTATGAAAACAAAAAGGAGAAAAATTTTTTAAAAAGATATATGACAGTACCTCTTTAATGATCATAATATCCTATGATGAAGGTGGAAGGTATTTGGAAAATAATCAATTACCTTCTCTCACAGTTTTTTCAGGGGAAATGGTGATAATCCTTTTGCCGGCTTCTCTTTGGCCACACACAAGTGACATACAGCACCTTCAAATTCCTCCCAATGAGCATTCACCCTGGAGAGTCTATATCACCTTGGACACAGAGGAAAGAGAAAATTGTCAAAAAGCTAGGGCAGCCAGATTTTGCTAATAAATCTGAACAGTTCGATGTTTGGTATTGTATAGCATTTTATTTCACGGGAGGCTGGCAAATCCTCTTGTGGCCACTTTGGTTAATACCTCTGGAGAGAGAAGGCAGGAAGGTGGGTTCAGTTCCAAGTGAACTGTGAGAGGTGCAGTGTCCCAAGGATGTATAACTGCATTACAGGATAAAGTAGGGTATTTCCCACATTTTACAGTAAAACTTTTCTAGCAATAATGGGGACTCCAAAGACTTCAGTGTCAGGAGAGCAGGAGAAGGTGAGTGAGCATAGGTCAAATGGAGGCAGACCTTGGAGAAGAGTAGTTGTCCCCAAGGGGCTGAGCAGCCCCCCATGTTACAAAGATCAGAAAACTATGATAAACACAAGTTGGGATTTCGATAGCAATCTGGTTAGGAAAGATTAGGCAGCAGTGGCAATACTAGTCATCAGGCAGGTGAAAGCGCTGTGTTCCCATAAGATTGTATTTGAACTGGACCCTAGTTGGCAGCCAGGTAGAGAGACAGAGCCCAGGACCCCAGGGAAAGGCCTAGCCAAGCCAAGGATGGATGTCAGAGCCTCAACTAAGCAGGATAGGCTTCGGTAGGTTCCTGGAGCATGTGCTTGCCTCAGCCACACCCCAATGACAAAAGGTTGTCAAAATGGTTGTCTGAGGAGGCCTTACAAATAGCTGTGAATAGGAGGGACATGAAAGGCAAAGAAGAAAAGGAAAGATATACCCATTTGAATGCCGAGTTCCAAAGAATAGCAAGGAGAGATAAGAAAGCCGTCCACAGCAATCAATGCAGAGAAATAGAGGAAAACAATAGAATGGGAAAGACTAGAGGTCTCTTCAAGAAAATTAGAGATACCAAGGGAACATTTCATGCAAATATGGGCACAATAAAGGACAGACATGGTATGGACCTAACAGAAGCAGAAGATATTAAGAAGAGGTGGCAAGCAGACACAGAAGAACTGTACAAAAAAAGATCTTCAGTACCCAGATAATCACAAAGGTGTGATCACTCACCTAGAGTCAGACATCCTGGCTTGCAAAGCCAAGTGGGCCTTAGGAAGCATTACTATGGACAAAGCTAGTTGAGGTGATGGAATTCCAGTTGAGCTACTTCAAATCCTAGAAGATGATGCTGTGAAAGTGCTGCACTGAATACGCCAGTAAATTTGGAAAACTTAGCAGTGGCCACAGGACTGGAAAAGGTCAGTTTTCATTTGAATCCCAAAGAAAGGCAATGCCAAAGAATGTTCAAACTACTGCACAATTGCACTCATCCCACACTCTAGCAAAGTAATGCTCAAAATTCTCCAAGCCAGGCTTCAATAGTACGTGAACCGAGAACTTCCAGATGTTCAAGCTGGAAAAGGCAGAGGAACCAAAGATCAAATTGCCAACATCCATTAGATCATAGAAAAAGCAACAGAGTTCCAGAAAAGCATCTACGTCTGCTTTATTGATTATGCCAAAGCATTTGACTGTGTGGACCACAAGGAACTGGAAAATTCTGCAAGAGATGGGAATACCAGACCACCTGACCTGCCTCTTGAGAAATCTGTATGCAGGTCAGGAAGCAACAGTTAGAACTGGACATGGACAACAGACTGGTTCCAAATCGGGAAAGGAGTACATCAAGGCTGTATATTGTCACCCTGCTTATTTAATTTATATGCAGAGTACATCATGAGAAACGCTGGGCTGGATGAAGCATAAGCTGGAATCAAGACTGCTGGGAGAAATATCAATAACCTAAGATACACAGATGACACCACCCCTATATGACACAAAGTGAAGAAGAACTGAAGAGCCTCTTGATGGAAGTGAAAGAGGAGAGTGAAAATGTTGGCTTAAAACTCCACATTCAGAAAACAAAGATCATGGCATCCAGTCCCATCACTTCATGGCAAATAGATAGGGAAACAATGGAAACTGACAAACTTTATTTTCTCGGGCTCCAAAATCACTGCAGATGGTGACTGCAGCCATGGAATTAAAAGATGCTAGCTCCTTGGAAGAAAAGCTATGACCAACCTAGACAGCATATTCAAAAGCAGAGACATTACTTTACCAACAAAGCTCCATCTAGTCAAAGGTATGGTGTTTCCAGTAGTTATGTGTGGGTGTGAGAATTGGACTATAAATAAGGCTGAGCATTAAAGAATTGATGCTTTTGAACTGCGGTGTTGGAGAAGACTCTTGAGAGTCCCTTGGAATGCAAGGAGATCCAACTAGTCCATCCTAAAGGAAATCAGTCCTGAATATTCACTGGAAGGGCTGATGGTGAAGCTGAAACTCCAATACTTTGGCCACCTGATGTGAAGAGTTGGCTCATTTGAAAAGACCTGGATGCTGGGAAAGATTGAAGGCAGGAGGAGAAGGGGACGACAGAGGATGAGATGGTTGGATGGCATCACTGAGTCAATGAACTCCGGGAGTTGGTGATGGACAGGGAGTCCTGGCATGCAGCAGTTCATGGGTTAGGGAAGAGTCGGACATGGCTGAGTGACTGAACTGAACTGGATTGAATGTCAAAAGCACAAGTGCAGAGTAGTTAGTGCTCATGGGCCTCAGGGGCTGTTCCCAGGGGAACTTTGTTGTTCGGTTGCTATGTCTTCCTCTTTGTGACCCCATGACTGTAGCATACCAGGTTTCTCTGACCTTCACTACCTCAGAATTTGCTCAAACCCATGTTCACTGAGCCAGTGATGCCATACAACTATCTCATCCTCTGTCATCCCCTTCTCCCACCTTCAATCTCTCCTAGCATCAAGGTCTTTTCAAATGAGTTAGCTCTCTGTATCAGGTGGCCAAAGTATTGGAGTTTCAACTTCAGCATCAGTCCTCCAATGAATATTCAGGACTTATTTTCTTTAGGATTGACTGATTTGATCTCCTTGCTCTCCAAGGGACTCTCCATAGTTTTCTTCAGCACCACAGGTTGAAAGCATCAATTCTTCGGGGCTCAGCCTTCTTTATAGTCCAAATCTGACATTCATACATGACTACTGGAAAAACCATACCTTTGAGTATATGGACCTTTGTCGGCAAAGTAAGGTCTCTGCTTTTCAATACGTTGTCTAGGTTTGTCATAACTTTCCTTCCAAGGAGTAGGAGAACTTAGTACTTGGGATGTCAGACTAATTGCAGATGTTATCTACTGGGCAGTGGTGGGGGTGGGTGGACTTCTCCTATTTGCTCAGTTCTTCATGCTGCAGGTCCAGAAGGTACTGAGTCTCCTGGCTGCTGATCACTAGTCCCCACCCATGATCAGGACTGGGGCAACTCGAGTCCAACAATCAGGTGGCAGGCCTGGAACACAAGGTCTCTTTTACTGCTGTGCTCAGCCAAGGTCATCAATCTACTGTGCAGGGCTTCCAGTGCTATGAAATTGGATGAAATTCAGCCTCTGATTCAGCAGCTCAGAGCATTAGTTCCCATTATATCAATATCTAACACAACACCAGCAGATAAAAATCCAGCATTAACATTTCAGTGTCAGTGGCCTCAGAGAGAGCATCAACATATGTACCAGATGGATTCACTCTTTTGGATTTAGTTCCCTTCTCTTGGTAAACTCCGACAACAGCAAAGGAATAATTACTGCTCAGTGGAATACCATTCAGAGCTGGCCAAAAAATAAAGCCACATAAATTTAAACCAGTAAACATGAGTTTTTGGAAAGGAAAAGAAGGGTGTTTCCAGAGGCAGTTATTTGTCTTTTCAAAAACGTTTGCCAATATGAAACCCCCTGCTCCCACCTGTGAAACTAAAACACTGAGAACCACAGCAGCGCTTCTTCACTGCTGGCAGCGGCTGGAAGGCACTGGGTAGAGACGGCTTTGCACAGAGCCTTGTGCATTGCTAAGGGGAGGGCAGCTTACATCTAAACTCAGATGCCATGGAAAACACACTCACAGAGGAAAGACAGCAAATGGTAGGAGGCTCAGCTACACATATCCCACTTGACAGATGAACGATCACTTTCACGTCATTATCTCACTAGAGCCATCCAACACTGCTGCGCAGCAAGCAGGCAAGTACTGTTAGCTCCATTAGACAGATGAAGAAGTTGAAGCATGATGGCAATTTAACGGACTTCACCTCAGACCTGCTTCTGTCCCACAACCATGGTACCATGCAGGGGGTGTGGATGCAAAATGGCATACTCATCTCTTCACTGGCCACCTCACCCCAACCATGCCAGTCACTGCTGTTTATTCACAGAGGAAACTGGCTGTATCCTAGGTGTGGAGGCAGGTGTTCAAAGCCCTTTACACCCACATCCAACTATTTCCCACTAGAGACAGACAGCTGGTCTGGTGTCATTATGCACTAGAGGTGGCACCTCCACCGTACATCTTCTATAGAGAAGTCAACAGCTGTGTCTCCCCAGCTACTGCAGAGTGTGCTTGGAACAGTGTGCTCTGGTTCCCTCTTCAAACAGTAATGGCCCCACCACACCACAAAGAACCACCAAGGAACTGGCAGCCAGTTAGTACCTCAAAAACTCAGGAAGGACTCCCACCCTACCCCATTCACATGGATATTTAGAAAACAGCATCACTCTTACACTGAGACAACAAGGTCACTGCCCATAGAGCAAGGAATCTATGGGGCTAAGGGGACCTGCCCACTCAAAGACTATGCTTCCCTCCTCTATGCCACTCTTAGGCTAACCAAGACCTTGAAACTTCCTGCCCAGGTGCCCCAACTCTGTGTTCATGGCTTGGCAATCTTCTTCCTTAGTTTTGCCTTCCTAAGAATGGACAAAACCACAGATGGACACAACCCTAGGCCTGAGTGGTGAATGAGGGGAGGGGTGGCCATTGAGCAGTGGTCACCCTTTCACCTGGTGATGATGAAGCTTGACCTTGTGGGCTATGACAGTGCTTCTCAAACTTTAATGTGATTGTGAATCACCTGGGATTAAAGTCCAGACTTTGGTTAAGGAGGCCTAGAGTAGGCTCTGTGGAGAAGGCAATGGCACCCCACTCCAGTACTCTTGCCTGGAAAATCCCATGGATGGAGGAGCCTGGTGGGCTGCAGTCCATGGGATCGCTAAGAGTTGGACACGACTGAGCGACTTCACTTTCACGCATTGGAGAAGGAAATGGCAACCCACTCTAGTGTTCTTTCCTGGACAATCCCAGGGACAGGGGAGCCTGGTGGACTGCCGTCTATGGGGTTGAACAGAGTTGGATGCAACTGAAGCGACTTAGCAGCAGCAGCAGCAGCAGCAGCAGAGTAGGCTCTGAAAGTCGGTAGTTCTAACAAGCGCTTGGGTAATGCTGATGCTCTGAACTGGGGGGTCCACACTTTGAGGAGCAAGGCTGGTGTCTATAGGCCTGTGTGGAAGGCCCCTCAGGGTAAGGGACAGAGCCAAGAGGTTGGAGAGAAGGGAGAGTTTACAGTAAGCCTGTATTTTGTGCCCTTGCCCAGGCTCACCAAAGTTAGTGGTGGCCTTGCCTTTTATCATGTCAAGAAGTATCAAGAGTATATCAATGCATCTGAGCTCAAATTGTCAACATCTATTGGATCATGGAAAAAGAAAGAGAGTCCCAGAAAAACATGTACTTCTGCTTTATTGACTATGCCAAAGCCTTTGACTGTGTGAACCACAACAAACTCTGGAAAATTCTGAGAGAGATGGGAATACCAGACCACCTGACTTGCCTCTTGAGAAATCTGTATGCAGGTCAGGAAGCAACAGTTAGAACTGGACATGGACCAACAGATTGGTTCCAAATATGAAAAGGAGTACGTCAAGGCTGTATATTGTCATCCTGCTTATTTAATTTATATGCAGAGCACATCATGAGAAACGTTGGGCTGGATGAAGCACAAGCTGGAATCAAGATTGCTGGGAGAAATATCAATAACCTCAGATATGCAGATGACACCACCCTTATGGCAGAAAGTGAAGAAAAACTAAAGATCCTCTTGATGGAATTGAGAGAGGAGAGTGAAAATGTTGGCTTAAAGTTCAACATTCTGCAAACTAAGATCATGGCATGTGGTCCCATCAGTTCATGGGAAATAGATGGGGAAGCAGTGGAAACAGTGGCAGACTTTATTTTTTGAGGCTCCAAAATCACTGCAGATGGTGATTGCAGCCATGAAATTAAAAGATGCTTGCTCCTTGGAAGAAAAGTTATGACCAACCTAGACAGCATATTAAAAAGCAGAGACATTACTTCGCCAACAAAGCTCCATCTAGTCAAAGCTTTGGTTTTTCCAGTAGTCATGTATGGATGTGAGAGCTGGAATATAAAGAAAGCTGAGGGCCAAAGAATTGATGCTTTTGAATTGTGAAGTTGGAGAAGGCTCTTGAGAGTCCCCTGGTCTGCAAGGAGATCCAACCAGTCCATCCTAAAGGAGATCAGTCCTGGGTGTTCATTGGAAGGACTGATACTGAAGCTGAAACTCCAATACTTTGGCCACCTGATGTAAAGAAGTGACTCATTGGAAAAGACCCTGATGCTGGGAAAGATTGAAGGCAGGAGGAGAAGGGGACAACAGAGGATGAGATGGATGGATGGCATCACCGATTTGATGGACATGAGTTTGAGCATGTCCAGCTCTGGGAGTTGGCAATGGACAGGGATGCCTGGGGTGCTGCAGTCCATGGGGTTGCAGAGTTGGACATGACTGAGCAATTGAACTGAACTGAACTGAGCACGAAAGGAAAACAATCAAGAGAGATATTCATACCATTTATTCCTCCTCCAAAGCCCCTATTCATCATCACCATCACCGTGTCCCTCTCACTATCACCTTCCATGCTGGAAGCTGGAAGGTCACTTCCTGGGGCCCATCATAATGATGTATGTCATCAGTTTGCAATATCAGTCACCCACTTCCGTGGACGGTCACCCAGTGTTTTACTATGCCACCATAATATCTGGCTCTCAGAAGCTACCCATTCTACCTTGCTTACCACTGAAAGAAAGTGAAAGTGAGTCAGTCATATCCAACTCTTTGTGACTCCATGGACTGTAGCTTGCCAGGCTCCTCTGTCCATGGAGTTCTCTAGGCCAGAATACTGGTGTGGGTAGCCGTTCCCTTCTCCCAGGCATCTTCCCAACTCAGGGATTGAACCCAGGTCTCCTGCCTTGCAGGCAGATTCTTTACTGTCTGAGCTACCAGGGAAGTCCAAGAATACTAGAGTGGGTAGACTATCCCTTCTCCAGGGGATCTTCCCAATCCAGCAATAGAACTGGGGTCTCCTGCATTGCAGGTAGATTCTTTACCAGTTAAGCTACCAGGGAAGCTACCACTGGTCGCTTACCACTGGCCGCTTACTACTGGTTGGTGTCAAAAACTAGAGATGTAGAATTCAAGTAAGCTGGAGAAAAGACACTAGATTCTTAAAGCCAACACACCTTCCACCAGGAGGAGCCATGTCCTCCGGGCCTGAGAGGAGGGCAGGACCCTTTAGGTTGCCCTGGCCCATCCACACTAACACACAGCCAAGCAATCATAAAACCCCAGCATCGGCACTGGTTCACCAACAAGTTACAATCTATGTTCATATTACCTACCACACCCACGGGAGCAAGCCTGGAGTTTTCCCTTTCCTTTATCATTGGAAAGAGATAGATAAAAACAAAAATAAACACAAAACCACAGAAATAGTTTAGCTGGAATATTCAAATGAAGAAGCAAACCACCAGTGCATTCCTGAGGCAGTTTTCAAAACTTTCTTAACATGAAGTTATTTCAATTCAATGGTAGTGGTAGCTCATATAAAACAGATGAAAACACAACTTCATATTAGGATGGGTATCCCAGAGTCCTGTTTATCTAGGACCCCACTGACTGATATATACAGAGGCCCCCAGGGCAGCTTCTAGAACCCTCTAGTGCTCACAAATGCCTCCCCCACCCCCATGGCAATCACCACTGAAGCATAAGTCACTTTATTAAGATTAGACTTTCTTTCTAATCTCACTAATTAGCACTCAGGCATAAGAGAAGGAAAAAAAAAAGAAAAAGAAGACCTTAAATAATGCCCTTCCCTTCCTTGGGCCTCAGATGTAGGACCTAGATGGCTTTTGTCCAGCTCTGACACTCTGGGATTTTATGATTATTTCAGGATTCCATATTTAAGTGAAGATTCATGGTCATATCATCCATCACAGATAGATGCTGCTGCTGCTGCTAAGTCACTTCAGTCGTGTCCGACTCTGTGCGACCCCATAGACGGCAGCCCACCAAGCTCCCCCGTCCCTGGGATTCTCCAGGCAAGAACACTGGAATGGGCTGCCATTTCCTTCTCCAATGCATGAAAGTGAAAAGTGAAAGTGAAGTCGCGCAGTCATGTCCAACCTTCAGCGACCCCATGGACTGCAGCCTTCCAGGATCCTCTGTCCATGGGATTTTCCAGGCAGGGGTACTGGAGTGGGGTCCCATTGCCTCCTCCGAGATAGATGCTAGTGGAAAATAAAGAAAGGAAACCTTTATGGTGTTCTGCTGGCACAGTTCTGTACTTTTGTTAAGAAGCTCAAAACATTTTAATAGCTTGTTCTCTTGGAACCATAGCAGAAAAACAAAATGAAATTAATCTTGAAGAAATCATAGATCTACAATCTTAGACTATCTCTTAGGTAGGTTCCAGCTACTTCTGTACACTGCCAGTTCTTCTTGGCTTTTTGGAACAGAGAGGGAAGGTAGTGTTTGACTCTTTTCAGGGAGAGAGGAAGTCTTCAGGCTACAAGACCAGAGAGGCAGTGTGCCCAACAGGAAGCATTTGCAGGAGCCTAAATAAGTGATTTTTTACCATCTGAGCCCGTGATGGTGATCAATCTGCCTGCAATGCAGGAGACCCAGGTTTGATCTCTGGGTTTGGAAGATTCCTTGGAGAAGGAGATGGCTACCCACTCCAGTATTCTTGCTTGGAGAATTTCATGGACAGAGTAGCCTGGTGGGCTACAGTCCATGGGGTTGCAGAGATGGACACAACTGAGTGACACTTTCACTTCATTTTTCAAATAAGTGAGAGTGGGGACCTGAATCAAAGTCATGTCAGTGGAAGTGGAAAGGACAGGACTGGGTTCTGGGGTTGAGAAGAGAGGGGGAAGAGTGAACACCAGGTGTTTTTCTTGGATGATGACATACATGACAGTACCACTATCCAAGCTAAGACTCTGAGCAGGAAAAAGAGATTTGAGGGGCAAGCAGGTGAGTGAAAAGGTTGGAATGTTGACTGGAGATGCCTGTGGATCATCAGGTGGAGATATCCAGTATGCCCATGATTAGTCTGCTGTACAGTCCCACAGGTCTCTGCAGGATCGAACACAACCATGAGGTTGTTCTGGAAGTCCTCAGCATAGGAGATCCCCGCCCCTATATAATGTTTAGAGTCCCCTCCCTAAATACTTGGGCAAGGGGATAGATGGGTGAATAAAAATAGACTTGATCTCTGCCTTCGTCTATCTTTGTAGTCTCTTTTAGTACCTTGTCTCGCAGGAGAGAGAATAAACAAGAAAAAATAGTTATCATTTTACATTGTGATAAATATCATGAAGGAAAAAAATGGGTGCAGTGATCAAGAATACCAGAGGGAAGAGGGGTACCTCTTGAAAAGGCCTTTTAACCAAGACTTGAAGAACATTCCTGGACAAGATAAGAGCACCTGCCAAGACCAAGAAGCTAGGTCTTGAATTTAGTCAAAAAGCTAAGACACCTACCGCCTTGGGTTCTGTGGTATGCCTGGAATATTTGCTGCTGTTACTGATCTCTCAACAATAGTAATAACATAATATAATAAGGCATGCTCATAAAATTATACCAAAGCCGAAGCACTTGATGCATGTGACATGGTGTTTAACGATTTTATGTTGTCATTGATGGGACTGGCTGGATACAGTTGGCTACATTAGTCAGATGTAATATTACCTTGAACAAAACTTTAAATAAAATTGCCACAGAGCTCTGTATTCCATTACTAACAGCTCTGATTGCCTCAAATCACGCCAGCATAGTCGCACCCTGGACAAAGTCACCATTCTGTACAGTTTCAGTCAAATACTGTTATTGAGGAAGCAATAGTTAAAATAACATTCCTTTTAATGATTAAATAAAGGATTGGCACAAACTACAGAATGTAAAAAAAAAAAAAAAATTGATGTAGCCACTGGGGAAAGGTTGTGTTTTGCAGTTCCTTCCTGGTGGGTTTACAATTATTCCACAGCATGATAGCTAAAATGCCTAAGAAATCGCTTACCTGAATCTCAATAATAATTACTTTTCTATCTTTTGTATGTTCACCATGAGCTCTGTTGACCTCACCACATGGAAAGTCTGAGTTTACCTGTTTACATTTCTAAGTATTCATGCCTGCAGGCAAACTAAAATGTGCTGGGGGGTGGGGGGATGAACAGTTCCTGGCCTACAGTGTGTGTTTTAACTAGGATGTTTAAGATGCATCAGTTGAATAATTAATGCATAAATCTTAGCTGTCTGGGTAAGAAAATGAAAACAAGCTTTATTGGGTATAGACATAGATTTAGCTAGATTAAAGTCTTTCTGCTTTTAAGATGAGATGTCAAAAAAGGCAAAAGACAGAAAGACTCTTCTTTGTAGTGCAATTAAAAGGGAAACAAACTGTGTTCATGTGTTTTACTTGTGATTGGGCTGAAAATTGTGGTGTTGCCATATTACAATTTAGGTGCAGGACAGCATGCAAATGAGGAACTGGGCCTCACTTATCAACTACTCACTTATTTCTTCATTTGCAAAACTATTCAGAAATGTGTGGTCTGCCTGTGGTAAGCTATAACTAAGGCTACTTTTTTTGTAATTAAGGGCTATTTTAAAATTAACATTTTAAAGTTCACCGGCAGCCCTTATGTCTTTTGTCTCCCATGGGTGGGACCCGTGAGGGGGTGGCATTCAGAAAAGGTCCTCAATCTTAACCTCAGCCCTGAGCAAAGGAGCATGTGTGATTCTGGCAAAGGACTAAAGGTCTCCCACTTGCCAGGGTCGGGGTGGGGGGTGTTTACATCACTAGGAGCTGTCAGCCCCAGGGAGTCCCTGGAACATGGTGGCCCTTGGCTATAACACGGCATGTAAGCTTTTGCATCTGCAGAACTCTGTGCACCTTGCTTTGTTTATTTCCACAAATGCTAAACAGCCCAACAGAACATAGACTTTCATCAACAGCCCTGGCCCTGGCAAACAAGTTGGGGAAAGGATTTCACTATCTAGAGTTTGATTTTACTTTCGTAGTGCTGAGAGTTCCTTTCTTTTTTTCAGCTCAAACAAGCCAAATGGCAAAGGCCACAAAATTCTTTTCTATGATTGAGAACTCAAAACTGATGGATAAACTGTAGGTCTCTAACTCCACATACCAGTGAAGTTGCTCAGTCATGTCCAACTCTTTGCGACCCCATGGACTGTGGCCTACCAGGTTCCTCCATTCATGGAATTTTCAAGGTAAGAGTACTAGAGTGGGTTGCCATTTCTTTTCCAGGGGATATTCCTGACCCAGGGATCCAACCCAGGTCTCCTGCATTATAGGCAGGCGCTTTACTGTCTGAGCCACCAGGGAAGATCCTACATCCATGAGCCTCACTTTATATTAATATGCAAGGAAACAGTGGCTCTGAAAGATTCGATGACTCATTGAAGGTTTCCTGGCCAGTTACCAGTGGAGTTTAGTCCTTTTCTGGCAGGGCTCTTTCCACATACTCCATCACCCCCAAAGCCAGACTGCTAGAAAATGTAAGGCAAAGTGTCACGTGGAGTGACTTATTGATATAGAAGTATCTATGAGGTGTGAGTGAATATAAACCCCAAGGCCCTTGCAGAAGAGTCTGGTTAGTGAGCTGATCAGCGTGCATCTATAGTCAGAACAAAGCTTAACAACTTGCTGGGTCACCATGGCCCAAGCAGGGTTTGACTGGCTTAGACATGAACTATATTCCATCATTCCCTGTATCTGTTACTCTTAACTCTGATCCATCTTCTGTAATTTGGCTTGTGACCTAATACTCCTTGGCTCCCCACTTTGACTTATTAATAGATTTTCTCTCCTTTTCCCTTCCTACTAACTTCCACTACACCATATTCCCTGTTCTTGACTCTTCCACCCCTACTGGTGCCCCACCTGGCCCTCTCACCTCAGGATCTGAGGTTCAGGCCATCCCAGAGTCCTCACTCTCTGTTGGCCCAATGGTCCCTGTGGACGAGGACCTGGGGCAGGGAGTGAGGTGGGGGAGGTAAGGGTATTTAAATAGGCACTATTTAAAAAGATCAACTAGAAGCTTCTCTCCACCACCCCTTGGCATAGCTACAGTGCAACGAAAAAGGATAATTAAAAGCTGACCCAGGGAGGACCTTACAAAGTTCATGAAGGTCCTGCCAAAAAAAAAAAAAAAAGACGAGATTCGGGTCTACTTACAATTAGGACTGAATGCATTTTCTTATATTATTGGCTTTTCAAAATTGTTCATCTGCTTTTTACATAGCTAGAATATTTACTTTTATTTAGGAAAACTGTTTTGTTGATGTTTTAAAAAGAGCCAGGAAATCACTTAAACTACCAGAAAGATGATTCCTCATCAAACAGTATAACTGGAGACTTTCATTTAGAGAATCTCTGTGGAGAGAAAGTTAGACAGAAAATTTGACCTCATTTAGCATATGTGGCAAGAGTACTGGAGTGGGGTGCCATTTCCTTCTCCAGTGTGTTACACTAGTCATTGGCAAAAAAAAAAAAAAAAAAAAAAAAAAAACAAAAAAAACATAAAAATATAATTCAATTCAGTTCAGTTCAGCCCAGTTCAATCACTCAGTCGTGTCTGACCCTTTGTGACCCTATGGAAGCATGCCAGGCTTCCCTGTCCATCACCAACTCCCAGAGCTTGCTCAAACTCATGTCCATAGAGTCAGTGATGCCATTCAACCATCTCATCATCCATCATCCCCTTCTCCTGCTGCCCTCAATCTTTCCCAGCATCAGGGTCTTTTCAAATGAGTTAGTTCTTCGAATCAGGTGGCCAAAGTATTGGAGTTTCAGCTTTAGCATGAGTCCTTCCAATGAATATTCAGGACTGATTTCCTTTAGGATGGACTAGTTGGATCTCCTTGCATTCCAAGGGACTCTCAAGAGTCTTCTTCAATTCCACAGTTCAAAAGCATCAGTTCTTTGATGCTCAGCTTTCTTTATAGTCCAACTCTCACATCCATACATGACTACTGGAAACACCATAGCTTTGACTAGATGGAGCTTTGTTGGTAAAGTAATATCTCTGCTTTTTAATATGCTGTCTAGATTGGTCATAGCTTTTCATCCAAGGAGCAAGCGTCTTTTAATTTCATGGCTGCAGTCACTATCTGCAGTGATTTTGGAGCCCAAGAAAATAAAGTTTGTCACTGTTTCCAATGTTTCCCCATCTATTTGCCATGAAATGATGGGACCAGATGCCATGATCTTAGTTTGCTGAATGTGAAGTTTTAAGCCAACATTTTCACTCTCCTCTTTCACTTCCATCAAGAGGCTCTTCAGTACTTCGCTTTGTGCCATATAGCGGCGGTGTCATCTGCATATCTGAGATTATTGATATTTCTCCCAGCAATCTTGATTCCAGCTTGTGCTTCATCCAGCCCAGCGTTTCTCATGATGTACTCTGCATATAAGTTAAATAAGCAGGGTGACAATATACAGCCTTGATGTACTCCTTTCCTGATTTGGAACCAGTCTGTTGTCCATGTCCAGTTCTAACTGTTGCTTCCTGACCTGCATACAGATTTCTCAGGAGGCAAGTAATATGGTCTGGTATTCTCATATCTTGAAGAATTTCCCACAGTTTATTGTGATCCACACAGTCAAATGCTTTCACATAATTAATAAAGCAGAATTATATGTTTTTCTGGAACTCTCTTGCTTTTTCTATGATCCAATGGATGTTGGCGATTTGATCCCTGGTTCTTCTGCCCTTTCTAAATTCAGCTTGAACATCTAGAATTTTATAGTTCATGTACTGTTGAAGCCTGGCTTGGAGAGTTTTGAGCATTACTTTGTTGGCATGTGACATGAATGCAATTGTGCAGTAGTTTGAAAATTCTTTGGCATTGCCTTTCTTTAGGATTCAAATTAAAACTGACCGTTTCCAGTCCTGTGGCCACTGCTGAGTTTTCCAAATTTGCTGGCATGTTGAGTGCAGCACTTTCATAGCATCATCTTTTAGGATTTGAAATAGCTCAACTGGAATTCCATCACCTCCACTAGCTTTGTTCATAGTGATGCTTCCTAAGGCCCACTTGACTCACATTCCAGGATGTCTGGCTCTAGGTCAGTGATCACACCACTGTGGTTATCTGGGTCATGAATATCTTTTTATATAGTTCTTCTGTGTATTTTTGCCACATCTTCTTAATATATTCTGCTTCTGTTAAGTTCATACCATTTCTGTCCTTTATTGTGCCCATCTTTGCATGAAATGTTCCCTTGATATCCCTAATTTTCTTGAAGAGATCTCTAGTCTTTCCCATTCTTTTGTTTTCCTCTGTTTTTTTGCATTGATAACTGAGGAAGGATTTCTTATCTCTCATTGCTATTTTTTGGAACTCTACATTCAAGTAAGTATATCTTTCCTTTTTCCCTCTGCCTTTAGCTTTTCTTCTTTCCTCAGGTGTTTGTAAGCCATCCTCAGATAACCATTTTGCCTTTTTGCTTTTCTTTTTCTTGGGGATGGTCTTGATCACTGCCTCCTGTACAATGTCATGAACCTCTGTTCATAGTTTTTCAGGCACTCTATCAGATCTAATCCCTTGAATCTATTTGTCACTTCCACTGTGTAATCATAAAGGATTTGATTTAGGTTATACTTGAATGGTCTAATGGTTTTCCCTACTTTCTTCAATTTAAGTCTGAGTTTTATAATAAGGAGTTCATGGTCTGAGCCACAGTTGGCTCCTGTTCTTGTTTTTACTGACTGTATAGAGCTCTTCTATCTTTGGCTGCAAAGAATATAATCAATCTGATTTTGGTATTGACCATCTGGTGATGTCCATGTGTAGAGTTGTCTCTTGTGTTATTTGAAGAGGGTGTTTGCTATAACCAGTACATTCTCTTGGCAATCTGTTAGCCTTTGCCCTTCTTCATTTTGTATTCCAAGGCCAAACTTACCTGTTATTCCAGATATCTCTTGACTTCCTACTTTTACATTCCAGTCCCTTATGATGAAAAGGACATTTTTGTGGGGATGTTAGTTCTAGAAGGTCTTGTAGGTCTTCATAGAACCATTCAACTTCAGCTTCTTCAGCATTACTGGTTGGGGCATAGACTTGGATTACGGTGAAATTAAATGGTTTGCCTCATAGACGAACAGAGATCATTCTGTTATTTTTCAGATTGCATGCAAGTACTGCATTTCAGACTCTTTTGTTGACTATGAGGGCTACTCCATTTCTTCTAAGAGATTCTTGCCCACAGTAGTAGATATAATTCAATTCAAACCATTGTTAGATTTGTGATAATGTAATCATGGGTTGGCATATTTTACCTTTCCTTTATCTATTTAAGAAAACAACAACAACGGGTTTCTGAGTAAAATTTAAGAGTATAAACATAAGCTCTTAGGGGATGTTTTACCTGGTTCAGAAAACAGACTGTTTCCAAGCTCTCTGACAACATACTGCTGCTGCTAAGTTGCTTCAGTCATGTCCGACCCTGTGCGACCCCATAGACGGCAGCCCACCAGGCTCCCCCATCCCTGGGATTCTCGAGGCAAGAACACTGAAGTGGGTTGCCATTTCCTTTTCCAATGCATGAAAGTGAAAAGTGAAAGTGAAGTCGCTCAGTCGTGTCTGACTCTCTGCGACCCCATGGACTGCAGCCCACCAGGCTCCTCCATCCATGGGACTTTCCAGGTAAGAGTACTGGAGTGGGGTGCCATTGCCTTCTCCACTGACAACATACATTTGTATATAAATAATTAGCATGCTGATTCAAATGATCTTTACCTACTCATCAGGGCATACTGTATCAAGACCTCTACTAGGCAATATTTTGTTTGTTGTTTCTAATATCATTTCTGTTTTTAAGTAATAAAGATCAGTCATTTTAAAAGAAGGTATAATTTGGAATTGTCAAGACATCAGAATGCCCCACCACACCAAGTCTGTTTTAGAGAGGCCTAACCAGTCCATCCTAAAGGAGATCAGTCTTGGGTGTTCATTGGAGGGACTGATGCTGAAGCTAAAACTCCGATATTTTGGCCACCTCATGTGAAGAGTTGACTGAGTGACCAAACTGAATTGAACTGAACTATAATACACAGATACATTTAAGCATCCTCATTAAAGAGCATTAGAATAGAACAGTCTTTTGGACTCTGTGGTAGAGGGAGAGGGTTGGATGACTTGGGGGAATGGCATTGAAACATGTATAACATATAAGAAACGAATTGCCAGTCCAGGTTCAATACAGGATGCTAGGAGCTGGTGCACTGGGATGACCCAGAGGGATGGTACAGGGAGGGAGGTGGGAGGGGAGTTCATGATGGGGAACACGTGTATGCCCATGGTGGATTCATGTTGATGTGTGCCAGAACCAACACAATATTGTAAAGTAATTAGCCTCCAATTAAAATAAATAAATTTAAATTAAAAAAAATTTTGAAAAATGCCCCCATACAATAAGACCTAAATCTGTTTACCTGGTTGTTGGGTATATAAACCAAGACTCCACTTAGGAACCAAAACACCCAGGGCTTTAAGAGACTATAAAGAAAGAGAAATAACCATGTGTCTGTGTTATTTTTACAGTTAGAACAAAATCTAAGTAGTGTAAAAGTTTTCAAAGGAAAGGTAAAGAAATGTCCTAGTAACTCAAACACTATTTTAGTCAGGAAAGAAAGCACAGAGGTCATCCAAGGCAACTCTGCTCTGACAACAAAACTCTCAACAGAAGCCCTAGGGATCCAGCCTCCACTTAAAGATTTCCAGAGCCTCAGAGCTTCTGGTCTCCCAAAGCTCCTCCCATCATCCAACAGCTCAAGGCATGGACAGTTTCCTTACATGGGATCAAGTTTCCTTACATCTGCCTCCCTGTAATTCCTGCACATTGGTTCAAGTATCTGAGGGGTGGGGAGAGCTAATGTTTTTTTATGGTTCTCTACATGGCATTTTCCACATCTGTGTTCTCAGTGGACCTTCTCAATAACCCTGTGAGACAGAGGCTCTACGACTCTTGTCTTATCAGTGAAGACATAGAGGCTGAGACAGACTCAGTTCTGTGCAGGGTGGTGAAGTGACAGAGGCAAGGCTTCAACTCAGCTTCCTTAAATCCACCTTTTACGTCATTTTCATTACTCTGTCTTGTTGAAACATTAAAAAAAAAAAAAAAAACAACCCTTCTGCTTCCCCATGAGAACAAACCTTGAAGATAGAAAGGGGTAGAATAATTGAAGTACCATTTTCACCAGTGTCCCAGAAAGATCTCTGCCACCCACGTGGCTTTAAATCCCCCAGACAGAGGGACCCGGTTGTGTGTTTCCAGCCATGAGTTCAGAACACACTAGCTGACTTCCCATCTGGATGTCCCATATGACCTCAAATTCAGCAGGTTCCAAGCTGAACTGATCACTTGCTCCTCAATCTCTCTCCACCTTCCACTCCTGATGTTGGTCATAAATAGCACACTCTACCCAGGCAGCTATGCTAGAAACCCGGAGAATTATGCCAGACACTTCTCTCTCCCTTGCCACCACCCCCAAACACCATAAGGATTCCATGACTTTGAAATCACTTTTGATCTGCCTCTCCCCTCCATCCCCACTGCTATAGCCCTATTCCATTCACCATGGAATTTCACTTTAGACAAATTCAGCAGCCTCCTAAATGGTCTCTGTGCCTCCAGAAGCAGCCTTCTCACACCCACCTGCCTCCATGTGGACCACCACCATCAGGGTGCAGTATGACATCCCATGTCCCTCCCCTGCTACCCACCTGTAAGTGGCTTCCTGTTTGCCTCCAGAAAGTGAAAATGAAAGTTGCTCAGTCGTGTCCAGCTCTTTGCGACCCCATGGACTATACATTCCATGGAATTCTCCAGGCCAGAATACTGAAGTGGGTAGCCTTTCCCTTCTCCAGGGGATCTTCCCAACCCAGGGATCAAACACAGGTCTCCTGCATTGCAGGCGGATTCTTTATCAGCTGAGCCACAAGGTAAGCACAAGAATACTCCAGAAGGCACTGTCAACACCAGCTGATCAAGAAATTCACTGGGACATAGATGGGATATCTTTATATTTTTTAACTTCCCCAAGTGATTTGAATGAGTCAGAAAAGTTGGAAAGTAATTCGTGTGAGGCCAAGTTGTTACCTTCAATGATCTGATTCCTCTCTAGTCATCATTCCTGCCTCTTCCCCCTCAGCAAAGACCATCCCAGAGAAAACATAGCATGCCAGCTCACACCTCTGTGCCCTATTGAAACTGACCTCTCAGCCTATAATGTTTTTCTACTCCTGGCCTACTTCTACTGAACCTTCAAAACTTAACCAAGATGTAAATTCTTCAAGAAGTATTCTGTGACCTCATCAGACTGGATTAGCCACCCCTCCCCATCACATCGCATAGAGTTCTCTATCATAGTGCTTAGGACTTTGTTCTGAATCAATTTCTTTATGTGTCTGAGTCCCTGGCAAGCCCATAAACTCCTCAAAACCAAGGACTGTGTTTATCTATCACTGGCAAATGTCTCACATAATAGGTGCTCAGTAAATGTCAATCTGCATTGAGCCTGATTTCAAGCCAAGCCCCCGCAGTGACTAACAAGACATTTGCATTTTAGGAAATTCAGTTCCTAAATTGGGCTTCAATTCCCACATCTGTAAGTCAGGATAACAAATCCCAGGTTCATTCATACACCAAACATGGGAATATCCACTAAGTGCCAGGTACTGAGTTACATGAAGAGTGAACCAATCAGTTGGGTTTTGTAAACTGTTACACAACATTCCAAAAATATTTCTGCAATTTTAACTTCTGCTTAGTCTCTCTGGGCCAGAAATAACAATTTCCTTCAATAAAACAAAAGTCTACTAAGCTTTAGTTTCCATTAGGCTCACCAAGGCATCAGGGTAAAGTCACTCAGCCCAAAGGGAAGGCACTGGCCTAACTGGGGGTGGAGGTGCACCCTGGGAAAGCACACCATATAGAGAAGAATTTGTGCCTGTCTCTGGCAGGGACAGTGCTAACACCCCAGAGACAGGGGACTCACAGCTGAGCACCCCTGAAGAAAGGTCACTGAGCCCCAGTCTTTCTCCCTGCTGACTTCAGTTTCACACTTGCTCAGGGTTCCATGGGAAAGGGTGTGGAGCCTGACCCCACAAGTTACACTGGGCTCAACCACCTGGCTTCCTGAGGCTCATCCAGGACTTCCTGAAGCTTGTCCACTCAAATTAATGCTGAGTCCCCTGAGATGTTCCTGGCAATGTGACTCCCAGGAACAACAGTCTTAAAGTTCAGGCTCACAAAGCCCAGGGAAACCAAACTGATTTGCTGGACCTGAAGAATTTGATGCTAGAGCAGCCCTGGGCTATTCTCCACCAAGTTACACTCCTGTTCTTAAAGGCTTATATCCTGCAGGCCCAGAGGGGAACATAAACTCACTCAAGTCCTTGGACTAGAGATTCTTGGACCTGTTCTAATCTCTCACTCTCTCCCATATAGTTCCAATCAACAGTTGCTTCTTAGAACTCACAACTCTGCAGGAATTTAGCAATGACAGAATGTGACACAATGTCCATCCCTTTAATGTGATCTAATCTCTCAGTGGCTCAGAAGTAACTCCTAGCATGGCAGAGCTCTCAGAAGTTACGCCAAGAGCCAGGCAAAGAGGAGACAGAAGCATTTCCATTATGAACAGAGCCCCCAGAAAGCATTTAAGTCCTCTTTCACTGAAGCAGGTTCTTACCAAGCATCCCCTTTGGATACCAGCCAGGTGATCTTGCCTACCTCCAAGAAATCAAATGATTTGAGCTCTTGGACAAAGGAAGAGAATAAAAGATGAAACGTGTTATCTTTGTTATTGCACACTTGATGACACATGGAATTAGACTTTCAGGATCACATGAAGCCCATGAACCATCTCAATCATTCATTCAATGAATATTTACTAAGCATCTACTCCATAGGTGGAAAATCAGCCAAAATCTGTCTTTGGAGAGCTAACAGTCTAGTAGTTCACTGATTCCTAACATGCCAATGTTCACTGGAATGGGCAAATTTAATTTAGATGACCATTGTACTACTGTGGGCAAGAATCCCTAGGAAGAAATGAGGTAACCCTCATAGTCAACAAAGGAGTCCAAAATGCAATATTTGGGTGCAGTCTCAAAAATGACAGAATGATCTCTGTTCATCTATAAGACAAACTATTCAATTTCACAGTAATCCAAGTCTATGTCCCAATCACTAATGTTGAAGAAGTTGAAGCTGAACAGTTCTATGATGACCTATAAGATCTTCTAGAACTAACACCCCACCCCCCCACCAATGTCCTTTTCATCATAGGGGACTAGAATGTGAAAGTAGGAAGTCAAGAGACACCTGTAATAATTGGCAAGTTTGGCCTTGGAGTACAAAATGAAGAAGGGCAAAGGCTAACAGATTGCCAAGAGAATGCATTGGTCATAGCAAACACCCTCTTCAAATAACACAAGAGATAACTTTATACTTGAACATCACCAGATGGTCAATACTGAAATCATATTGATTATATTCTTTGCAGCCAAATATGGAGGAGCTCTACACAGTCAGTAAAAACAAGAACAGGAGCCAACTGTGGCTCAGACCATGAACTCCTTATTATAAAACTCAGACTTAAATTGAAGAAAGTAGGGAAAACCATTAGACCATTAAAGTATAACCTAAATCAAATCCTTTATGATTACACAGTGGAAGTGACAAATAGATTCAAGGGATTAGATCTGATAAACAGAGTGCCTGAAGAACTATGGACAGAGGTTCATGACATTGTACAGGAGGCAGTGATCAAGACCATCTCCAAGAAAAAGAAAAGCAAAAAGGCAAAATGGTTGTCTGAGGACATCTTACAAACACCTGAGGAAAGAAGAAAAGCTAAAGGCAGAGGGAAAAAGGAAAGATATTCCTATTTGAATGTAGAGTTCCAAAGAATAGCAATGAGAGATAAGAAATCCTTCCTCAGTTATCAAAGCAAAGAAATAGAGGAAAACAAAAGAATGGGAAAGACTAGAGATCCCTTAAGAAAATTAGGGATATCAAGGGAACATTTCATGCAAAGATGGGCACAATAAAGGACAGAAATGTTATGGACTTAACAGAAGCAGAAGATATTTTAAAAAGGTGGCAAGAATACACAGAAGAACTGTACAAAAAATATATTCATGACCCAGATAACCACAGTGGTGTGATCACTGACCTAGAGCCAGACATCCTGGAACATGAAGTGAAGTGGGCCTTAGAAACATCAGTACAAACAAAGCTAGTGGAGGCGATGGAATTCCACTTGAGCTATTTCATATCCTGAAACATGATGCTGTTAAAGTGCTGCACTCAAGATGCCAGCAAACCTAGAAAACTCAGCAGTGGCCACCGGACTGGGAAAGGTCAGTTTTCATTTGAATCCCAAAGAAAGGCAATGCCAAAGAATGTTCATTACCACACAATTGCACTCATGTCACACGCTAGCAAAGTAATGCTCAAAATTCTCCAAACCAGGCTTCAACAGTACGTGAACTGAGAACTTCCAGATGTTCAAGCAGGATTCAGAAAAGGCAGAGGAAGCAGATATCAAATTGCCAACATTCATTGGATCAGGGAGACTCTAAACATTTTCATGTTTTAATTTTGTTGTTAGTATTGGTGTTCTTGTTTTTGTTTGTTCTCTGTAATGAAATGAAAGCGAAAAGTGAAAGTCCCTCAGTCGTATCCAACTCTTTGCTATCCGATGGACTATACAATCCATAGAATTCTCCAGGCCAGTATATTGGAGTGGGTAGCACTTCCCTTCTCCAGGGGATCTTCCCGACCCAGGAACTGAACACTGGGGTCTCCTGCATTGCAGGCAGATTCTTTACCATGACTAAATTTTCAGTTTGGAAAGAACTTTGTGTTTGTGGACTGTGTAGAGACAGTTGTGGTGCCACGGTGAGAGATCAGAGAGAGGAAGACAAGATTTAGAGTCACTGAAATCATCTCAATGAGAGGTGATAAAAACTCGAATGAAGAAGTAGCATGGAGATGCAAACAGCAGATTCAGGGGAATTTTATGATTCCCAGGTGGCACTAGTGATAAGGAACTCGTCTGCCATTGCAGGAGACCTAAAAGATGCAAGTTCAATCCTTGAGTCAGGAAGATGCCCTAGAGGAGGGCACAGCAACCTACTGTAGTATTCTTGCCCAGAGAATCCCATGGACAGAGGAGCTTGGTGGGCTATGGTCCACAGCTTCGCGAAGAGTCAGACACAATGGAAGTGACTTAGCACAGCACATAATAGAATAGATTTGGTGAATATTTGGCTCTTGCAGAGAGGGAAAGAAAAGAAATGATGGGCAGGATTCTGTTCCATGAGCCCCAGCTGAGTGGCGTCGCTATTGACTGAAGGTGGAGCAAGTTTGGGAGCAGCTGGGAGGAGACTAGTTCAGTTTAACTACACAGTCAGCCCTCTATATCTACAGGTTCCACATCTGCAGATTTAACCAAGTGTAGATTAACAATATGTGAAAAAAAAATCCAGAAACTTCCACAAAGCAAAACTTGAATTTGCCATACTATGCTAACTATTTACATAGAATTTACATTATACTTACAAGCATTTCCATAGCATTTACACTGTATTAGATATTGTAACTAATCTAGAGCTTATTTAAAGTACACAGGAGGATGTGCAAATACTATGTCACTTGATATAAGGGACTTCAGCATCCTCAGATTTTGGTATCTGGGGGGTCCTGGAGCCAATTCCCTGCATATACCAAATGATGACTGTACTAAGTTTGAGAAGTCTATGAAATAGATGTCATACAGATAGTTGGATATATGTGTCTGAAGTTCTCAGGATATTTCAGAACTAGGAACATATATTTGGGAATTATGTGTGTACATTACAGGTCACACTTTGGAACTACATAAAAATAACCAAGACAGATTTACAATGATCACGGAAGATGGTCAAGAAAGGGGTAGTTCATTTAAGGCAAAAATAATATTTAAGGTAGAAATTAAGGTCACTTAAGGTAAAAAATAACCTGAGATAAAATAATAAGAGATAAGAGAACCAGGAGAATAAGAGACTGAGAAAGTTCAAAAGAGGTTAGAGATCAAGAAGGAGAGAATAAAGAGAAAAGAGATGCAAAATATTACAAAAGTAACAGAGAACTTAGTAATGAATCGACTCTTTCCTATCCCATTTCTCTTACATCCAGATATGATGCCATGTTTCAAGTTCAGGTGATTAGAAAAATAATAGTAAAATTAACAGAATTAGGAACACAGAAAGAATTAATAGCTTGGGAAGAAAGCAGATGAGTTTCAGTTGGGACATACTAATTCTGAAATGCAATCAGGACACTAATCTCTGAGAAAATCTCAGAAGAAAGATCAGATATGGAAGTTAATATTTGAAAATCATCTATATGAAGGTGTTAGTAAAATCAGTGAAATTTTCATGGAAGAGAATATAAAAAGTGAGGAGGAAAAGAGGTATGCAAAAGTAAAGAGGAAAAGAAGGTATGCAAATGGCCAATAAGCATATGAAAATGTGCTCAACATAGAGTCATTGGAGAAATGCAAATCAAAACACAAAGAGATACTACTTCATATCCACTACAATAGCTATATTCAAAAAGACTGACAATATTAAGTGTCGGTGAAGATATGGGACAAAATGGAACCCCCTCCCCCCACATTGCCAGTGGGAATGTAAAATGGTACAGTTGCTTTGGAGAAGCCAGGCAGTTTCTATGGAAAACAATTTGGCAGTTCCTCAAAAAGTTAAATATAAAGTAGCCATATGACTCAGCAGTTCCACTCCTAGGTATCTATCCAAGAGAAATGAAAATGTATGTGCAATAAAATTTTTTACACAAATATTCATAGTAGCACTATTTATAACAGCCAAAAAGGGACAACTCAAGTGTCCACCAACTAGTGAATGACTTAAAAAAATCTGGAATAGCCATTCAGTTAAATATTATTTAGCTGTAAAAATATATTTTATTCTTAAAAATTGTTTTGTGAAGGACATTGTCAGAAGAATGAAAAGAGAAATCACAGACTAGGAGAAATATTTGCAGTATAGTTTGGATAAAAGACTTGTACCTTAAATATACAAAGATTACTTAAAACTCCATAGAAAGAAAACAATCCAATTTAAGAATGGGCAAAGAATCTGAACACTTTACCAGAAAAAGACATATAGATGGCAAATAAGTATATGAAAAGATGCTCCATATCATGTATAACTAAGGAATTACAAATTAAAACAATAATGAAATATTACTATGTATTATCTGTTGTTGTTATTCACTAATTTGTGCCTGACTCTTTGTGACTCCATGGGCTGCAGCATGCCTGGCTCCTCTGTCGTCCACTATCTCCCAGAATTTGCTCAAACTCATATCTATTTAGTCAGTGATGCCATCCAACCATCTCATCTTCTGTCATCCCCTTCTCCTCCTGCCCTCCATACTTCCCAGCATCAGGGTCTTTACTATGAGTTGGTTCTTTGCATCAAGTGGCCAAAGTATTGGAGCTTCAGCTGCAGCATCATTCCTTCCAATGAATATTTAGGGCTGATCTCCTTCAGAATGGACTGGTTGGATCTCCTTGCAGTCCAAGGGACTCTCGAGAGTCTTCTCCAACACCACAGTTCAAAAGCATCAATTCTTCAACATTCAGCCTTCTTCATGGTCCAACTCTCACATGCATACATGACTACTGGAAAAACCATAGCTTGGACTATGCACTATTAGAATGGCTAAAATTTAAACAACTGAGAACAGCAAATGTTAGAAGTATGTAGAGCAACTAGAACTCCCATTCATCACTGGTGGGAATACAATATGGAATAGCCAATTTGAAGGAGAATTTGGCATTTTCTTACAAAACCAAGCATACACTTACTATATGATCCAGCAATTATGCTCCTTGGTATTTACCCAAACATGTTGAAAACAGGTCCACAAAAAACCTCCACACAGATGTTTATAGCAGCTTTATTCATAATTTTCCAAATTTGGAAACAAGTAAGATGTCCTTCAGTTAGTGTATGGATAAATAAACTGTGGTCTATCCAGACAAATGAATATTCAGCTCAGTTGCTCAGTTGTGTCTGACTGTTTGCGATCCCATGGACAGCAGCACACCAGGCTTCCCTGTTCATCACCAATTCCTGGAAGTTGCCCAAACTCATGTCTATCAAGTCAGTGATGCCATCCATACATCTCATCCTCTGTCATCCCCTTCTTCTCCTGCCTTCAATCTTTCCCAACATCAGGGTCTTTTCCAATGAATCAATTCTTCACATCATGTGATCAAAGTTATCAGAGCTTCAGCTTCAGCATCTGTCCTTCCAATGAATATTCAGGACTGATTTCCTTTAGGGGCTGACTGGCTTGATCTCCTTGCAGTCCAAGGGACTCTCAAGAGTCTTCTCTAAAAGCGCAGTTCAAAACCTCAATTCTTCAGTGCTCAGCTTTCTTTATGGTCCAACTCTCACATCCATACATGACAACTGGAAAAACCATAGCTTTGACTAGATGGACCTTTGTTGGCAAAGTAATGTCTCTGGTTTTTAATATGTTGTCTAGGTTTGTCATAGTTTTTTTTTTCCCAAGGAGCAAGCATCTTTTACTATATAGTCCTAAAAGAGAAATGAGCTATCAAGGCATGAAAAGACACGGAGGAACCTTAAATGCATATTACTAAGTAAGAGAAAACAATCTGAAAAGGCTACATACTGTATGATTCCAACTACATGACATTGTGGAAAAGATAAAACCATGGAAACAGTAAAAAAAAAAAAAATCAGTGGTTGCCAGAGGTTCTGGGGGAGAGAAGCACTGTACCAAAAATCCCCTGTGCTCCAACTACTCATCAAAACTTTTCCATATGATATTGTAATCGTGGACACTGTAGTGGCTCAGATGGTAAAGTGTCTGCCTGCAATGCAGGAGGCCTGGGTTCAATCCCTGGGTCAGGAAGACCCCCTGGAGAAGGAAATGGCAACCCATTCTAGTATTCTTGCCTGCAAAATTCCATGGATGGAGGAGTCTGGTAGGCTACAGTCCATGAGGTCGAAAAGAGTCTGACACGACTGAGCAACTTCACTTTATGTATTTGTGAAAACACACAGAACTGTACAACACACAGAGTGAACCCTCATGTAAATTATGAATTTACAAAGCAAATTAGAATCACAAAGATGTAGAAAACATGGGGGTAAAACTGTGCTGTTTAAAAACATTTCCTCCAATGATTTTAGAGTGTCCAAGTAGTTTCATGAACAACTCCTTTATAATTTACAAGGGACAGATAATTTCCATCCTCTAAAAGTAGTTTAGTTAACAAATGAACCACACCAATGCAAGATGTTAGTGGAGAAAACTATGGTCAGAGGAGTAAGAAGAGAGGAGTATATGGGAACTCTGTACTATCTGCTCACTTTCTGTAAAACTAAAACTCTTCTAAAAATAAAAGTCTACTAATTTTACAAAAGTTAAAGAAAGACTGACATACTAGTCCATGTTGAAACAGAGTGAGCCTTGTAAACATTACCTTAACTGTGAGAATCCAGTCACAAAAGAATACATATCCTATGATTCCATTTATTAATACAAGAAAAGTCAAGAGTAGGCAAATCTATGGTGACAAAAAGCAGATTAGT
Source organism: Ovis canadensis (assembly GCF_042477335.2). Classification (NCBI taxonomy): domain Eukaryota; kingdom Metazoa; phylum Chordata; class Mammalia; order Artiodactyla; family Bovidae; genus Ovis; species Ovis canadensis. The sequence goes on from NC_091727.1 coordinate 87,066,837, forward strand.
AGTTGCCTAGGACTTAGGCAGAATAAAGGGAACATGCAGAGTGAGACTGCTAATGGCTATAGAGTTTCGTTTGGGGATTTTGAAATTGTTCTTAATTTTTTGGTGATGATTCTGGTGATGGTTGTGAATACACAGCTCCGTGAACATTCTACAACCACGTTAAATGGATGAATTGTATAGTATATGTACTAAATTTCAAGAAATCTTGATACTGTTAATGAATTTGAAAATCTCAATAAAATGGATGATTTCTTAGGTAACTTAGCAAATTAGAATCACAAAGATGTAGAAAACATGGGGGTAAAACTGTGCTGTTTAAAAACATTTCCTCCAATGATTTTATAGTGTCCAAGTAGTTTCATGAACAACTCCTTTATAATTTACAAGGGACAGATAATTTCCATCCTCTAAAAGTAGTTTCCAGCATAGAGGAAAGAAGAAACTAGGCCCCATTCATTTTATAAAGCTAAAGTTATCCTGCCCACAAAACATAATTAATACATGTACTAAACACAGAGAAAACTTAATGTCAGTTAAGAACATAGATGCAAAAATCCTAAACAAAATACCAGCAAATCAAATTCAGCAAGACAAAAATAATACTACAACATAAGCAAAGGATTATTATTTTAGGAGTGCAATTTTATATTAGAATATATAGATATATATTATAGCACAACACTTAGCCAAATGAGAAAACCGCCGTGTATGACAAAGAATATCTTAAATTTCGGTATCAGAACAGAAAATTGGACAAGAGTTCAGTTCAGCTCAGTCTCTCAGTCGTGTCCGACTCTTTGTGACCCCATGAACTGCAGCATGTCAGGCCTCCCTGTTCATCACCAACTCCCTGAGTCTACCTAAACCCATGTCCACTGAGTCGGTGTTGCCATCCAGCCATCTCATCCTCTGTCGTCCCCTTCTCCTCCTGCCCTCAATCTTTCCTAGCATCAGGGGCTTTTCAAATGAGTCAGCTCTTTGCATCAGGTGGACAAAATATTGGAGTTTCAGCTTCAACATCAGTCCTTCCAATGAACACCCACAACTGATCTCCTTTAGGATGGACTGGTTGGATCTCTTTGCAGTCCAAGGGGCTCTCAACAGTCTTCTACAACACCACAGTTCAAAAGCATCAATTCTTTGGCACTCAGCTTTCTTTACGGTCCAACTCTCACATCCATACATGGCAACTGGAAAAACCATAGCCTTGACTAGATGGGCCTTTGTTGGCAAAGTAACGTCTCTGCTTTTTAATATGCTGTCTAGGTTGGTCATAACTTTCCTTCCAAGGAGTAAGCGTCTTTCAATTTCATGGCTGCAATTACCATCTGCAATGATTTTGGAGCCCCCCAAAATAAACTCAGCCACTGTTCCTACTGTCTCCCCATCTATTTGCCATGAATGATGGGACCAGATGCCATGATCTTAGTTTGCTGAATGTCGAGCTTTAAGCCAACTTTCTCACTCTCCTCTTTCACTTTCATCAAGAGACTCTTTAGTTCTTCTTCACTTTCTGCCATAAGGGTGGTGTCATTTGCATATCTGAGGTTATTGATATTTCTTCTAGCAATCTTGATTCCAGCTTGTGCTTCCTCCAGCTCAGCATTTCTCATGATGTACTCTGCATATACATTAAATAAGCAGGGTGACTGCTTATAAATTAAATAAACACTGCATATAAATTAAATAAACAGCCTTGACATACTCCTTTTCCTATTTACAACCAGTCTGTTGTTCCATGTCCAGTTCAAACTGTTGCTTCCTGACTTGAATACAGGTTTGTCAAGAGGTGGGTCAGGTGGTCTGATATTCCCATCTCTTTCAGAATTTTCCACAGTTTATTGTGATCCACACAGTCAAAGGCTTTGGCATAGTCAATAAAGCAGAAATAGATGTTTTTCTGGAACTCTCTTGCTTTTTCCATGATCCAATGGATGTTGGCAATTTGATCTCTGGTTCCTCCGCCTTTTCTAAAAACAGTTTGAACATCTGGAAGTTCATAGTTCACGTATTGCTAAAGCCAGGCTTGGAGAATTTTGAGCATTACTTGACTAGCTTATGAGATGAGTGCAATTGTATGGTAGTTTGAGCATTCTTTGGCATTGCCTTTCTTTGGGATTAGATGAAAACTGACCGTTTCCAGTCCTGTGGCCACTGCTGAGTTTTCCAAATTTGCTGGCATATTGAGTGCAGCACTTTCACAGCATCCTCTTTTAGGATTTGAAATAGCTCAACTGGAATTCCATCACCTCCACTAGTTTTGTTTATAGTGATGCTTCCTAAGGCCCACTTGACTCACATTCCAGGATGTCTGGCTCTAGATGAGTATGATTGATCACACCATTGTGATTATCTGGACAAAGATCTTCATGACCCAGATAATCACTATGGTGTGGACAAGAATAAAGAGTAGAAAAAAGTTCAGTTTTAATAGCAACCAAATAAATGTACAGTTTAAAATAAGATACTAATTCTTTGCAGTCAAATTGGGAAAAGATTCAGTGATATCAAGAATTCAGATGAAAAGGGCATACCCTGCCACTAATATGAGAATTATTATAGGGCAATTTAGCTATATTCATCAAAGGCCTGAAAAATGTATGGAACAATTGCACATCTAGGTATTTATTCAAAAGAAGCAATCGGGGGTTTTTGCAAAGATTTAGCCACAGAATGCTCATCTCTACATTTTTATATTAGGGAAAAATAATCTAAATGTCTAACAATAGCGAGCTGGTCAAATAAATTGTAGTTTCACACAATGAAATGCTATGTAACCACTGAAGGTGTAGGATAATAAACTTTAAAGAAAGTTCAGAATATATTAAATAAAAAGCTTTATTAAAGAAAATACAGAATACAGAGAAAAGAGTGAAGGATTTTAATAAAATGTTCATAATGATTACCTCTGAGAGGTAAAATTATGGGTGACATTTATGTCCTTTTTCATTTTCCTTTTTATGTACCTGTGATTTCTACATGGTCTATAAAAATATATTACTTTGATAAAGAAAAATTCAATAAAAGAATAACTTTTAATGTTATGCTCTTTAACTGAGAAGTTCCACTTCTAGAAATTTATTCTGATAGTCATATTGTCACTGAAAGATTCATGTACAAGAACATACATTCTGATAATAACCAAAGAAAAAAAGGAGACCAATCAAATGTCTAGCAATAGTAATTATAAAGTATGACATAACTCTAGTTGTAGTTATAGAATAAAATACTGGGCCCCTATTACACATCATGAGGTAGAAGAATATTTAAGTCATAAAACATTCAGTGAAAAGAGCTGATTATAAAACATTAAATAGAATACGAAGCAAATTTGTTTAAAAACTAAGTAGAAAAAAGACTGGAAAGAAATATACCCAAAATGAACATCAGTTCTGGTTCTCTCCAAGTGATAGGACCACAGGTAATTTGTTGATTTTCATCTTTCTGCATTTTGTACTTTTTCTACAATGTAATTTTATTTTTATTTTTAAAATACTTATTTATTTGGCTGTGCTGGGTCTTAGTTGTGTCATGTGCGATCTCCGATCTTTGTTGTAGCCTGAGAGATCTTTAGCTGTGGCATTCGAACTCTTAGTTGCTGCATGTGGGATCTAGTTCCCTGACCAGGGATTGAACCTGGGGGCCCTGCATTGGGAGTGTGGAGTCCTAGTCAGTGGACCACCAGGCAAGTCCCTACAATATACTTTTAAACTCCAGAAAATAATTTAAATTTGCATTTAAGTAGCAAGGAGAGAGAAAATGTAAAACAATGTAACTCTTCTCTTTGCTGCCATCTTGCTGTGAGGCATTTAAGTTTAAGCATGTTGGTATTCCATAACTGAATCCAAGAACTGGTCCTGTTATGAGTGGGAAGGATATAGATTAAAATAAATTAGAAAAGGGGTAATATATTAATGTGATATCTATGTAACTTTAAAACATTTAGAAAAATTACATATGACTCTTCATGAATCACATGATTCATGTACATGAATCACATAATTTTTTAAAAGTATAAACATAGAAAACTTCAGAAACCAATACATGAACACATTTTCAGTAGTGTACAGCTTTGCGACCCTATGGACTCTAGCCTGCCAGACTCCTCTGTCCATGGGATTTCTCAGGCAACAATACTGGAGTGGGTTGTCATTGCCTCCTCCAGGGGATCTTCCAGATCCAGGGATCAAACCCGCATCTCCTGTGTCTCTTGCATTGCAGGTTCTTTACCTGCTGAGCCATCAGGGAAGCCCCAATATCAACACACTAAGAATAGTTAATTTCTGTTGGTATGAACATAGGTGGTTTCTTTTGTGGGTATGATTTGCTATTTTTTTATTTTCCAAAAGCTTCTGCACAACAAAGGAAAATATAAGCAAGGTGAAAAGACAGCCTTCTGAATGGGAGAAAATAATAGCAAATGAAGCAACTGACAAACAACTAATCTCAAAAATATACAAGCAACTTATGCAGCTCAACTCCAGAAAAATAAACGACCCAATCAAAAAATGGGCCAAAGAACTAAATAGACATTTCTCCAAAGAAGACATACGGATGGCTAACAAACACATGAAAAGATGCTCAACATCACTCATTATTAGAGAAATGCAAATCAAAACCACAATGAGGTACCACTTCACACCAGTCAGAATGGCTGCGATCCAAAAATCTGCAAGCAATAAATGCTGGAGAGGGTGTGGAGAAAAGGGAACCCTCCTACACTGTTGGTGGGAATGCAAACTAGTACAGCCACTATGGAGAACAGTGTGGAGATTCCTTAAAAAATTGCAAATAGAACTACCTTATGACCCAGCAATCCCACTTCTGGGCATACACACCGAGGAAACCAGAATTGAAAGAGACACATGTACCCCAATGTTCATCGCAGCACTGTTTATAATAGCCAGGACATGGAAACAACCTAGATGTCCATCAGCAGATGAATGGATAAGAAAGCTGTGGTACATATACACAATGGAGTATTACTCAGCCATTAAAAAGAATTCATTTGAATCAGTTCTGATGAGATGGATGAAACTGGAGCCGATTATACAGAGTGAAGTAAGCCAGAAAGAAAAACACCAATACAGTATACTAACACATATATATGGAATTTAGGAAGATGGCAATGACGACCCTGTATGCAAGACAGGGAAAGAGACACAGATGTGTATAACGGACTTTTGGACTCAGAGGAGAGGGAGAGGGTGGGATGATGTGGGAGAATGACATTCTAACATGTATACTATCATGTGAATTGAATCGCCAGTCTATGTCTGACGCAGGATGCAGCATGCTTGGGGCTGGTGCATGGGGATGACCCAGAAAGATGTTATGGGGAGGGAGGTGGGAGGGGGGTTCATGTTTGGGAACGCATGTAAGAATTAAAGATTTTAAAATTTAAAAAATAAAAAACTAAAAAATAAATAAATAAATAAATAAATAAAACCAAATGATAGAGCTACAGATATTTGGATTCGCTGGTTTGGGAACAGTGGGGACTCATCTGATCTGTTTCTGAGACTGTGGGAGAGCCCAGTCAGTTCTGGGTCAGGAGGAAGCATCTGTGACTATCGCTTTCCTTTACAGTCTGTGGGGCTGAACCATGGGGCACTGCTGGTGAAATAATGCAGTGACGTTAGCCTCTCCATTCCATTGTCTGCCAGGGAACCCCCCAGCCTATGCCAACAGCCACACAAATCAGTCTCAGATCTCCAGGCCTTTAGAACCTCTAGTCACGCAGAGCTTCAGGTCAGAAGCATTTCCTTCCCTGCCATGGCCCCCTTCTCTAGCTCTTCTGCAATCTGCCCCCTGTCCTGGCCCTGGCACCGTTGACTGCAAACTCTAGGAGGGTCGGGACTGTGGCTTAGCTCAAATCTTGCCCCGTGCCTGCCATAGCATCAATTAACATTTATGAGACTTTGAAGGGCAGGCAGGTATGAAACAGCATCTTGGTGCCCAGTTTGTGAGTAGAGAGGACAAGGATACCCGCATCGCATCCCAGAAGTCTTTCCTCCTCATAGGAAAGCACAATGCAGCCCTCTACTGGTGATGGTATGGCTACGGTAATTTCATGGGTAAGTGTGCCACCTAGTGGAATGGGGTAGACATGGGCAGTGATAAAAGTAGGTCAAAATAGAAATTAAATGATTCAAACAGATCTCTGAAATAAAAATACACAACTCATCATAAAAACTAGAGCAGTGGGGACCAGATGTCTGTGCAAGGACAGGGTAGCAACAAAGTCAATATGGCATCAATACGCAAACTTACCTGTGACATGATAGGTTTCCTTTGATTCACAGTGAAGGAACACATCCCATGGGCTTATAAATTAACCATCAGTTCAGTTCAGTTCAGTTCAGTTGCTCAGTCGTGTCCGACTCTTTGCAACCCCATGAATTGCAGCACGATTCATGGTACTTGCTCAAGGTTTCTATGGATGCTATGTCACTCCCATAACTTTAGGATTATTCTACCATTTTCAGCATTGTCTCTGTTAGTGAGGAGATGATGGAATTAGTCTATCATAAGAAGTATATAAAGGGAGAAACCTCCTTGGCCAAAAGTTCATATAACAAAAGATATGCAAACAATAATTTTTTCAATGAAACAAATCAAAATATTTTCTGGGTATCCCAAGCCACTGTGTTCTTAGTAACAAACTTCTAGGGGCAGAAAAACTGAGGTCAAAATTGCACAGCCTTTATATTTTCTTCTTCAAATATAAGTCAAATCATGGCTGTCAAATATCACAGAAAAATCCTCCATTTACCCCACATCAGAATGGACTGAGGCCCTACTGCTCAAGCTCACACATAGCACATCTGAGAGCATGCATGGGGGAAACTGCTCAGAGCTGGCTTGTGTGAACTGATGCCCTCTCTTTCAAGGCAATAAACTGGAAATGGCCAAACTGGATGTAGAGTTCCATGGAACTTCATAGATTTCATGATGCCAAAAGTACTATACACAGCTTGAGAAGCACATTCTGAACAAGTGTCTTTGAACCTCTGAAAGGTGAGGCAAAGCATTTTTTTTTAATTGAGCCAGGCAAAATCTTAGCCAGAAGGGCAAAAAAATCTGAGGAATTGAAGAGGTAACACCTCTTTTAAAAATTATTATTATTTATTTAGTCTGTACCAAGTGGCTTATAGGATCTTAGTTCTCTGACCAGGGATTGAATCCAGGCCACAGCACTGAAAGTGCTGAGTCAATCACTAGATCCTCAGGGAAGTCCCATCACCTGCTTTTAAACATCAGCACAATGACAAAGCCCACAGTAAAGTTGGACAACCTCCATAACAACTTTCATTCAGATCGTTGCAAGCTGCTGATTGATCTCTCAGTCTTCATTTCAAACTGGCCAAACCTACACATTCTAGCCATATTGATAGTTGTAGAATCTAACTCTGGCCATTCTAAATGGCCATTTCTTCTCTAGCTGCTGTTCAAAAACTTCCAGTGCTTCCAAACTTCCTGTCGAAAACATGGGAGCACCTCAGTATATATTCAGTTCAGTTCAGTCGCTCAGTCATGTCTGACTCTTTGCGACCCCATGAACTGCAGCACACCAGGCCTCCCTGTCCATCACCAACTCCTAGAGTCCACCCAAACCCATGTCCATCGAGTCGATGATGCCATCCAACCATCTCATCTTCTGTTGTCCCCTTCTCCTCCTGCCCTCAATCTTTCCCAGCATCAGGGGCTTTTCAAATGAGTCAGCTCTTTGCATCAGGTGGACAAAATACTGGAGTTTCAGCTTCAACATCAGTCCTTCCAATGAACACCCAAGACTGATCTCCTTTAGGATGGACTGGTTGGATCTCCCTGCAGTCCAAGGGGCTCTCAACAGTGTTCTCCAACACCACAGTTCAAAAGCATCAGTTATTCGGTACTCAGCTTTCTTTATACTCCAACTCTCACATCCATACATGACCACTGGAAAAACCATAGCCTTGACTAGATGGACCTTTGTTGGCAAAGTAATGTCTCTGCTTTTTAATATGCTGTCTAGGTTGGTCATAACTTTCCTTCCAAGAAGTAAGCATCTTTTAATTTCATGGCTGCAATCACCATTTGCAGTGATTTTGGAACCCAGAAAAATAAAGGCAGCCACTGTTTCCACTGTTTCCCCATCTATTTGCCATGAGGTGATGGGACCGGATGCTATAATCTTGGTTTTCTGAATGTTGAGCTTTAAGCTAACTTTTTCACTTTCATCAAGAGGCTCTTTTGTTCTTCTTCACTTTCTGCCGTAAGGGTGGTGTCATTTGCATATCTTAGGTTATTGATATTTCTCCCAGGAATCTTGATTCTAGCTTGTGCTTCCTCCAGCCCAGTGTTTCTCATGATGTACTCTGCATATAAGTTAAATAAGCAGGGTGACAATATACAGCCTTGACGTACTCCTTTTCCTATTTAGAACCAGTCTGTTGTTCCATGTCCAGTTCAAACTGTTGCTTCCTTACCTGCATACAGGTTTCTCAAGAGGCAGGTCAGGTGGTCTGGTATTCCCATCTCTTTCAGAATTTTCCACAGTTTATTGTGATCCACACAGTCAAAGGCTTTGACATAGTCAATAAAGCATAAATAGATGTTTTTCTGGAACTCTCTTGCTTTGCCATGAGGTAATGGGACCAGATCAAGACTAAAGACTTAAGAGCCTCTTGATGAAAGTGAAAGAGGAGAGTGAAAAAGTTGGCTTAAAGCTCAACATTCAGAAAACTAAGATCATGGCATCCAGTCCTATCACCTCATGGCAAAGCAAGAGAGTTCCAGAAAAACATCTATTTATGCTTTATTGACATCTCGATGATCCAGCAGATGTTGGCAATTTGAGCTCTGGTTCCTCTGCTTTTTCTAAAACCAGCTTGAACATCTGGAATTTCATGGTTCATGTATTGCTGAAGCCTGGGTTGGAGAATTTTAAGCATCACTTTACTAGCTTATGAGATGAGTGCAATTGTGTGGTAGTTTGAGCATTCTTTGGCATTGTCTTTCTTTGGGATTGTAATGAAAACTGACCTTTTCCAGTATATATTCAAGATCCTTCAAAACGTGGTCCCAACCTAACTTCCCAAGCATATTTGACATAATCACCCCATAATGAGTCTGTGCTCCAGCCAAATTAAAATGTTCACTGTTCAGGTGTACATATATTTTCTCACTTCTCTGACAGGGAAAAAATCAGGTCACCATAAAAGGCCATTAGGATGATTCCCAAGTGCTGTGAAAAGCATGCCTGGAAGAGAAGCATCTTCAGATGCAACATCACATAATGCATTGCCTTCGGAAATAAAGAGTCAAGAGTTTATACATCTCAATAACTGACCTGGATTATTTTCATTCTTCTGGTACTCACTTCTTCCAAACTTCCCAGAGCTTTTTTACTTTTGATGTTTCATTGAAAGTGAAAGTCACTCAGTCATGTATGGCTCTTTGTGACCCCATGGACTATGCAGTCCATGGAATTCTCCAGGCCAGAATACTGGAATGGGTAGCTTTTTCCCTTCTCCAGGGATCATCTTCTAAACCCAGGAATTGAACCCAGGTCTCCCGCATTGCAGGCTGATTCTTTACCAGCTGAGCCACAAGGGAAGCCCAAGAATACTGGAGTGGGTAGCCTGTCCCTTCTCCAGGGGATCTTCCAGTATCGAACTGGAGTCTCTTTTATCAAGGATAAAGGTGATTTATCAAGGATAACTGGGGATTCTTTTCTCAACTGAGCTATGATATTTCATTGGTCCTACTTAAAAAAAATTGTTTTGTAAAACTCACTGACCCTAAACCTAAAATGCTGGAATTTTTTTTTAAAATTAAAGCCAATTAAGATGGATTTGGTTTTGAGAATTTTAGAGCAATTTTGGGAGATCCCATGATACACCCCAGAACACCCCCAAAATGGAGTGGAGAATCATGGTCTTGGCAAATATGTTTGCCTCTCCATACTGTATTATTTCCATCTATAGAATGAGAACTAACGATGTCCCTACTCTCTCCCAAGTCTCTCAGACTGGAAATTATGAGGATATATACTGTATATAAAGAACTTTGTTTTTGCAGAATGAAGGAGTCATATATTATCCAGATAAAACAATTTAACTATAAATCCCCTTATGATAGTAAACATTCTAATAAAATATGAGACACTATCCCATTGTTTGATAACACAAAAGTATAAAATAATTTCCAACTGTGGAAAGACATTTATGTTACTGAACTTACTGAATTTGGAGCCCACAGTGCTTGGGAAAGTGTGCATCCAACATCCAAACAGAATTGTTCTGGGAAGGAAGCAGACTATGGACAGCTTTAGCTTGTGAACAGAGGAGTTCCTTCTGAGGTATGGCTGGGAGTTCAGGAACTTAAAATAACTTGTCTCAGTTTCAACTTGTTTCCCTGTTGAAATGTTTCTTTCTGCAGAGAGATTAGAAGTGAAACCCTGGGAGGAGAGGCTGGAAAACAAACATAAGGTTCCCTTGACAGGAGCACATTTTGTCCCCACAAAGCTAGTTTTGTTTGTAGTCACAATTCAGCAAATTCTTTTTGATATAATTCTTTTATTGCAACTGTCTCAAAGAGTTTGAACTTCTGCAAATAGCAGACTGTGGAGAATTCCAATATTAGACTATAACTGTGGCTACAAGAGTCCTACAAGTCACCAGCGAATCTCAGACCAAAGGAAGGTGACAGATCATGCAAGCTACTGTCCTGCCTTCAGGCTGTACAAGAAGCCCGCCCCAAGTACACTGGAAAAGAGTCCAAGTCATTCTAAAAGGGTTACAAGAAGGAATCCAAAGACTGTAAATCTATCTTAAAGCCAAGAAAGCACTTTAGAGATCATTTCCTGTAGCCTTTTTGCAGATAGCAGAGGTTTCTGCTAATTTTATGTAGGCCAAATGTTAAGAAGAAATTACTTGGTAGCCTCAGATGAAAATAACTAATGTGAAATAAATAATACATGTGTATAATCTCAATAAGATTAAATAACTTTTAAAGATTTTATAATATTTTTTACATATAAAAAAAGTCAGCATAAATTAGTCAGCTCATCCAATAGTGCCAAACAGTCCCTCCTGCTTCCCCATCGCATACAGCAAGAGCTTAGGTGATTAGATGCTTCCAGCTCTTACCAGAATCACAAGTGATTTTGACCCTTCAGGGGAAGAAGCATCCCAAAGACCCAAAGAAGCTATGAGGGGTGGACAAGCACTTGGTTTCCCTTAGGAATTTCCATGTGTTTAGAGAAGGGGATCTCGTTTAAACCAAGCCCATTTTCAGAGCCCACTGGACATCCAAACAGGAAGTTGCACATTTCCCAGACTAGAAGAAGGACAGAACTAAATGCACAACGGAGCTCTGGGTTTCTGAAGACTTCATTGCTCTTCCCTTGTTGGTAACAGGAGAGCAGAAGTTCCAGGTATCCTGGGGCTCTGTGTATGGGCTGGCAGACAAGCATAAGGGAAAGCTATCCCATCTCTGAAAGAACTCTGAATGCAGAAGCTCAAAGGCCATCTGTCTGGGACGCTGAAAAGATTACTGTATTAGATGAAATGTGGGATTAGATCTCTTCCAGTCCTGGGACTTGAGACTAAAATTGGGTGAAAAAATAGGGCTCACACCCATTTCTGATTCGCTGCGTTTTAAAATTTACAAATGACTTTCTCTCCCACTATTAGAGTTGATCTTCACAACAGCCTTATGAAGCCAATGTTGTTAGGATGAGTGTAGAGATGAGGAAATTTATGCAGAGGTGAGTCGGTGGCCCAAGGTCATGTGGCTGGTGAATCATAGAGCTAAGATCCAAACACATCTTTTATGGAAACACAAGGCTTGGGAACAGAAGATAGTCTTTTGTTTTTCTGAAGCCCTATCACCCTTTCTGGAGAGCCTCTAGAGTGGAGACCTTGCAGAAGACACAATTTAATTTTCTCTTGAAACATTCTGCACAGCTGTGCAAGATACACACAAGGGTGTCTGTGGCACTGTGGCAGAAAGCATGATAATTAGCTGAGGAAATTATTCTTGAGGGGGTTCCTCTTCCCTGGTAGATTCCTAAGCATAAAGCCCTCTATCTCCAAAGAAGGACATGGCGCCTGTGATTTATTGCGAGTGTCTATGTCTGAGTCCTTGAGAAGAACACAAAGGATTATTTATGTTTTACTAGAAGAGTGAATATACCAAGGGGAAAGGATTTTGAGTAGCAGCTCTATAGTAGGCTTCTAAAGACCAGAAAGAAGTAGTGCCTCACTCATTCAGAGCCCAAATTACAGAAGTTAGGATTGATATTTGTCTTTGTACTCTCTGTAAACAACTAGTTTCTAACCTAATTAGTGTGGTACTCACTTAAATAACTCCTTACCTTTGCCACCCAAAAACAGAGGTCGGGGAAATTATGTAATCATGTAACAATTTCCCTGAATCTCAGTCATATCTATTTATTTGTCTTTAAGAGAGTTTCTTCTTGAAAAGCAGCGATGAATCTCAGTGAAAAGAAATCTCCTAAAATGTCTCCCTTCAGCAATTACTGCAGTTCATGTAAAAGTTTCATTTGAAAATACTTAGGGAACAGGTGGACTTTTGATTACAAATGTGATGGGCTAGCTAGTAGTACACTAATACTCCCAACAAAAATAACTAAGAATTGCAGATAAAATTTAAAAACATCTATTTGAAGGCACCAGAGCATGATGAGGCAATCAGGGCTTGGGGAGAGAGGCAATGACACTCTGTAGCCATTTTTCCTTCAGAATGTTTGCTGATTCTGGGCATGAGGTAAGTGAGTGTTGATATGAGTAAGAACAAGGACTAAGGGCTCTCTGGTAAGAGGAGGGAACCCAGCAGAGCACTGGGTAGAAAGAAAGAGGGGGAACTGAGCCCACTATTCTGCCAGATTTTCCCTCCCAGATATTTACTGAACTCTGAAACTGCATTAACCAAAAAACAAAAACAAACAAACAAACAAAAAGATTACCAAACTAGAATTTTACATCTAGCAAAAGCATCTTTCAAAAAAAGAAGGCAAGGTTTTTTTTCATAAATATGTTCCCCACTTTACAGAGAAGGGAGTGCAGAGAGGGAAAGTGACTCGCCCACAAACTATACTGAAGAAGTAGTTGAGCCAGGATTTGAACCCTAGAGGCCTGGTAGTAAAAACGAAGGCAAGATTTTAAGAAGCAATGGCATCATGTTTTCAGTTCAGTTCAGTTCAGTTCAGTAGCTCAGTCGTGTCCGACTCTTTGTGATCCCATGAATCACAGCACGCCAGGCCTCCCTGTCCATCATCAGCTTCCAGAGTTTAATCAAACTCATGTCCATCGAGTCAGTGATGCCATCTAGCCATCTTATCCTCTGTCATCCCGTTCTCCTCCTGCCCCCAATCCCTCCCAGCATGAGGGTCTTTTCAAATGAGTCAACTCTTCTCATGAGGTGGCCAAAGTATTGGAGTTTCAGCTTTAGCATCAGTCCTTCCAATGAACACCCAGGACTGATTTCCTTTGGATGGACTGGTTGGATCTCCTTGCAGACTATCAAGAGCCTTCTCCAACACCACAGTTCAAAAGCATCAATTCTATGGCACTCAGCTTTCTTCACAATCCAACTCTCACATCCATACATGACCACTGGAAAAACCATACCTTGAATAGACGGACATTTGTTGGCAAAGTAATGTCTCTGCTTTTTAATATGCTATCTAGGTTGGTCATAACTTTTCTTCCAAGGAGTAAGCGTCTTTTAATTTCATGGCTGCAATCACCATCTGCAGTGATTTTGAACCCAGAAAAATAAAGTCAGCCACTGTTTCCACTGTTTCCCCATCTATTTGCCATGAGGTGATGTGACTGGATGCCATGATCTTAGTTTTCTGAATGTTGAGTTTTAAGCCAACTTTTTCAATTTCATCAAGAGGCTCCTTAGTTCTTCACTTTCTGCCGTAAGGGTGGTGTTATCTGCATATCTCAGGTTATTGATATTTCTTCCGGCAATCTTGATTCCAGCTTGTGCTTCTTCCAGCCCAGCGTTTCTCATGATGTACTCTGCATATAAGTTAAATAAGCAGGGTGACAATATACAGCCTTGACGTACTCTTTTTCCTATTTGGAACCAGTCCATTGTTCCATGTCCAGTTCGAACTGTTGCTTCCTGAGCTGCATACAGGTTTGTCAAGAGGCAGGTCAGGTGGTCTGATATTCCCATCTCTTTCAGAATTTTCCACAGTTTATTGTGATCCACACAGTCAAAGGCTTTGGCATAGTCAATAAAGCAGAAATAGATGTTTTTTTTCTGGAACTCTCTTGATTTTTGATGATCCAGCGGATGTTGGCAATTTGATCTCTGGTTCCTCTGCCTTTTCTAAAACCAGCTTGAACATCTGGAAGTTCACGGTTCACATATTGCTGAAGCTTGGCTTGGAGAATTTTGAGCATTACTTTACTAGCATGTGAGATTAGTGCAATTGTGCGGTAGTTTGAGCATTCTTTGGCATTGCCTTTCTTTGGGATTGGAATGAAAACTGCCCTTTTCCAGACCTGTGGCCACTGCTGGGTTTTCCAAATTTCCTGGCATATTGAGTATGGCACTTTCACAGCATCATCTTTTAGGATTTGAAATAGCTCAACTGGAATTCCATCACCTCCACTAGCTTTGTTTGTAGTGATGCTTTCTAAGGCCCACTTGACTTCACATTCCAAGATGTCTGACTCTAGGTGAATGATCATACCATCGTGATTATCTGGGTCGTGACGCTTTTTGTACAGTTCTTCTGTGTATTCTTGCCACATCTTTTTAATATCTTCTGCTTATGTTAGGTCCATACAATTTCTGTCCTTTATTGAGCCCATCTTTGCATGCAATGTTCTCTTGGTATCTCTAATTTTCTTGAAGAGATCTCTAGTCTTTCCCATTCTGTTGTTTTCCTCTCTTTCTTTGCATTGATCGCTGAGGAAGGCTTTCTTATCTCTCCTTGCTATTCTTTGGAATTCTGCATTCAAATGCTTATATCTTTCCTTTTCTCCTTTGCTTTTCACTTATCTTGTTTTCATAGCTATTTGTAAGGCCTCCCCAGACTTTTTTTGCATTTCTTTTCTTTTTCTTTTTCTTTTTTTAGTTTTTTATTTTTTAAATTTTAATATCTTTAATTCTTACATGCGTTCCCAAACATGAACCCCCCTCCCACCTCCCTCCCCATAACATCTCTCTGGGTCATCCCCATGCACCAGCCCCAAGCATGCTGCATCCTGTGTCAGACAAAGACTGGCGATTCAATTCTTACATGATAGTATACATGTTAGAATGTCATTCTCCCAAATCATCCCCCCCTCTCCCTCTCCCTCTGAGTCCAAAAGTCCGTTATACACATCTGTGTCTCTATCCCTGTCTTGCATACAGGGTCGTCATTGCCATCTTCCTAAATTCCATATATATGTGTTAGTATACTGTATTGGTGTTTTTCTTTCTGGCTTACTTCACTCTGTATAATCGGCTCCAGTTTCATCCATCTCATCAGAACTGATTCAAATGAATTCTTTTTTATGGCTGAGTAATACTCCATTGTGTATATGTACCACAGCTTTCTTATCCATTCATCTGCTGATGGACATCTAGGTTGTTTCCATGTCCTGGCTATTATAAACTGTGCTGCGATGAACATTGGGGTACATGTGTCTCTTTCAATTCTGGTTTCCTCAGTGTGTATGCCCAGCAGTGGGATTGCTGGGTCATAAGGTAGTTCTATTTGCAATTTTTTAAGGAATCTCCACACTGTTCTCCATAGTGGCTGTACTAGTTTGCATTCCCACCAACAGTGTAGGAGGGTTCCCTTTTCTCCACACCCTCTCCAGCATTTATTGCTTGCAGATTTTTGGATCGCAGCCATTCTGACTGGTGTGAAGTGGTACCTCATTGTGGTTTTGATTTGCATTTCTCTAATAATGAGTGATGTTGAGCATCTTTTCATGTGTTTGTTAGCCGTCCGTATGTCTTCTTTGGAGAAATGTCTATTTAGTTCTTTGGCCCATTTTTTGTCTTGGTCACTGTCTCCTGTACAATGTCATGAACCTCTGTCCATAGTTCATCAGGCACTCTATCTATATCTATATCTAATCCCTTAAATCTATTTCTCACTTCCACTGTATAATCATAAGGGATTTGATTTAGGTCATACCTGAATGGTCTAGTGGTTTTACACACTTTCTTCAGCTACAGTAGAAAAACAAACTAAGAAAGAACAAAACAGAAATGCTAGAAGTGAAAAGCACAGTAGACGAAATAAAGAATACCTTCAATGGGCTCATCACGAATCTCAGCACAGACAAAGAAGGAATCAGTGAACTCAAGGATCCATCAACAAAAATTACCCAAACTGAAAGTGAAGTGAAAGTCACTCAGTCATGCCCGACTCTTTGCGATCCATGGAATTCTCTAGGCCAGAATACTGGAGTGGGTAGCCTTTCCCTTATCCAGGGGATCCTCTCAACCCAGGGACTGAACCCAGGTCTCCTGCACTACAGGCAGATTCTTTACCAGCTGAGCCACAAGGGAAGCCCACCCAAACTGAAACACAAAGAAAATTTAGAAGAATATCCAAGATAATATAAGACAGTCTAGCATGAATGTAGTTGGAATCCAAGAAGACCGACGGATGAGAGATTAAGTTTATAATTTTTTATTTTATGACAGCATAATGGGTGAGAATTCCCCCAAATTAAATGACAGACAACAAACCACAAATACAGAGGTTAAGAGCCCCCAATAAAACTCCCCTTGGCATATCACATTCAAACTAGTGAAAATGAAAGATAAGAGAAAAATCTTGAAAGCAACCAGAGAAAAAAGACACTTTACATGGAAAGAAAAAATAAGACTTACATCAAATTTCTCATCAGAAACTATGCAACTCAGAAGTCTATACCCAGAAAATATCTTTAAAAAAATTTAAGGTGCCATTGTTGGTGCTAGTGTAAACTAGTGCAGCTACTTTGGAAAACACTTTGGCAGATAGTTCCTTAAAATATAAAACATAGTGCATTTTACTTCTGTTCTAAAAGGTACAGTAATCTGATGAGTAGTTTCACATTTAAAAAAATCATCACCTTGAGCAAAAATATATTCAATAATTATAAATAAGCACAGGAAAAGATATTTACTCAAGAAAAGTAAAAACAAAACAACTTCTAATAAATATATACATGTAACAATTTTATTCATAAGAGATAAAAACTAGAAAGAAACCAAATGTCCCTCAATTGGTGAATGGATAAAGAAAATGTGGTACATCTACACCCAGCAATAAAAAGGAGTGGCCTCCTGGTATATATAACCATATGGTTGCATCTCAAATACATTTAGCTAAGTGAGAGGAGCCAGAACCAAAGGACTACATACTATATGTTTCTACTTACTTGACAATCTGGAAAAGGTAAAAGTGTAGGGATAGAGATCAGACCAGTGGCTACCAAGGCTTAGGAATGGGGGAGGGGTGATATACAAAGAAGCAGACCAAGAAATCTGGGGGGATGAGGCAACGCTTCTCTACCTAGATTGTGGTGATGGATCCATAGTTTTCTGCTTCAGTCCAAACTCATGAAATTGTATAGCATAGAAGTGTGCTCTAGGTAAGTAAATAGATAAACAAACCAAAATAAGATCCCCCTGCACATCATCCTAAGTGACAGCATGTGCTACCAAGGATGGACAGTAACTGGAACTCATGCTGCTGGTGGTCATATAAACTGTTACAGGCGCTATGGAAAGCTACTTGGCAATATCTGCTAAGGAAACATGTACATTGTACAAATCATCAATTCCACCTCTAGACATATATGCAACAGAAGCATATATTTACCAATGAAATTAAATACCAGGCTATTCTTAGCAGCTTTATTTGTATTAGCAAAAACCTGGACACTATGCCAATATCCACAGACAGTGGAATGGATAATCAACTACAGTGTAATCATAAATGGAATACTGTATGGCAATGAAAATAAGGGAAATACTGCTCATATGACACCCTCCATGAATCTCACAAGCAATAAGAGTATGTAATGTAGGATTACATTTACATAATCAAAGATGTTACAAGTCAGAACAATGGGGTCTCAAAGAGTTGGAGACGACTGAGAGATGTTCACTCAGACTTGGAAAGGATCACAGGGATTCTAGCAATGTTCTATTACTTTACATACGTGCTGGTTATTGGTGGGTCAATTTTGTGAAAAACCATTAATCTGTTTACTTAATATTTGTGCATTTTTCCTGCTTGCAAAGTATACTTCCATTTTAAAAGTTTTAAAAGCAGAGTATGTATATTTCTTTTTCTTTCCTTTTTATTTATTTATTTTTTTAAAGGTTAAGATTGCTGATCGAAGATTCTTTGATTCCAGGGGAGAGGAGTGAGAATCATACTGAAAACTTTTGTTCCTGATTGGATAGAAGGATGGAAGCAGCTTTTGACTACTTGCTTGATCACGAAGGGTGCCAAAGGCTACACAACAAACAGTGGAGGTAGGAACTGTATTTCCATTTTTAGAGGTGGGGAAGACCCAAGGACAAGAAGGTGAGTGGTTTCAACTATGATCTGTGATTTGGCGTTTCTATAATGACAATCTTTGGGAACATCAGAGAGTAAAAAGGCCTCTAAAGAGCATCCAGTCCAGCCTCTTTAGTTTACAAAAGGGGAAAATGTGCTCCAGAAGAGAAGGGGATCATTCAGGATTATCCATCTACTGAAAGAAAGGGGACTAGAGCTTTAGTCTCCTCAGTATCCTCCAGTACATGACCAACCTGTGTCATGACCAGCATTTACAGACAGATCATCAAAACTCTTTAAGGAAGGGAGGGAAAAGAGCATTAAACTGGGAGTTGAAAGACCTGGATCCTAGCCTGGTTTTGTCAAGGAAGCTTATCTTCACCTTTGGGTTTCAACGTCTCCACCTGTGAAATACAAAGTGACAATACAAAAATCAACAAGAGATAGCAAGTTTTGGATCCATGACAGAGGCAGATCCAGGTTGTGTGGGACCCAAAGCTTTATAATACTTGAGGCCCTATTTAAGGATAAGAATACAAAATTACCAATACAAAATTAGGAACAAAAGTGAATATTTAAAATGAGAGAAGGAATGTAATAGAGCAAACATTTGAAAAAAGTCGACAAATGCTAGACATATCTCAAAATTAAAGAAAAATGACATAATAAATAAAAGCATAAATGCCCGACACACCTCTGTAATAGTACCACTTTTCTGTTATAGTTGGAGACTCAGTTCAGTTCAGTTCAGTTCAGTTGCTCAGTGATGTCCAACTGTTTGCAACCCCATGAACTGCAGCACACCAGGCCTCACTGTCCATCACCAACTCCAGGAGTTTACCCAAACTCATGTCCATTGAGTCGGTGATGCCATCCAACCATCTCATCCTCTGTCATCCCCTTCTCCTTCTGCCTTCAATCTTTCCCAACATCAGGGGCTTTTCAAATGAGTCAGCTTTTCACATCAGGTGGCCAAAGTATTGGAGTTTCAGCTTCTACATCAGTCCTTCCAATGAACACCCACGACTGATCTCCTTTAGGATGGACTGGTTGTATCTCCTTGCAGTCCAAGGGACTCTCAAGAGTCTTCTCCAACACCACAGTTCAAAAGCATCAATTCTTTGGCACTCAGCTTTCTTTATGATCCAACTCTCACATCCATACATGACTACTGGAAAAACCATAGCCTTGACTAGATGGACCGTTGTTGACAAAGTAACATCTCTGCTTTTTAATATGCTGTCTAGGTTGGTCATAACTTTCCTTCTAAGGAGTAAGCGTCTTTTAATTTCATGGTTGTAATCACCATCTGCAGTGACTTTGGAGACTCAGAGGACTCAGCATACAGTTGCACTCACAGCTAAGATGTAAGTACAGCAATGCAATAAGGACGCAAAGGTGGATCACAGGGAGAAAGACAGGCAGAGCCTGGAAGAATCCATGTGCAGACTTCCTTATGCTCTCTCCCTCCCTTGGGGGGCTACAGAGAGGATACCCTTCCCTCAGCAAGGAAAATGCACTGACAGGTGTGCAGTGTTTCTGCCCAGGGCAGCCCAGATCCAGAGCCCACAGCTTTTCTTCAGGGCTGGTCACATAGACACCATCTGCCTACTGTGCACCAGAATCCCGGACTCCCAGAAGGAAAATGGAGTTTGGCATAAAGCCCTCTGTATAAATGGTCCAAGCATAGTTTTCTGTTAACTGGGGACATTCTGAGAGCCACGATGCTAGATGCCAGCAGAAGGTCACTCTTATAAGCAGCCCTTTCTATGAACAGCAGTCTCAGGCCTGCTACATTAATTCATCTGCACACACACCCCTCAATGTTTGGGGTCTTGTTTCATGTCTGTGCCCACAATGTCAGGGATTCTGAAGAATATCTTTTCCCCCAAGCCCCATCCAAATGCCCAAGCCCCATCCAAATGGGAATATAAATATATCTTGTGTTTATAATTGCATACACTGCACACGGAGTATCCTCCTGACAGGACAGACCGTGTGTTCATTGGCTTTACATATCTGATTCATGACCGAAAGACTTTCCCATAGACTAGCTTCTAGCTCCATGTAGTGTGACCTGTGAGGCTCCCTCACCGTCAGCATACTTCTGGTGCCTAGTGCTGTGAAGCACAGTAACATCACAATGTTCCCTCCAGCCTCAGACCTCTTGTCCTGATACTGCATACAGGCATGGTGAGTTTGAGTATTCCTGGAAGCTCTTTCAATACAGGACAGCTAGGAATAACTTGAATGTGTACAGAAGTGGTTGGGAGCCCCTAAAATATGTTTCTCCAAATCCAAACTACTTTCTCCTGATTTAATCTCCCCTTAGACAGATTCCCAATGTGCCCATGGTCACTGTATAGCCACCCAATACAAGAGCAAGAGGGATGGAGGCAGCAGAATGGACACAGAGATGCCCTGAGCCAACTGTGGCTAAACCACCGTTCGTTGATTTTACAGACCAGACGCTGGCATATACCATAATGCTAGGGCCCCTTCCAGGCCTGGAACTGCCAATGACTCTGAAGCTTAATCTTAAACTTCATTAGCTTTCCTGTTCATTTCTGTCTGGTCCAGAGAGTTACAGAAGGGAAACCAAACACTGAGAAAAGGCTTATGACTAAGATAACAAGGTAGAAGGGAGGAGGGTATCTAACCAGAAGCAAGGATAAGGCAATCAGGACGAATTCCAGATAACCAGAATGCAAAAGTACCTGGGAGTGGGACTTCCTTGGTGGTCCAGTGGTTAAGACTCCTTGCTTCCACTGCAGGGAAATGGGTTTGATCCCTGGCCAGGGAACTAAGATTCCACATGCCTGAGAGCAAGGCCAAAATAAATAAATAAAAATTAAAAAGACATCTACATTTACTGAGGGCTCAAAAAATAAAAAAAATAAAAAGTTCCTGGGAGTGAGTGACTAGCATGTGACCTAAAGAATGGAAAGATGGCTTGAGCTGGGACATCATACAAGGACCCAAACTACACAGCTGTCTTTCCTCCATGGCTGAGGTGAGAAGCCTGGCATGATGTTGGGTAGACACTGAGTGGTAGCAGGAGGAAGCAGTTCAGGGGAGGCGGGCTTCTTGAACCAGCATCAGAGAAGAACCATGCTGGGCCAGCACAGCATCGAGTCAAGTAATGCAGAAACCAAAAAGACAAAGACAAAGACAACCCTCTGAGTCTGTCAACACTGAATTCCCTGATGGTACAGTCATAGCATCCAATATGTACCGAGCTTGAAAGGACCTTCTAGGTCCCATGTTCCACACCACACCCTCTTTGGGGACAGGGCCGGTCACTAGTGCAGGGGCCAGGGCTGGCCCCTTGGGGGTGGAATCCTATCTCACTATCATCCACACCCCACCCACTCTGTAGTGTGCCACTCAGAGCCCACCTCCCTCTTCTTGCAGGGAGAGGCATTCTAGCACTTCAGATGTTTCTACAGAGAGTGGTCCTGAGTCCAATGAGATTACTGACATACTTGCCTTGCTTACCCACCTTGCACACACTGATGCCTGGGCAGGGCCTATCTCATCACCTACTGAGTCCAGAGTGGTACAGCAGAGTTGATGAGTGCCAAGTGACTCAAATATAAAGAAAGCTGAATGCAGAAGAATTGATGCTTTTGAACTGTGGTGTTGGAGAAGACTCTTGAGAGTCCCTTGGACTGCAAGGAGATCCAACCAGTCCATCCTAAAGGAGATCAGTCCTGGGTGTTCATTGAAATGACTGATGTTGAAGCTGAAACTCTAATACTTTGGCCACCTGATGTGAAAAGCTGACTCATTTGAAAAGACCCTGATGCTGGGAAAGATTGAGGGCAGGAGGAGAAGGGGATGACAGAGGATG
Source organism: Ovis canadensis (assembly GCF_042477335.2). NCBI lineage: Eukaryota > Metazoa > Chordata > Mammalia > Artiodactyla > Bovidae > Ovis > Ovis canadensis. The sequence continues at coordinate 87,089,222 of NC_091727.1, forward strand.
AGATGGTTGGATGGTATCACCGACTCGATGGACATGGGTTTGGGTGGACTCTGGGAGTTGGTGATGGACAGGGAGGCCTGTCGTGCTGCGGTTCATGGGGTCACAAAGAGTCGGATACAACTGAGCAACTGAACTGAACTAAACTGAAGTGACTTGAAGCCAACAGTCAGCACCTAGTCAGTGTCTCCTCTGGCAGAAGCATCTCTGGGGACAGTACCAAGGTAAACTGGGCGGGGTCTTTATCCTCAGAGGGATTGCAGTCTAGCTGGGGTAACAGTGCATGCATGCACATGTGCACACGCGCATACACAGAAACAGAAGCAGAAACCGCCCAGGGTAACCTTGCACAAAAGGAGTACTATAGAGAGCGTTCTGGAAGGTTGCATGCACATACACACACACACATAAACTCATACACACAGAAACCGCCCAAGGTATCCTTTCACAAAACAAGTACTATAGAGAGGGTTCTGGAAGTTGTGGGGAGGAAGGAACAGTCCTGAAGTCAGCCTCAGAGGCTTCAGGAGGACACAGGAAGTGAGGAGGGAGGGATTTACTGGGCACACTGGGAGTCGGGCTGCGGGAGTGGAGGCGAGTCCATGACCATCGGGGAGACAGGGGGAAGTGCTCCTGCGAGGAAGGGAGGAAGACCTGTGGTGGGGGTCAGAGCCCTGAGAAGCATGGAGGGCGACAGCTGATCCTGGGCCCAGAACTGTTTTCACTGACCTCATTTGACAGACAGGCAAGATGAGGCCAAAAGCTGCAGGCACTCAAACACCAAGCTGTGGGAGTCAGGGGTTGCCTCGGGGAAAGCTGCGGTTTAGGATTCCTGGTTATGCTACCAGGGGACCTGAGTGGGAGGGGCTGGAGAAGGATTAGTAAACTGCCTGTGTCATGTCAGGACAGACCCCAGGTTAAGAGCACTCAGGAAGCACTGGACAGACAGGGTAATCTTCCAGAAACTTCTTCTTAAGGATTCTATCTGAGACTCCTCTACTCCTAACTGCTGATTTTATGCCAGGGGGAACTGAGTGGGAGAGAGGTGGCTGGCAAAAAAGACTCTTACGCTTCATCAAAGGTGTGCAAGGAAGGCTCAGGCACAAGCCATCCACATGTACCTGAGGTGACCCAAACGCTCTGGGGATGTGACGGGAAGGCAATGCACACTGGATCAGTACCCCAGACACACTGAGCTCTATGGCTCCTGGCAACTATCCCTGGCATCCTTCCTCAGAGATTCCAGATTCTAGGAGCTGCGCCTTTCTGTCCGCCTGTCTGGGGCTTGTCAGCAATTTCCCCCTCTTCTCCACCTTTGTAGTCCCTAGGCCAGGCACCAAGGAGGTGCTCACACACCAGAGAGGGAGGGGATTAATGAAGGAAAAAGGTGACTGGTGGCCGTTGACAGAGCTATTGATGGGCCAGTGTCTCCAGACTGTCAGCGTCTTGAGGAGGGGGCGGTTGGGCACACTCCGCCTGGGCTTCCCAGGTGCCTGATGCTAAAGAAGCCCATTGACAAGTCCTGGGAACACACGTCCCCTAGACTGTTCTCTTCACTGACTGACCACCAAAGGAACACCTCTGTTTTTGGATCCAGCCTCCCTGGTGTTCAGTCTCACCTCGCTTCCTCAGATAGTGCACATGCCACCTCCACCCCCATGGGAAAGTGGTCATCCTTCTGAATGAAGGGCTCGGGCAATGCCACCGAGCACACTGTTCTCCTGCCATATTCCACAAAGGATACCTGACATTTCAACACACTGGCTACTCTAGCGACTGGGCTTTTGTCTCCTTGCTAAAGTGGGTCCACTTTAGCCATGATGTTACTGAATTGAAACAGACAAAGACTGACAAGCAAAGCCCTATGGTCTGTCAAAGCAGCCAGTCTTCTGGACACACACCAGAGGAGTCCCAACAGAGTGCAGAAGACAACACTCTACCAACTCTGAACCTGGAGCACTCAACTCAGCAATGGACAGAAAGGGTGGAGGCCACTTACATGAAGGTGTCTTTCTAGATGCCATGTCATTAAGATTATCAAAAAAGCACATGGATGCCAGACACACCAACAGCTGTCCACAATTCTGAACCTTCACTTAGACCTAGAGTGTGGAGACAGGCCTCAGCCAGGGTCTGAAAGCAGGTCACTTGTTTCCATCAGAAATTCCCTTAGAAAAGTGTCCGTTACCTTACATTGTGGCTCAGATGGTAAAGAATCTGCCTGCAATGCAGAAGACCCAGGTTCAATCCCTGGGTTGGAAAGATTCCCTGGAGAAAGGAATGGCCATCCACTCTAGTATTCTTGCCTGGGAAATTACATGGTCAGAGAAGCCTGGTGGATTACAGTCCATGGGGTTGCATAGAGTCGGACACAACTCATTGACTAACACTTTTGCTATGATCCAGACTACAACCAAACCAAAGTGGAACTCTTCTTGACAAAGTTGAACAGCCTCTTAACCCAAATTGTGTTCTTCAGAAAATATTGTACAGATGTTTCAGACACTCGCAGTTGAGAAACAAATAGTTTCTGTCTCCTTCATATCTCAGGTCAGTTTCCAGATCTGTATACTTGAGGATGTTGCCCTTAATAGAAACATTCATTCAACACAGATTTATATTTTATGACACAATCAGGATAACAGTAAAAACTCTGAATCAAAGGATGTGAAAGGTCAAAGGCAGTATGTGATCAGACCCTTGCTTTTCAAAATGCTATCCACATACCAGACACTTAGGCATCAACTGGGATCTGGTCAGAAGCACAGAATCTCAGGTCCACCTCAGAACATCTGAATCAGAAGCCACATTTGACAAGATCACTGAGGGATCTGAATTCACACCGAAATCTGAGATCTAGTTTTCAAACCGTGTTCTCTGGCACATTTTGGGGGCCTCTATGAGGAGTGGGCCGGGAAGAGATTAGGAAGAAGGCGGATGGGGAGGAGGCCTCGCTTTAGCTGAGCAGCCTGCCTCTGATCTGTATGGGAGGCTGAAACCCACACCACCCCCCAGTTAGATATCCCATGGACACAAAGGTTGGAGAATCACTGTTCTGGACCAATCATCTCGTTTTCTACATGCACAACTGACAACTTCCAAATAGCATAAGGGAATTTCACCAAAGTCACATTATAGTCCCTTGAACACTGTTAGAGGATTCTTAAATTTACAAAGTCTGGGAATTTAAAAAAAAATCTTTATAGGCAGTGTTGCTGGAATAACCTCCCAACTGCAGAAGTAGAAGCAAAGACAGACCCTGAGCCCCAGTGGGAGACAACATGACATTCATGGTTGTGTCCTGGAAAAGCCCTGTGACATGAGCATCATCTTGTGCTACCTGGTTTTCAACAGAGGATAGATACACCCAGAGATAGCAAGTGCCAAGGCTACACAGCAGGAGAAGAGCTGATGTCCAAACCCAGGTCCCTGGACCCGAAAGCCCAGGTTCTGGATTATGTCATTCACATCATGAGCACAAATAGGCAGCCCCTCTGTGTGCCCTATGCATTGGCCCAGCCTATGAGCTACATGGACACACATCCACTCAAAAAAGGAGCCATCCACCCTCACGGACCTGTGGGATACAAACAATGGGCTTCTGTGCCAATGCCTGGGCTCCTGCTATAGGCTCAAGGCACGGAACATGCAAATTCAGTTGCTATATCTTTGTGGTAATGAGAGTTAAGAATCCATTGCTATGTATCTGACATCTCCATGCCTTGGGAAAGTTAGAAGGATTAAGAAGGCAGAAATGGTCAAAGGAGGAAAAGGAAATGAAATACTTCACAATGTATTACATATTAGGTTTAGCGCCTCATTTTTATTTTCACACCCTCCAAGCACTGCATTGAGCTTTCTGCCATGGAAGCTCTTATTGCTAACCATCTTTAATTAAAACTGAAGCTGCAAAAAAAAAAAAAAAAAAGACAATCCAATCAAAAAGTGGTCAGAACACCTGAATCGACATTTCTTCAAAGAAGACACAGATGGCCAAAAGGCACATGAAAAGAGGCTCAACATTCTTAATTATCAGACAAATGCAAATCAAAACTCCAAGGAAGTATCACATTACACTGGACAGAATGGCCATAATTAAAAAACCTACCAAGAATAAATGCTGGGGAGGGTGTAGAGAAAAGGCAACCCTTGTACACTGTTGGTTGAAAAGTAAATTGGTACAGTCAACATGAAGAACAGTATGGAGGTTCCTTAAACAATTACAAACAGAACTACCATATGATCCAGCAATCCCACTCCTGGATATATACCAGGAAAATACAAAAACTTTTGAGAGACAAAAATTTTCTCAAACTTCTGTTTGAGAAGATACATGCATCCCAATGTTCATTGCAGGACTATTTATAATAGCCAAGATATGGAAGCAATGTAAATGTCCATCACCAGCTAAACAAGATAAAGAAAATGTGGTACACACACACACGCACACAGACACACACACAGACACAGACACACACACACACACACACACACAGAGGAATACTACCCAGCCATGAAAAATAATGAAGTAATACCATTTGCAGAAACATGGGTGGACCTAGAGATTATCATACTAAGTGGAGTATGTCAGAAAGAGAAAGATAAATGTCCTATGATATTAATTATATGTGGAATCTAAAAAGATGATACAAATGAAATTATTTGCAAAGCAGACACAGACTCAGAGAATAAACTTTTGGTTACCAGAGGGGAAAAGCAGGGGAAGGGATAAGTTAGGAGTTTGGGATTAACAGATACACACTACTACGTATAAAATAGTAGTACTGTGGTGCTGGAGAAGAGTCTTGAGAGTCCCTTGGACAGCAAGGAGACCAAGTCAGTCAGTTCTAAAGAAATCAACCCTGAATATCCATTGGAAGGACTGATGCTAAAGCTGAAACTCCAATATTTTGGCCACCTGATATGAAGAGCCAGCTTACTGGAAAAGACCCTGATGCTGGGAAAGACTGAAGACAGAAGGAGAAGAGACTGCTAGAGGGTGAGATGATTGGATGGCATCACTGACTCAACAGACATGAGTTTGAGCAAACTCTGGGAGAGAGTCAAGGACAGGGAAGCCTGGTGTGCTGCAGCCCATGGGGTCACAAAGTCGAACATGACTGAGTGACTGAACAACAATGTATAAAATACATAATTAAGGTCCTACTGTATAGAACAGGGAACTATACTCAATATCTACCATAACTTATAATGGAAAAGAATCTGGAAGTGTTTATGTAGTGAATCACCTTGATGTACACCAGAAACGATGGACACAACATTGTTAACCAACTATGTGAAAGTGAGGGAGAGTCACTCAGTGGTGTCCGACTCTTTGTGACGCCATGAACTCTACAGTATACAGTTCATGGAATTCTCCAGGCCAGAACAGAGGAGTGGGTAGCCTTTCCCTTCTCCAGGGGATCTTTCCCATCCAGGAATCAAACTGGGGTTTCTTGCATTGCAGGCTGATTCTTTACCAACTGAGTTATGAGGGAAGTCCTAACTATATTTCAATTAAAAAAAAAAAAAGTGAAGTTGGAAGAGCGGGCCAGCAGATGGCACAACGAGCAGGCAGCACATTACCGTCAAACTCCAGTTTCATTTCAGATACAAAGCTGGCCCCTTTCCTAAAGCCTCCTCCAAGTGTCATCTGGGGACTCTAGGTGGGCAATAAAACAGGGCAAGGCCACCCTCCCCATATCATCTTGTCTTCACTGCCTGCACTACTCCTTCTAAGGCAGTAAGCGAGGGGCCCACACTGCTAAACTCCTGGCGCTTGAAGCTGCCACAGCTCAGGCCACTGGGGAGCTGGTCTGGGCAAAGCTGCACCACGTCTTCCTTCTCTGCACAATGCATCAGCAGCAGCCACTCTGCTCAGCCTGGGGGACACTGGGTGCCACAGGAGGCAAATCAACCTACTGCTGGGGGCCAGGAGAATCTGGGCCCAACGCCCTCACCTCTGTGTGTGTTCAGTCGCTAAGTCATGTCCTACTCTTTGTGACCCCATGGAATGCAGCATGCCAGGCTTCCCTGTCCTCCACCATCTCCCAGTTTGCTCAAATTCACACATTCACCTGTGCACCCCTCTGGTCTATCTGCTGTCTGACCCTGTGTATGGGAGGCACACAAAGCTTTGTCCAATCACTGTCTAACCAAATAACTGAATCAATGAATTCTTCATGGGCAGAGAGGCAATTTAGAGTTGGTGATGGTATCTAACCATCTCCCGACAATAACTCTCAGAACATAAAGACCTAATGTCATATCTCTAAACCTCATTCTGGATGCAAGAACAAGAATTGGAGACCTCATCACAAGCCAGGAGAAGTCAGCCTGTGGAAGAAGGTGCCCATGCCCAGTTCAGCGAGAACAGGCACCAGCTGCCAGAGCCACTCATCCTGGAAAGAGCCATGCTGGTCGCCTGACTCATCTGTGCGCCCCTCTTGTCTATCTGCTGCCTGACCCTGTGTATGGGAGGCACACAAAGCTTTGTCCAATCACTGTCTAACCAAATCACTGAATCAATGAATTCTTCTCTGGTAGAGAGGCAATGGCTTGCCTTTAAAACTGCAAGTGAGGGCATTGATCAACTGTATGCAGGGCAAAGACCAGATGACTTAGAGTCGCCCCTGAGTGGGACCCAGGCTAGTATCCCAGGCCCTTTCCCATGACCTCGATCCAGCTACACACCTGGGCTCAGTTCCCTCCATGGGTCTGACCCTTCTGAGGGCCCTTCCCCCATTTCCCAGCCAAGGAGACCCTCTTCACTATGAGACCCAGCCCAGATGACACTCCCATCTAAAAAGCCCTTGATGTGAGTCAGTGTTTGGTTCCCCACGCTTCATGCTCCCCAACCTCTGCTTTGTTTCAGGCTCTGAACTTTACAGATCTTCCTGGAAGATGTGCTCCAGCCTCTCTACCCCCGAGCCCTGAGTGATACAGGGGTGAGTGGAGACCTGACGCCCTGCACGGTGGAGGAGCCTGTTGCAGGACGGGTGTCCTTGGGCTTGAATGTGCTTTGCCTCGTGAGGTCTGGCACTCAGACCTGCCCTCTCCCATCAGGCTGTGCTTACACCGGGGCCAGCTGATGGCCAGGTGGCCAGCACACTGGAAGCAGCTCTCCTGCCCAACCCAGCAGTTGTCTCATGCGAAAGACGCCAAGAGCCCCTCCCACCAGGCTGAGAGCAGGGCAGAGCGTGGTGCCACCCAGCCAAAGGCACTTGGAATCCTGTGTGTACACACAGCCACCGCTCAGGCACCAATTCCTGGTTTTAGTTCTCCCGCTTGGTCAGTAGCGATCACGAGCCTCAGGCACTGTGACGGCTCGACCACCGGGGCCCACCGTGGACACCTCCAATGCCTGTCTGTGCTCTGCATCTCCTGACGGGCTGGCAGGAACTGTCAGGTCAACATCGCAGGTGCAGGGATGCCCTGCCCACCCTGCCTGCTCCCTGTCCCCTTAGTGGTGAGTCCCCAGCCAGCCTCCAGCACCAACTCCCCTCCACCCCACCCCCGGGAATAGCCTCACGAAGGACTCATGCCGAGGAGGCTGGCCCTGGAGTGGTCTGAGGAGAGGTGGCAAGATGGGGCCTTGGTACGGGGTTGACATCCCCTGCCCCACTGGTTATGAGATCCCCTCCTGGGGGTAGTCAGGTGCACTCAGCCCTGGGCTCAAGGCCACAGCCCAGCTGCTAGAACTTTCACTGGGCTGGCAGGGGGAGACGAATTCCCTGGCAAGTGAGAAGATCCAGGAGTGTGGGACAAGGGGGAAATAGAGGGAAGTGACCTCTTTGCAGTGCTGTCCACAGGGGGCTGAGCAGCTCAGGGTGAAGAACAGTGAGAACCAGGGGCAGGGGAGCCAGGGTCTCCCTGGTATCTGACAAAGCTCCAGGCAGTGGACAAACATCAGCCCAGGATTCTACAGGATTGGCTGAACCACAAAGACACGGAACATTCCACTAAGGCAGGCCTGACCTGCTGGCATCGGAGGTCCTCTTGGGAAAACCTGCATCCCTGACATGAAGGCCAGGGAGACCGGGAGGCAGGCCCTTGAAGACCAGGACTACACAGACGTCTCTGAACTTCGGAGCCTGCAGCAGCAGCCCATCCCCCCACCCAATAAAGAGCTGGTGCCCTCCCACCCCCACCCCCAAGGGAGCAAATGGGACTGGAGCCCTCCCTCACAGGTGCCCTCCATCCCAGGAGGCAGAGGAGCTCCCCGTCCCGAGTTGTGGCAGGACCCACAGCACTACCAGCAGGAGAGCCCAGGAACCATGGGAAGAGGTGGTCACATACTGCCCGGCCACCAAGCAGAGCGAAGTCACCACACAACACAGGCCAGGCTCGCCAGGCCTCATGATGGAGGAGATGGACGACACCCCCACTCCCTGTCCCCACTGCCCAGGGATTGCAGCAGAGCTTGCAGGGTTGCACTGAGTGGTCAGGAACCAGGGGCCATGATGAGGACTGCCGCCGCCCAGAAGACCGTACCCACAGAGCGGGGCAGGTGGTCAGTACAACACGGCCTCCTGGGGGCTCAATGGATGGGCAACGGATTAAGGTATGCTCCAAAATGACGCTGAGGCCAAGGGCAGCCACCCCAGTAAACAGGTCAAGATCCCTCGTCCAGGTTCGGCCCCCAAGCCAATTCTCAGATCTGGAACCGAGAAACAGGGATAAGGTGGGCCCCTGGGGGAAAGACGCTGCAGCACCATAGCACACAAACAAGGGAAAGACCCCAGCTCTTCCCAAAGGGACCTCAGGCTCTTGGTCAGTGACCCCATCTAGGGAGGTGGGACCTTCAGAGGCATGGATGTTGCCAGACACAGGGTCAACTTGACACTGATGTGACAGACCCAGTTAACTCTGACTCTGCAGTCACTTTGGGAGGACCCCCTGGGCTGGGCTTTCTGAGCAGAGGGGGTCAAGGGGCAAGGGACACAAGGCCAGTCCCGAGGAATCATCAGTGGGTCTTGAGCTGGGAGAGCCTGGAATGCAGTAGCCCCCAGAGCCACGTGCGGGGCTTAGTGAGACCTGGGCGAACATGTGATATGAGTGAAAGATGGTAAGGCCAAAGGGAAACCCTGTGTAAATTTCAGCGAGTAAAAGAAAGGCACAGAAAAAGAGGAGGGGATACATGTCCCACTGATGAACTGGAGGACCTTCTCACCCTGGTGGCGCCTCATGGGCATTCTCTGCTCCTGATGCTCACACCCTCTCTGTGCTTAGCCAAGTCTCCATGGTGTGCACGCAAGTACTCAAACGGTAGCCAGATGGGGCTCTCGCCCAGAGCACAGGAGTCCAATCACTGAAGTCTTCCCACCATGGGTATGGGATGGCAATGTTCCTCCAGACAGCCCTCCCTGCTCCTTGATATCAGAAACAAAACAGCTGGACCCATTCAGTGGGCTGCTGGTGTCCAGAAGCCTGGTGTCCAGAAGCCCCCTCCAGTGCTGGGGGGCCTGGGGCCCGAGTCATGGCCAACCTGTTCAGATGGAGGACAGTGAAGAGCACATAGTCCCCAGAGTTCAGGAGAGATGGAGACACGCAAACCAGCATCTCCTGCTCCCGGGTCAGATGCGATAAAAAGGCCTGTGATGTGAATGTGAGCGGGGCAGCACCAGAAGCTCACATAAACTCCTGAGGTCCCCCTGGGCGGTGCCCCATCCCCTGGGAGGTACCCCATCCCCTGGGCAGGCAGCACCCGAGAAGTGGCAGCGAAGTGGACACCCGTGTCCTCTCAAGGAACTGCAGTGAAACTGAGATAAAATCAGAAATGCTGTCGGTTCTCAGGCTGGCCCCTCGATCTGGGCTACATGGAGAGGGGCAGAGCCAATAGGAGCTGCCCCGGGGACAGAGAGGAAGGTTGGTTGATGTCCCAGAGCTCCATGACTGCTCCTGGGCTTGTCCTGGGGAAGTCCAAGGCCTGGAACTGAAGCTAGGCAGGGACCAAGGGACTGACACGGACGTGAAGGAGCCCTCTCTCACAGGCAGAGTGCTGGACGCCAGGGCAGTGTCTCCTCTGGGACTGCTCGCCCCAGGTGCCAAGCCTGGGGATGGACTGCAGCCCCCAGTGGGAGGGCCTGAGGGACACGCGCTGACCTCTGGGGCACTTACGGCTCCAAGAGACCAGGTGAATACTGAGTCTGTCGCTAGCCTGCAAACAGAAGAGGGAAAATCTGAAACACAAAAAATCCAGGGCAGGATGAGTGTCCAGACCCTGAAAGAAGTGCCCACAACTCAGCACAGAAAAGACACACAGCTCAGCAGAGAGATGGGCAACAGGCATTTCAGAGAGGAAACCACATTGGCCAAGGAGGACCCAAGGGAAACTGAGAATCTGGGTTGAGCCCGCCCCAGGTCAGTGCTGCCTGCAAATGCACAGCAGGAGCAAAGTGGAAACCCTCACCAAGCCTCAGAGACCCAGGTGGGGTGGGAGGCAGCACTCCCCATGGCTCGGTCCTCACATCTGGACACGTGAGGAGAGCTGGGGCCAGCAGCAGGGAAGGGATGGGTGCAGAGAAACACCATGGAGCAGGTCCTCACAACTGCTCCCATCAACAGCCACACATCATAGGTCTCCAGTTCACTGGGCAAGGTCTACTTCAAAACCAGGATTTGCTCCAGTTTCATCCACCTCATTAGAACTGATTCAAATGTATTCTTTTTAATGATAACCCTGTGTGGGAGACAGCAAAAATGACACAGATGTATATAACAGTCTTTTAGACTCGGTGGGAGAGGGAGAGGGTGGGAGAATGGCATTGGAACATGTATAATATCATATAAAAATAATTAATAAATTAATGTAAAAAAAAAAAAAACAGGATTTGAGAGGAACAGCAGCAGCCCACCCACCATTCACAGGACCCTCCCTCATTATTTGAAACCACTATGAGGAGATTCTGGGGTGTCTGGAGACTGCTGGTAACCACTCTTGGGGTGAGGAGCAAGGCGCCAGCATGAGGGAGTTGGGTCTGGTGACCTCTCAGGTCCTGGCATTGCTGAGGCCTGAAATCCAGGAGGCAGCCTCTGCCCCTCAACTTGTGGCTGGGAGGCTTCTGCAAGGAAAGAGCAGGCTGCACGCTGGAAGGGAAAGCACTGCTCCACCGACTCAACATTCCCACAGCAGCAGTTGTGTGGGTGCCCAGGTAACTGCAACCAGTGAGACACTGACCCTGCCTTCCTGGGACTCGGCTAACCTCAGTTGGTGGGGGGCGGGGAGGGCGGTCCACACTTGTGCACAGCAGCCACAGCCTGGGAGGAAGAGGGGGGCAAAGGCAGGCTGCAGGAAGATGCAGGGTGCCCCAGAACTACCAGATGAGAGCATCTGACACTCGGGCAGACGGAGAAAGGGATGTTAAGGTCCTGCCTGGAAGGAGGACAGTAGGTGGTCAGGAGAAGAGGAGCCAGTGGTCCAGGGGCAGAACTGCATGTGAAAGTGTCGGGTCCTGGAGGAGCTCTGTGCAGATGGCATGGCCAGCACAGCCACCCAGGGTGCTGGGCGACAAGGAAGGAGACCTAGGACCACCGGAAGCCCCACCAGGGCACCATGGACATGTTGGGGCTGAAAGAGGAGAGGGCTCGGCTGTGCTTTCCATCCGGGGTTGATGAGGACAGATGGGCATGCAGTGTGACCAGAACCATGGTATGTGAAACACCGGTGGGAGGAGGAGAGACAGTAGGGGTTCAGGCTGGTGGGGGGCGGGGCTAGGCTGACAGCACCCACCGCAGGCCATGCAGTCTGAGCTCAGCCAGTAGCAGTGGGGACAGGAAGAGGAGAATTTACTCTGGTCAGGCACTTGGGAGGCAGGGACACAGCAGGGAGGGTGGCAGAGTCAGGTGGCTGCCCTGGGTGGGCTGAGCCCCCAGAAGAGAGGAAGAGGACAGGAAACAGTTTTGAAGGTGAAGTTGCCTTTCTCTGGGACATCTCAGGTCCCAGGGGCAGCAAGAAACGCAGTGAGGATTGTCCTTCTCATCTGCAAAAAAACCCAGATAAAGACTTGCTCAGCACTGGGCCAGCAGCCGGAGGGTGGCTTGGAGGGGAGAGGGCCTGGGCTTTCTGCCCAGAGATGCGCAATTCTGCCCAGAGGCCCCGCCTCTCTCCGCTTCCCTGGCTCCTGGGGTCCACGCTGAAGCTCGGATGCGGTCGCTGTCACTTTGCCTCTCGCTGAGTCTCTCGGACTGGACGCCTACGGCAAAGACTCAAAAGGGCACGGTCTGGCCTACGCCACTGAGTGGGTCAGTCCTAGCCTCCGTGCATTCCTAGCACCCACAGCTCCATCCCTGTCAGCCCCGCCCCGCTCCCCCGGTGGCTCCACCCCGCCCCAGCCCTGCCCGGCCCCGCCCCAGCCCTGCCCGGCCCCGCCCCAGCCCTGCCCGGCCCCGCCCCAGCCCTGCCCGGCCCCTACCCGGCCCCGCCCCAGCCCTGCCCGGCCCTACCCGGACCCGCCCCAGCCCTGCCTCCTTCTCCAGAAGCTCCTCCTCACCCACGTGTTTCCCACACTTCAGCCACAGACTTCTCGCCCTGCTCCTCCCATCTCCTCCCCTCTTTTCCGCCCGCCGGACCGCTCACTTCTGGTCCTCCCCCGGGTCCTGCTCCAGGCCGCGGGTCTCGAGGCTCCTCCTGGCCTGACCTTCCAGGCGCCTCAGAGCTTGGCGGATCATATTTCGTCTCCAAGGGGACAGGGCTGGCTGGGGAATGCGCGTTTGTTCCTACGTGCGTGTCTACATAACTGCGTGCCTATGTGAGTACGCACCCTGGTGGCTCAGAGGTTAAAGCGTCTGCCCGCAAGGCGGGAGACCCGGGTTCAATCCCTGGGTCGGGAGGATCCCCTGGCCAAGGAAATGGCAACCCACTCCAGTATTCTTGCCTGGAGAATCCCATGGAGGGAGGAGCCTGGTGGGCCCCAGTCCATGGGGTCACAAAGAGTCGGACACGACTGAGTCAAACTAGTAGTACGTGAGTACAGGAAGCCATACACACCGGAAATCAGGGGCTTCAGTGTTTGTGGACGCGACGGGACGAAGGCCAGTCAGCGCTGTCACCTGTCAGCGGTCTCGGGCCCCGGTGGTGGACCACTGTCCTGCCTAGTGGCCGCAGCCCGGCCATCCCAAAGCGCCTGGGACTAGCTCTGCTTGCAAGAAGGCGGGACCTGCCTCGTGCGCTGATCATACCTCCGGGCGGGGGTTCCTGGCTCTGGGACAAGGAGTGACTGCCGGATGGCCACGCCGCACTTCCGGTCCCCTCCATGGTCACAGTCCCCGCCCCTTTCCTTCCACGTGGTCATGACTTCTTTCCAGCCTCCAGCTCCGCCCCCAGACTGTGACCTCATGCGAGCCCCACCTGATCCCTGAGAGCCGCCCCCACCAGGCAGGCCCTGCCCCTGCAGGACTCAGTTGCTTGTCCATGGTTCCCCTCCTGGTGGGGCCCAGCCACGAGTCCATGGAGGGCAGCCCACTGACTGTGGTGGCCCCCAGATCCTTCCAGAGTGGCAGTGTGAGGGGAGGAGTCATTTTCTCTTGTTCCTTGTGGCATCTCCTGGGCTATAAATCACTATCATTCCTGGGGGATGCATGCTGAGGCATCGTGGGGTCCCTGTCCCAGCCGCGTGAGAACAGGCCAGCTACTGTGATGAGCAGAACCCACCCTGAAGAAACCTGCACGTGTGTTTCACATCCGTTGGGCCCTCCTGGGTCCCCGTGGTGTGAGGCTCCTGCTGAGAAGAAAACTGGTGGCCTGTTGTCCAACATTGCTGTCTTGTCGCAGTGATTTTCTCCCTGTTGCTCTGGTCCTTGGGCAGGTGAAGATGCCCAGACAAGCAGGCAGAAGAGTGTTTTCTCCTCTGGCCACCAAGCAGGCACCCTCTGCTTCCAGAGGTAGGAGTGCTTGCAGCCCCTTCTTGCTCAGGCATCCCACCCACACAGTTGAGCTTCGGTGGCGCCCAGGAGGGAGGGGTTGGTTTGGCTGAGACAATGAGTGGCGGAAACTGGGCAAGCCTGGGATCCTGTCACATACCCCAGTAGAAGACACAGCAATGGCCACACCCCAGGGGCCAGCCAGGCTCCCTGGTAACTCATCCAGACCCAGTGAGGAGGGTGACCCTTTGTCACCCAGCAGGTGGACAGAGATTCAGCGGGATGATGAATCTCAGGGCCCGCCAGTGTGTGAGGACATGGCACCCTTGCCTGTGGTTGGGGGAATGGTCATGGAGGAGCCTTTGTGGAAGGCTGTTTGCTGGTGTCTGTCAGCCCCTTGGGTGTGTGCCCTGTGCCCTGGGCCTCCTCCTGCATGGATCTTCCATCAGTGAGTGTGTGGTCCCTTTGAGTGGCTGTATTGGCAGAATGAGTTTTCCCTTCCCTTCCATCAGGAGGGACGAATCAGTAACTTGTGGGACCCCCAACACTGGGAGGTGTAAGCAGATGCATGAAGTTGTGCAGAGGTGGAGGAGTGTGCCCAAGGCGCTGGGAGTGTAGAAGTCATCCCTCCACTCCTCACTTGCCTCTGTGGAGGGATGTCTGGACAGGGCTGACTCTCTGGCTTCATTTGCTGGCAGTCACATCAGGGTCACATGGGCTGGGTGACTCAGACTACAAACCATGCTGGTTCAGGAGGCCAGAAGCCAGGGTTGAGATGTTGGCTGACATTGGCTGTCATGAGGGCTGTGAGAACTGTGGCTCTGCTGTGCTCGGGGAAGGAAAGGCCAGGGAGGACCTGGGCTGGGAGCCTCTGGGACCTTGTCCCCGTCCTCACAGCCATGTGGAAATGGAGGCTCTGCAAGGCACTGAGATCCTGCTGAGGTTCAGGCCCGTGGCGCTGCTTCTCTGCCTCTCCCCCCTCCAGTAAACAGGGACCCCCTTCCAAGTACAAGGATAGAAGTGAGGATGGAGTTGCCTGTGGTCAGCTTCCCTGCAGTCATGGGCTATCTCTCTATCCCTCAGCACCTCCTCGGTGCCTCTTCAGCCGTGGGAAGGTGTGACAGTAACCTGGCAGGTTATTTGAGATTTGAATTCTGTGATCCCTGCATGGTGCCATCCCAGGCCCTGGCGAGGACAGGGAGAACACCCGACCCAGTAGTTCCTGCTCTCCTTTGTTCTTTCTGTAGGCCCTGGGCAGGGGCCAAGGCATCTGCTGACAGTGGAGGCAGTGGTGTGGGAAGGGCTGGGAGGAAGGTGGCTCCCAAACGCATGGGGAAGACACCTGGCAGGGCCGTCAAGGGCAGCCCCAGGGCCGAGGCCAGGTTGGTTAGCACAGATCTGTGCTCAGGAGGCCTGGGGTAACATGGGGGATCTGCAGAGTTGGCAGTGATGGGGCCTGGAGATGAGGGATGGGGTGGGTGTTGGGAGGAAGCCAAGCCCAGACTGTGCCTGTCTGTGCTGAGAAAGGACCAGAGCCCGACCACTGGGCTGCGAAACCAGGGGACCTGCCCTCCCTCCTCAGTGTTCCCAGGGTTTCATGGCCCTTTGTCTTGGAACTCACCATGTGCCTCTCTCCACCTGTCCCGCCCTCCTTCCTGACTTCCCTGCAGACTGCATGTGATGGACGGGTCCTCTGGGTTGCCACCCTGCTGTTAATGGATAGCGTGGAGGCAGATGGAAAGAGCCAGCCATCTGTGACCACCCCCTTCTGTGTCACCAGGCTTAGAGGATGCTCGAGCACATGGGGCTGATGTCTGGACCAGGGACTGTATGTTGGGCGCAGTGGCTGTGAGGGCAGAGCAACACCGGCTGGTGTTCACCTTGTGGAAACCTTGTATTTGTCTTCAGGTATGGGGTCACGTGTTTGCAAGGCCCTTGGTGGTTGGGGTGACCCTGCTTTGCAGTGAGGCTCTTGGGGAAGCCCCTGGATTGGGAGCTGGTGACGCTCAGCTGCTGATCAGAAACTTGTGGCATCATCGAGGGACCCAGGAGGAGCCCCTTCTGCTTCAGGGTGCATGACTCATGGAAGGTGACACCCCCATGGTCAGGAGCCAGGCTGGGTCTTCTGCTGTGTGGCAGGCAAGGCCCAGGGACCCGCCCGTCCTGGGATGGCCTCAGCACATGGCTTGGGAGCCACACTCTTGGCAGAACGTGTGAAATGCTGCTGCTTCAGGTGAAAAGGAACTGTGGGGACTGGACTGAGGCCTGCCTGGGGCGTGGGCTTCCAGCCTCATCTGGCTCACCCAGTGCCGTGTGAATAGCATGGACAGACAGAAAGAACACAGACTCGCAGCTCTCATTTGATTCTTTATTTACTCCCGTGGAGTTTTGGTGTACTTTATTAGAGCCAAAAATAGATTTTTGATTACAAAAGAGCGCTTTTGGGTGTCCCTGGGGACCTGGCAGCTCAGGGATTGGGCTTGTCCTTGAACTCCTCACAGAGGGCACACTTCTGAGGACTCCTCCTGCTCCTCCTCTGCTTCAGAGGCCTCATTTGGGGCCACAACTGAAACGGCTCCCCTCACGATGGAATCAGGTGTTGTACAAAGTCATCACTGGACCATAATCTGGGTACCTCAGGGAGCTCTTGGGCAGTTCCCCTGCACTGTCCCTTCCAGCAGTAGCCAGGGGTACAGACATGGCATTGCTGGATGTACCCTCTCCACTGGGGCAGCCCTGCTCGCTGGGGAGATGGCTTGACCTGGCCGCCCGACTACACTGTCCATAAACCAAATGCCAAGAACTCAAATGAGCACTGGCCAGGGGTTCCATGAACAGTTGAGGCTCCCTTCTGGACCTGCTTGTCAGCCTCTTTGGTGCACTAGTGATGGAATCAAGGAGAGCATCTGGTCACCACTGCTTGCTTCTTTTGGGGGTCGCTGTTGTGCCGGTGGCGGGCACAGTTCTTCTGGGGTCGCATTTCCTCTAGATGTTCTGCAGGAGGGGAGGCTTGTCTCTCTGGAACTTGGAGTAGTGATAGATCTGAAAGGAAATGAATCACTTCAGCCATTGCGGGGGAGAATAGCTTTTCCTCACAGCCCTCCTTCCCACCACTGTCCCGTCCTTGCCTAGCTATGGAAACAAGGTCTTCTCATTCCTGGCAGGTGTTACGGGCACTCCCTGACATCAAGTGGCCTCTCAGGGTCTGGAGTCACCCCTGTGGATCCTGTCTAAGGGGATTCGTGGAACATGACAAGGCCTGCTTTCTCCTCTTTCCTTAACCACCCTCTCACGAGAAAAAAGTTCTCCTGGAAATTGAAATCCATCCAGCACTCGGCTTTTCTAGTCCAGGCTCCCCAGAAGGGCTTTCTACATTACCATCATCCTTTTCTTCCCTGCAGAGCAACCCGAATGGTGGATTTTACTGAACCCATGCAGGTTCAGTTCACGGATGAAACTTTTGATGCTGTCTTGAAGATCCTGTCTGTGCATGTGTGATGGAGGACCTCCATCTGGAAGAGATCTGCCTCAGTTAACACCATGTCTCCCTCGTCGTTCCAGTGCACAGAGGTGAAGGCCGCATCCTGCATGATCATCCAGAGCTTCCTGGGCAAGGACAGCCCAAGGACGGCATCGTTCACTTCCTCACTGGCTGTTGCTGGGTTCGGGCCCTGTGGGGTGGGTTGTCTTGGGGGCCCGGATCTGGGCTCTTGGGTTGGTCCCACAACTTCTCCAAAGCCTCCTCTGAATCCACATTTGGATCTGGGTGACATCAGGAGGGTGCCCTGCTGTGGGCTCTCCATCAGTGGATGGGGCGAGCGGGGCTGCTGCACATGGCTTGTTGGAACTCTGACTATCCATGGAGCCAGTCTAGTTTAGGAGCATTCTCTACCGAAGCAGTGAATGGTCCGGGCAGAAAGGCCTCAGAGCAGGGTGGTAGTGCCCAATAAATACTGTCTGGAGATTCTAGAATCTGGGTCATGGGCCAGGCAGCCAATTAAGTGGTCCACTTCCTTACTTGTTTCATGATGTCACAGAGGTGATGTGGAGAGGCAGCCCTGGCCCGGTGTGGGGAGGGGGTCTGGGGACAGAGATGTGATCCCCAGCTTGTCTCTTGTATGAAAGTACAGAAAAGTATGTTTCAGGTTGCCTGCACAGGCTCCCATCTGCTTCCATGTGCCTTGTTTCAGGGGGCCAGGCCCTGGATAGGTTGACAAACATGCCCCTGGCTCCACCCCTACCCTACCAACGGGCAGGCCTGTGGCTGCCTTCTGCTAAAGGGCCAGGCCCTGGTGAGTCCTGGTTCGGCTACCACCGAGAGACACCCCAGGGGTCAGATGGGCCCCTGGCGACTGTCCCTCCTGGAAGAGGGGGTCCATAGCAGGCTGGTTGGCCTAGCTTGAGTTGGTGATCCCACCCTCCCCCATCCCCAGGCCTTGTCCCTCTTCTGGCTTTGGTCTCTTCTGACTGGTGCTGCCAGTTGGTAGGTCCCACTCAGATGGCCCCAAAGTCAAGAGTCCTGTTTCCTGCCCCCATCGCCCCCCAGGTCAAGCTTTCTGCAGTGTAGAGCTGTGCTCAAGCACAGTGGTAGTGACCTCACGTTCCACATGACTGTTCCCCAAGCACCCGAGACACAGACTCCCCTTAGAGTTCTCACTTTGGGACCATCTGTGTGTATGCTTTTCCCATCCCCTTCCCAGAGTCTCAGACTCGGATTTAGCCTCCCTGGAGGCTGCCACAAAAGCCCTGTTTCCTCTTGACAGTGAGGTGGTTGGGCTTCTGCTATCCCCGGTCCTGGCCTCCCATGTCCAACTTGGGTATCTGTGGTTCCCTGCCATTTCAAGGACTTGGTTGGGTGTTCAAGATATAGCCTGTTCTGTTGAAAACAAGCACTTCACTGGTCCTCTACGAGGCCAGCTCTGATCTTCTCCGCCCATTCCCCTGTCCCCACTACCATTGTGGACCAGTTCTCCCTTACCCAGATGGCAGGAACATCGAATGATTTTGCTGGCTCACAGGTTAGGCGTTTTCCAAAGGGCCTCCTTTACACACACTCACTCCCAGGGACATGTCTGACTTATTGAGATAGATGTGACCAAAGGGAGCCCCCATCTACCTGTATTTGAAAATGCATGAGAGTCTGGGTATGGGACTGGACAAAACCCGAATGAGTCACTGGTGTTCACTGCATATGGATGATGGGGCAGTGGGTTTCGAGGTGCATGTTCTCTGACCTTTGTGGGCCACTGTTCTTCAAAGTCACCATGTAGGGGACAGACTGGCACCTTGGAAAGGTATGTGTGTTGAGTACCCTAGGGCACTGTCCACCTAGTTCTGCCACTCAGCAGGGTCATTTGCCCTGTGTGAGGGCCACAGCATGGTGTCTGAAAGGGGACAGCTAAGAGGGTGTGGAAGAGGCTCTCCCAGAGGCCCTTCGGCCTGAGGACTGGCAGCCGGAATGGAGCTCACAGGCCTTGACTTGAGCTTGCTCCCTGGCCTTTGCGCTCCTAAACAGGTTGATAAAGCTCCTTCAGGTTGGTTCACCCGACTGGGACATGACCCTGGAGGCTGTGATCTTCAGTGGGGGTCCCTGGTGGCTCCTCCAAAGGGACTGAAGACTGTGCTATCTGTGGGCAGCCTGGCTATTGTGGCCTTTCCTGCCCCCACCCCCACCCTACTCTGGGCCCCTCCTCACCCCCTGGGTCCTGAGGGAGCTGACTTTTCTGGTCCCCCTCCTCCAGGCACCATGTGGGCTTTGGCAGTGGGTTTTCGTGGCACTGAGGAGTTTTTGTCAGCTGTGGCTCAGGACAGCTCTGTTGTGCACACACAAGCCCTCATGATGGCCAAGGCCTGCCTTTCTCAGCCTTGTTCTCCTGCCCCTGTGCTCGGTGTCCCTTACCCTGGTGTCCCCAGCCCAGAGGCCCTCCAGCTGCTCCCCTCCCTCTCTGTGGTTGGGGAGACCTGGAGCCTTGGGGGTCGTGTTACTTTCCCTCCCATATCGGAGGAGGCTTCTATAGGGGCTTTATCCCAGTGGGCACTGGGGCCATAAGGTCAGACCGCCCCCCTCCTGCTCAGTGAGGAGCTGGCGAGCCTGGCAGGTTCATTTGGGCAGGAGGCCCCATGGCAGCAGCAGTGACAGGGCACCGCCCTCACGTGGGAGGCGCTGGGACTGGACAGAGATGCAGGGCCCTTGCAAAGTCAGTTCTCAGCAAACCACAGAGCAGCCCCACAGTGCTTCTGATTCTCCTTGTCCCCTTCATTCCACAGACCTGCTTTTTGTCACCTCAGAGGCATTGTGTAGCACTGAGAAGAGAATGGCATGAGAAGTCGGAAGGTTGGACCACAGCCTGGGGTGTGTGGAAAGGGTTGGGGCTCCAGAGGAACTGAGACCAGTGCTCTGAGATCCCCACAGCCCTCATTTGCACGTGGTCCTTGGAAGGTCCCAAGCCCCATGGCCTAAGTTCTCCTGTGAAGCCCACTGATTTGAGGAGCCCATTTGTTGGGCTGCAGGATGCGCCTGAGGGACAGGATGCAGCTGCCAGGGCTTGGTGGCCATTGCCTCTGTGATGTCGGGGCAGGAATCTGTCCCAATGTTGCCCCAAGACTGTCCTCCAGTCTCTACTGTGGGAAGGAATTGGCTGCTTTGTGGTCCAGGACTTGTCAGAGAATATACACTTCAATAAGGTGTGGAATAGCTAATCAGCCAAACAGGATGTTTCATAAATAAAACTAAGAAACTTTGCTACTTAGACCATAGTGGACCATAATGTTAGTAGCTCAGTCGTGTCTGACTTTGTTACTCCATGGACTGTAGCCTGCCCGTCTCCTCTGTCCATGGAATTCTCCGGGCAAGAATGCTGGAGTGGGTTGTCATGCTCTTCTTTAGGTGATCTTCCTGACCCAGGAATCGAACCCAAGTCTCCCACAATGCAAGCAGAATCTTCATCATTTGAGCTACCAGGCAAGCCCCATTTCCATAGAAGACCTGTTAAATTTGGGTGTGGAGGAGTGTTCCAACAGGACTCAAGCTGCTCCAGGAAATAGAAGCAAGAACCACTATTTGTCTGTGCCCCAGCTGGTCTTCCATCCAAGACATTACTTTCCTTCATTGCAGCCCCAAGGAAGGTCAAGTCCTTGAGTACAATGGCCAATTACAATCAAGATAATTGTAAGCTAATTAACACCTTGGGTTCTGGATCACCCAGGGACAGGAAAGAAAGGGTAGTTCCATGCATTTCTTGGGCACCACTTCAAGGGAGTGCGACCAAAGTTCTGCAGGATTCCTAGCAGATATGGGGTAGAAAACACCTCCTTTGCCCCTGTGATCAACAGCAATGCGACAAGAGTTATGACCCCTTCCTTCCTTCCCCAGAAAGAGATCTCTCTGGGCTTTATCCAAGATGCAAAAGGACACCTTACAGCAATGATCTGTTTCAGATTTTGCCATCACCCTGAAGACACACTGTCTGCAAGTCTGAGGGCTGCCACCAGCCAGCCTCATGATGATCACCTCCCACATAAGGAACCCAGCTTCCCAAAGCCACGAACCACCTTGGCTCAGGCACTGACACTCGAGTGCTCCTCCTGGAGCCCCACTGCCCTGCCCCATGTTGCCTTGTTCAGTGTGACTAGGGGACTTCTCTCCACCTTCCTTGTGTGACTGCGGCTCCTAGACCTTTGCTCTAGGTGTGGGGGTGTCCTGCTTCTCCTAGTGTCCCCACTGCTAACACAGCCTTTCCTGTAGCAGATACTCCTTAAAGGTCTTCGGAACATATGAGCCAGTGAGCAGGGGCCTCAGATGAATTGTCTGCTACTTCCTTAAATAACCCAGGCAAATCCAAATAAAGATCATTTAGTTTTTGAGAATTGAAAGGTGGTTGCTGAATGAAAAGACGCTGGGATTCTTGGCCTCCAGAGGAGAAGAATTCAATCCGGGGCCAGAGACGAGGCTTGCTCAGAGCTTTTTTGTAATAAAGTTTTATTAAACTATAAAGGAGATAGAGAAAGCTTCTGACATAGGCATCAGAAGGGGGCAGAAAGAGTACCCCTCTGCTAGGCATCAGCTGGATGTTATATAGTCACTAGCAGTTTGTTAAAGAAAGGAATGTCTTAAAACTCAGAATGGCACCAGGCCCCTCACCCATAAGATGCATTTTGGGATAATCTTGGCACCACATGATTCATCCCGGGCCATAAAATGATTGGCTTGAATCTTGTAGAAGGGCAGATTACCATACAAATAGTTTCGTCCACATAGATTAGGGGAACAATATCTGAGTATAACATATTGGTTTGTCAAGTAGGTTCTGAGCCATTAGGTGAACCTATTTGAAGACAGAGTCTGGGGTAAATGCATAGTACATTAACATAGTTTAAGACAAACATTTCCATAAGAAAAATGCATTGGTTAACTTAAGGTTTGAGAATAGTTAACTTCAGGTGAAACCAGGTGTCATTATGGCAACACAGCAGTTTAAGAGAAACCTCCTTGTTGATCCCTCTCTCTCCCACACCCACAGAGATGTTATGGAGAGGGAGGTGGGAGGGGGGTTCATGTTTGGGAATGCATGTAAGAATTAAAGATTTTAAAATTTAAAAAATAAAAAACTAAAAAAAAAAAAAAGAGAAACCTCCTTTTACATTTGTATAGAGAAGGAAAAAATATCACTAGTTTGTTTCCTTCTGCCTCTTAAGAAAGATAAAAATGTCGGACACTTGCAGCTTATTTCCTCTGTTTGGAGACCCCTGGCCTTCCTGCCTGTTACCCTCTCAGAATGACACACAAGAAGGACAGAAGGATGAATTCACTACAATTACTGTTATCATCTAATTCTTTCCCCATCAATATTACTGCTAAGTAAGCTCACATTTCCAAAATAGTTCTGATTCCAATTCGATTGTGTCCCTTTCAGGGTCACAAAACAAAATGGAAGAGTTTCCAATCTCTTACAAAACAGCAAAACTCTTGTTCTTGAACTGGGTAAGCACAAACACATTGTGATCAACATCATTCACCAAGCTAACACACTGACGTTTAGCCTTTTGTGAAAACAATCAAAGCTTGAAAATTTTCTAAGGAAAACAGATGAATCTCCATGTCATCATAGAGAACAGAAGCCCAAAGATGGTATGAACTGGTTCCCCCAACTGGCCCGGGCCCTTACTTCTGAGAAGGCTGACTACTCCCTCTTCACTCACAGAGGGAATGATCAACCTGGCTGCTGCTCTGGTTCAGGCCCCCTATTCCTCCTCCCTTGCAGCCTCTGCAGACAGGAGTGGGAAGGCCCTCAAAGCCCTCTGTTTGACCCTGAGCACAAATGCCATGACTTGCCACTTGCTGGTCTCCACATAGGCCCAGGGACCCCACAGGCACTCATAGCGAGCAGGGTGGCTGTCAGGCACCTGCTGGTACTCCAGGTATCCCTCTTACAGCCACACTTGTGTCAGCAGCTCCCTGGGCTCCCCCAAAGACACTGTGCTCACTTCCAACACACACCACCCCATCCTGCTCAGTGCTCCCAAGACTGCCTCCTCAGGGGCCAGGTCTTCATTCTGCATGATCAGGCTGAGGACCAGCACCAGGAGGCCGGCCTTGGGCAGGCTCTGCCCACTGCTCAGTATCTCATCACAGGTGAGGCCCAAGGTGAGGACCACGATGTAGATGTGTTCCCTGAGGTCCAACTCCTTCATCTCCATGCCAACGACCACCTGTAGGCACTCTGAGGCTTGAGTGAAGACCACTGGGAAGTGCTCCTGGTTATCCCTGAGGGCCTTCTTCAGCATTTCCGCTTGGGAGGTCAGCTGTTTGGGCAGATACTTGAGGAGAAAGAACTTCACCAGGTTTGCCACCATCTCATTCAGAGCTTCCTGGGGCAAGGCCTCTGCAAGGGCAGAGCAGGAGACTGTGGGGGAAGAGGCTGAGGGGGATGCAGCCTCCCCTGCCTCAGCCCCAAAGAGCTGTGCCTCCACAGGGCCCTGGGCCTTGCCTGGGTCCTGAAGGTCTTCCTTGAGCCTGCTCAGCTCAATCATCTCGACCACAAGCATGATGCCTGCAATCAAACCACAGAGTGAGGCATGGGGGCAAATGGGGACAGATGAGGACCATGGGCCTGGATGGTGGATAGAGGGGCTGTGAACAGCCTCACCTGAGAACCACAGGCCTGGGCAGCCACAGGCCACTTGCAGGTCTCCTCTTGAAAGGTGCTCTCAGACCTCACAGGGGCATGCCTCTGGAGTGGCCAGTCCCCTGGCTACCTGAAGGAGGAAGTGAGGTGGCTCCCTAGGGTGTGGTCAGCACAGCCCGAGATTTCTGGGACTGACAAGGTAAGAAAATTAGGCCCTTGTGGGGTCCCCTCTGTTCTGGGATGGGGAGCCCTTGGTGTACACTCAGGGCACCCTTCTCACCTTGACTCCCAGCACTGCCTGGACCTCCTCTGCTCTCTGAACTCAGGACCTGGGCCTCAGATGTCTGCCTTTGCCTCCTGGTTCCTGCAGCTCCTGTGAGAGAAATGGAGAGGGCACCTCGGTGGTATCCTGTGGCCCAGCCCTGAGCATTCTCTGACGGTATGAGGGGAGGACTCTGTGAGGTCCCCTCAGTTGTGTGGTGGGAGGTCCCCTCGGGGCTCCCTTGTAGTGCACACCTTTCCCCTGGCGCAACCTGGTCCCTCCCCTCTAGGGGCCTGCAGGGAAACTCAGAACAAGACCTGAGACTGAACAGAAACCGCTGAGGGGCCCCACATGTGGCAGCACCTGCCCAGGGTCTCCTGCAGCTTCTAGGCTGGGGAGATGTTCAGTCCTCTGCTCCTCCTCATGTCCTGCCTGGCCTCCCAGCACTGACCACAGAGGCGCAGGTCTGCTCAGTCTTCCATTGGGGTTGGGGAGTCCAGCCTCTGCTGACCTGAAGCCTCTCTGCCCTCTGCCTGGAAAACCTCACCTCCTGAGGTCCCTAAGCCAGAGGTCAAGAAACTGCTCACCCAACTCTGGGCCCTCCAAAACCCTCTTGCAAGGGCCAAGATCCCTCCCTGTTGGGGTCTAACCACCTCAGTCCTTCCTTGCATGGAGCCTAGACTCCAGACAAGACTTGGAAGTGTACTGTCTGCCATTTGGAGGTTCCACTGCTTTCAACAGGTCCCCGGTCTCTCTGACAGGGATGTCAGGCAATGCGGCACAAGGTAGTCCTGCCCGGGGCCTACCAGGGTTCCCTCTGTTCTGAGATCTGGCTATCCTCAGTCCTCCCTCAGGGTCCTCACCTTGACTTCCAGTAGGACCTAGGCTCTGTCCTCTCCCCACCATAGTCCCTGCTCCTCACACCAGGTCCCCAGTCTCACAGAACTGGATGTCAGGAAATCAGGACAGACCTAGTGTGCACTTCTCACCCCGAGGGCTCCCAGGGCCGATGGCAGGGACAGGGATTTGTGGGGTTCCATCAGTCTTACCTTGGAATCCCTAGAATCTTCACTTGAGGTCCCTTCAGTCTTCCCTCAGGGACCTCACCTTATCTCCAGGTACAACTTCAGAGTCTTTCCTCTCCCCTCCCCTACAGGACCTCAGTCTTTCTGAGATTTGGATGCCAGTAAGTCCATTCTCCATACTAGGACACCAGTCTGAAAGCCGGATATTAGGAAGTCAGACCCCTGTACCAGGTTCCCCAGTCTCTCTGAGACCCAGATGTCAGGAAATGCAGCATGTGTTCTTCTGCCCTGTGTCCTCCCAGAGCCCACTCTGCTCTGGGGTCCAGGGTCCCCTCAGTCCTCCCTCAGAGTCCTCACCTTGACTCTCAAAAGAACTGAGATCTTTCCCACTGCCCATCTGAGGCCCTGCCCCTTCTAACAGTTGCCTAATGTCTCTGAGACACAGATGCGGAAGTCAGAACAGGCTGCCAAGTGCTCTTCCTACCACCAGGGTGGCCCAGGGCTGACAGCAGGGGCAGGGATCAGTGGGGTTCCTCATATCCTCCCTCAGGGACCTCATCTTGATCACTGGCAGATCTGGGGATGCCCCTTGTGTCGACCAGAGGCGGGACCCTCACATCAAGGCTCAGGGAGCACTGAGGGTGGATGAGCATATGCTGCATTTCCTGACATCTGTGTCTCAGAGAAAGTGGGGACCTGGGAAAGGAGGTGTAGCCTCAGGTGAGCAGAGGGAAGAAGCCCAGCTCCTCCAGGGTTTCAATTGGAGGACCCTGAGGGACGACTGAGGGGGACCCTGGACCCCAATCAGAGGAGACCTCAGAAAAGCCTGTAGCTGCTGTTGGTCCTTGTCAGCCCTGGGATACGATGAGCCCAAAATGCATGGTTGCACTTCCTGACATCCGGGTCTCTGACTGGGGACCTCGCATATGGGGCGGGGCCTCAGGGGGTGCCGATTCCCAGGTCCTGCGGGGTTGAAGACCCTGAGGACCCTGAAGAGGGACTAGAGGACCCCGGATCCCTAATCAGAGGAGACCTCAGAGAAGCCCGTCTCTGTTGTCAGTCCAGGGCAACCGTGCGGGCAGGATGAGCACCACAGGCATGCACTGACTTCCTCACATCCGGGTCTTCAAGAGACTGGGGTCCTGGTATAAGGGGCGGGGCTTCAGTTGCGGAGAGGCGAGAATCCAGGTCCTGTGCGGAGGCAAGGTGAGGTGCCTGAAGGAGGACTGGGGGCACCCTGAGTGAGGACCGACAGAACCCCACAGATCCCCGCCCCTGTAGTTGGCCCTGGGAGACTTTGTGGTGAGAAGAGCACACTCGGCCTGTCTGACTTCCTAACGTGCGGGTCTCAGAGGGACTGGAGGCCTTGTGAAACTGGCGAGGTCTCAAAATGGCGGACGGGACAATCACCGGTCCTGCCTGGAGTCCAGGCTCCATGCGAGGAAGGACTGAGGTGGTTAGACCCCAACAGAGAGGGATCTTGATCCTTGCAAGAGGGTCTTGGAGGGCCCAGAGTGGGGTGAGCAGGGTGAGCAGTTTCTTGATCTCTGGCTTAGGGACCTCGGGAGGTGAGGTTTTACAGGCGGAGGCTTCAGGCTGGCAGAGGCTGGACTGAGCAGATCCCCTCCCCTGTGGTCAGTGCTGGGAGGCCAGTCAGGACGTGAGGAGGAGCTGAGGACCGAGCATCTCTCTAGCCTAGGACCAGCGCGAAGCCCTGGGCAGGTGCGGCCGCATGTGGGGTCCCTCAGCGCTTTCTGTTCAGGCTTGCGTCTTGTTCTGAGTTTCCTTGTACTCCTCCAAAGGGGACGGTCCAGACCATGCCGGGGGAAAGGTGAGCACTACAAGGGACCCACCACACAACTGGGTGTATTCACAGAGTCCACCCCCTCCTACCAGCACAGAAGGCCCAGGGCTGTGCCACAGTACAGCCCTTAGCTGTCACCTCCATTTCTCTCACAGGAGCTCTAGGATCCAGGAGGTGAAGCCAGAGGTCTGAAGCCTGTGTTCTGAGTTCAGAGAGCAGAGGAGATCCAGGCAGTATCAGGAGTCAAGGTGAGAGGGTGCCCTGAAGTGAACCAGAGGCTCCCTATCCCACAACAGAGGGGCGCCCCAGAAGGCCCCAATTCCTCCCACTTTGTTGGCCCCAGAAATCTTGGGCTGTGCTGACCGCACCCTGGGGAGCCACCTCACTTCCTCTTTCGGGTAGCCAGGGGACTGGCCTCCCAGGAGGAGCGCTCCTGTGAGGTCTGAGAGCACCCCTCAAGGGGAGACCTGTAAGTGGCCTGTGTCATACCATCCAGGGTACGTTTCTTAGCTGAGGCCGCTCTCACCTCCTCTCTCCCCGAGGCCCTTGGTCCCCATCTGTTACCTCTGCCTCACTTCCGTGTCTTGTTTGACCTCAGGCGTTGTGCTCGTGGTCAAGATGAGTGAGCTCAGCAGACCCGAGGAAGACCTTCAGGAGCCAGGAGAGGCCCAGGGCCCTGTAGAGGTGCAGCTCTTGGCGGCTGAGGTGGGGGAGGCCCCACGTGACTTGGCCTCCTACCCCCCAGCATCCTGCTCCACTCCTGTGGAGCCCTTGCCCCGAGAAATTCTGAATGAGATGATGGCTAACCTTATGAAGTTCCTGCTCCTCAAGTATCGAGCCAAGAAGCTGACCTCCCTGGCAGAAATGCTGAATAATGTCTTCAGGGATAACCAGGAGCACTTCCCGGTGGTCTTCAGTCAAGCCTTAGAGTACCTGCAGCTGGCCTTTGGTGTGGAGGTGAAGGAGGTGGATCCCACAGAGCACATCTATGTCTTGGTCCCCACCCTGGGCCTCACCTGTGATGAGATGCTGAGCGATGGGCAGGGCCTGCCCAAGGCCGGCCTCCTGGTGCTGGTCCTCAGCGTGATCATGTGTAGTGGAGACCCGGCCCCTGAGGAGGCAGTCTGGGGAGCACTCAGCAGGATGGGGGTGTATGTTGGGAGCGAGCACTGTTTCTTTGGGGAGCCCAGGGAGCTGCTGACCCAAGTGTGGGTGTGGGAGAGGTACCTGGAGTACCAGCAGGTGCCTAACAGTGACCCTGCTCGCTACGAGTTCCTGTGGGGTCCCCGGGCCTATGCGGAGACCAGCAAAGAGCAAGTCATGGCATTTGTGCTCAGGGTCACACAAAGGGTTTTGAGGGCCTTCTCACTCCTGTCTGCAGAGGCTGCGAGGGAGGAGGAATAGGGGGCCTGAGCCAGAGCAGCAGCTAGGCTGATCTTCCCTCTGTGAGTGAAGAGGGAGTAGTCAGCCTTCAGTCAGAAGTGGGGGCCCGGGCCAGTTGGGGGAACCA